>NC_090023.1:29679281-30002198 GCF_037176765.1 Anolis sagrei | reverse complement strand
TTGCAAACTGTGCTTTTTGTTAAATGACAGTTTCTCTTAGGACCCAGTCTTCAGTTTCTAGTCTTTGTAACTTTTGTACACTTGTGCAAATATATTTCCTATAGACTTCGTTGATTAAAATCCCTGGCCAGGAATCAATGTCCCGTACAATAAAATACTTTTTTAGTGTAGTATTCTTCAAAATTACACTTTGTGTTCCATCCCAGGTCAACCACTTTGGAAATACAGTATTACTCCTGTATCTGCGGGTATAGTATCCTTGGTTTCTTTACCCACACCCGACAAAATTGGTTTCCTCTATAGACTTTTTCTATATCTCTCAGAACAACTTTATATTAGATAATCACTGGTCACATAACCAAATGGAGGATTATGACCTGTTAGGATCATAACCTATTGGATTCTGACCAATTGGGAAAACCACAATGTTTATAATTTTTAAGAAAAGAAATGGTATCCACATGTATTCATGCTTGGCAATTCGTTTTCAGCTGCTAGATTGATTTCCAGGTGACTCTGAACTATTAGCAACAGAGAATATGCCAATGCAAATTTAGCAGATCTTCAGAAGTGTTGTTTAGTGATCAAAAACATCGACTCTCCTATAAATATCTTGTTTCTGTTTCATGCTCTCAGGAGACAAAAAATCAAGTAGAATTCTTTAAAATAACATATATATTTTACTCACAACTTCATGTATTTTAATATACAGGCACATTTCTTGTTATTTTAAACTTTAAAACATTTCGGTTTGTGTCTTTAACTTCCAATCTTTATCAGTCTCTTCAACACTATACAGTTCTGTAAAACACTCCTTTATAACTGTCTACTTCCAACTGTCATCTTCAACAGTCATCATTCAACTGTAATCTTTTAACTGTGCTCAAAACAGTCCCTTATCTGGTCACATGGTCTGGAGCCCCTCCTACAACCTCAAGAACATAGAGTTAGGGAAAAAACTGCATACCAAAGTACACATATACACTTCAGTACTGAAACAGCATATTATATACAGACAAATCATTAGACAGAAGAGGCTTGGGAAGATTGCCTATTTCCAGCACTTTATGATATTCTTGGGCTAGACATACTTTGCTTCAGTAGGGTTTGCTATTAAGTGTTGCTTTACATATTATGTTGCTGAATCATAGGTATACTATATTTAATCTGAGAAATGTTTGTACCCAATTACCTAGCATATATGGATTACAGTAATGCTTTTTGTACTTAGTACTATCTATGAAGTATAAAGCCCTTTACAGCTCAGGTCAAGGTTAGCTGCAGAGCCGGATTCTACCATGTAAACCTGACTGGAGTTTTAAATTGTTATGTGAGATCCTTCTGCTTGCTGCACCACTCTTAACAGATAGATCTTGGGGGAAGATGGGAGCAACTTTCCTGGTGGGTCCTCCCAGGGTTAGGAATTCTCTTACCTGGTCTTTCTGGTGGCTGGTGAAGTAATAATAATAATAATAAAACTTTATTTGTACCCCACTACCATCTCCCCAAGGGACTCGGTGCGGCTTACATGAGGCCAAGCCTGCAGTACATCAATAAAACGAAGGCAGTAACAAAATAATCATTACAAACAGTAAAATAAATCTCAAAACAAAAATAAACAAGCCTTTTTTGTTTTGACAAGCCTTTGGAACTGACTGTTTATGACAAAATTGGTGACAATTTTTATGCATATTTTGTTTTGTTAATCTTATGGTTATGTTGTTTTTACTTTGTATGTTCTGTGATTTTTACCTGGGAACCGCTCTGAGTCCCCTCGGGGAGATAGAGCGGTATATAAATAAAGTATTATTATTATTATTATTATTATTATTGATGTCCATGTTTGCTGTTTATAACTATTGCTAGTTGAATTATTTTGTCACTATTGCATGTTTTTAGTGATGTGACCTGTATTCTTTTTAATTTTGTAAGCTGCCTTGAATCATAAAATTAGGAAGAGATGAAAGAGAAACAACTTTACATAACATGAGATCGTAACAGTGCATGACATTGCAGCCTTCCACATTTGTCTGAGTTACGTACTCAGGACCCTATGAAAGGGGGGAAATCTCTTTGTCCTCCAGCATGACTCTGTAGTCAACTTCTGGTGGAGGTTGATGATAGAGTGGCACTGTCGTACCCAGAGATTCTTAGAACATTTTAATCACATCTGTGAATAGTCAGATCTGCAAAAGACAAATCTGCAAATGGAGGGCTGACTACAGTATGAGGAGACGTCAGGTACCCCTCTCTTACCTCCTAACTTTATTCTGCATGTTACATAGCATAGGGAATTGATGTAATACAGGTTTAATGACCTGGCCATCCTGGGAGGTATTCAACACAAACATATCTGTTGTATAGGCTGGAACTATTATTTTCTTTTCTCTCAACCATATGCTAGTCAAAATACATGCCATTAACATGATAATTAATGGTTGCTTTCTTTCCTAATTTATCTTATTTTTCTTCAAGCTGAATGCAATGGCAAACCGGGCAGCAGGTAAAGGCTATGAAAATGAAGATAACTATTCCAATATTAGATTCCAGTTTGTTGGTATTGAAAACATCCATGTAATGAGATCCAGCTTGCAGAAGCTTTTAGAAGGTACGGATACACTTGATTCTCAGTGGTTTGCGACATTTAACTGCAAATATTTGATTTTGTGTTCATAGTAGAGACCCTGTTGCGTTAGGTGCTGGATTACATGTTTTTATGTTACAGATACAGAAAGACAGAAAACAGGTTATACCTTTTGTTGCTGTGCTGATTAGCCCTTTGTTAGGAACTGATGCAAATGACTTGCTATGGGAAATTGCATCAGTTTCAATGAGCAAGTGTTTATTTTGATTTCACTGTGTGCTCAGATTTTTAGAAACTGGAATCTTGTGTTGACCTCTTAGCAGTTGTGTTTTTTTCCCATCATCAATATATTACACATTATCCGTGTTAACTTAATTGAAACCATATGTGCCTTTTTCCTCAACTTAATGTGCATGTTTAATCCTGTTCGTAAACTTTTTGTCACTGCCTGTTACTTTTGTGCTCCCCAAAATGAGAAACACTTTAGGGTCTACTGTAGCTACACTGATGTTTCCTGGAGTAAGCACCTACAGTTTAAAGGGCAGGTTTGCATCCTTCAGTCCCTGGGAACATACTTAGAAATCATGGTCATTTTCTGTAGTCATTGGGGTACCCCTTTAAAATGAGGTTGTAATTGCAAAACAAAAATTGATTGTGGGAAGAACCAGTTTAATCCATTTTGTACCACCAAATAGCAATTGCCCATATTTATTCGAGTATAATGTGTCATCAAATGCAATGCACACCTCAAGTTTTGAAGGTGTACATTGCAAAAAAAGGGGAATTGTTTTGCAATGCAAAGTGATGGCTACAAAAAGGCTGGTGGGAAGCTGTGTCCCTCTGTCTGGCCTTCCCACTACTGTTTTGTGGTCACCGCTGCCTCTCCCTCTTCTGTCCCCAGCTGGGATCTCTTGCCCAACAACAAAGACAAGTTTATGTGTGCGATTCTAATGCACCATCAAATGTAATGTGCGCCTCTATTTTAGCATGTAATTTAGCCAAAAATAGATGAATAAATACTACATATAAGAAAACCTATGACTGGGAATGGACTGGGATGGAGACACATACATAAACTTCCTGTCTGGTTGAAAATGTTACTTTATATAATAACTGGCATCCCCATTTTTATTTCATGCAAGCTTGTGTATTCGAACACCCTCTTCTTTCATATATTCATAGAATCTAGATAAAATCAGGGAAGTAATCTTTGATCTTTATACTGTTTGAGATTAACAACTGATATTCTTTCCTTCTTAGTCTGTGGGACAAGAGGACTCTTGGTTAATGACTTCCTTTCTGGTTTGGAGAACTCTGGATGGTTGCGCCACATCAAGGCCGTGTTGGATGCTGCTATCTTCTTAGCCAAAGTAATGCATATTCTTTCATTCATATTTCAAGCCTACCCAAAAAGTCCACATCACATCCAGGGTGAGGGGAGGGGGGAACCTCCCAGGATGAGTTAGGACTGTTAGTCAGTAGTAGAGCACATATGTTATATGCCAAAATCCTAGTTTCATTCTCTAGTAATTCCAGTGTAGAAGCAAATGTGGAAAGTCACAGTAATGACTAAATTGATTATTTGTTAAGCACAATAGAAAATATCCTCCTGGGTTCCTGAGGCAGGAATGGAGAAGCTATGGTGCTTTATTGGAGCCCCTATTAGAGTTCTGGACAGGCTATCCCACCTTCAAGCTACACAACTAGGAGGCTTCCAGTAGCAGTGGGGCTCAGTGGTACAAATTGTTTCCTGGTCTCTCTGCAATTGCCAATTATTTTCCGAAGGTAATGTGGCCAATATTATCAACTTCATAAGTCTGATGACCTTTTGGCATTGGGATGGGAAAGTGATGGGAGCTTTTCATGCATTTACCTCCTCATACAATTGATTGTAAGGCTTTCAGCATTGTTAGATCAGATCCAAGTAAAGATATCTCATACAGTAACAGGGTGCCTGCATGCCCAAAAAGATACAGTTGTGAAAAATTAAACAGACTGTATGTTTTAATCAAACTGAACTGTTTATTTTTCCTTGTGTTGCACATATGAGTAAGTTTTGTTGTCATTTTCACAGGCCATAGCTTTTGAGAGTGCAAGTGTGCTGGTACATTGCTCCGATGGCTGGGACCGGACATCTCAAGTTTGTTCCCTGGGTTCTCTGTTGTTGGATCCATTTTATAGAACAATTAAAGGATTCATGGTGGGTATTCAAGGCAAACTGAATTGCTTGTTGCTAGTTGGAATATAGGAAAATAGATTTACTTTGAACTTGTAGATGTATAGTGATAATATTTTTGAAATAAATGTTGATTAGTAAACCAGAGCAGGGGTGGTCATCCCACTACTAACATGCTTTATCATTGGCTATGCTAACTAGGAGTTATGGGAATTCCCATCCTTGAATTAGAATTCGTTCAGCTTTATTAACAATTAAGTTAGGCAATCGATCAATAGTGTAATAAATTTCTGCATTAAGCTTTATATAGAAGATAGTTCAGTGCATATGTAAATTATATTAGTAACTACTTGAAAAACTGCATCTCCGCTTACAGACTACAGCAGAGGAGGCTGACCCCGTCTCAAGCGCAGTTGGTGGGAACGAGAGAGGGCCGTGGCCGCTCTCCGCCTCTGGAACTCCCTCCCTAAAGAACTAACCCCCCCCCCTTTAAAAAGCTTTTAAAGACCTACCTGTACAATTGAGCTTATGGAGAGGAGGAGGACTGGCATACTTTATACAGATCCTTGCCTTGTCATCGGTTATCTACGTTAGCCTGCTGTTGTGATACAGTAGAGTCACGCTTATCCGATCTTTGCTTATCCGATGCCCCCCCCCCCTTTCCTCAAGCATTTCCTCTTCAATTAAAGAAGCACACCCCAACTCTCTCTCCATTCCCAATAAGTGAAACACGCAAGATGAGGAGGAGGAGGAAGGAATGAGGGGAAAGCGGCAGGACTGGAAGCGGAAGCATCCTCCCTCCTTCCCCCTGTGATTTCCATCTCCTGTTCTGCATCAGGGCACTTCCTGCTGTGCCGCTCTATTTTTTTTTCAATTTCAAGCATTTGTATCCCATCCTTCTTCACCTCCCCCCCCCCCCGGTGGGGGGGGGGGGCGCTCAGGACGTCTTACCACCGGCAACAATTAGATGCCAACACATCTAGCTCCGAGGCGTTGCCTTGCCTTAACCCTTTGAGTCTCTGTTGTTAGTATTCTAGATGTCCAGTGCCACTTCGGATGGGTAACAGTAGGAGACTCCGTATTATCCAACATTTTCGTTTATCTGACGTGCTGGCTCGTTTATGTCAGATAAGCAAGACTCTACTGTATACTATATTGTGCTTTTAATGTATTGTGTTTTAATTGATCTGATCCTTTGTATTATATTATGTTTATTTAGATTATCCTTGATTAAATTTGGTTGTTTATAAGTTATATTTAGTTTATTTTATTTCATGTTTTGTCTTGATTGTTATTTGTTTGTTCTTGGCATTGAATGCTTGCTATTGTTGTTATACTTTGGAAACTGCCCTGAGTCCCTTCGGGGGGAGAGGGTGGATTATAAATAAAGTATTATTATTATTATTAGTAGTAGTAGTACTACACAGGATATAATCTGCATTTCAAAATAATAATTATTCCAATATTAGCTGAAGTACAGAAGGAAGGTCAACTGCTTTGTGATTCCTCAGTAAATGTAAAACAGAGGTCCCAATATGCTGAAAAATACTGATCTGATTTCTGTGTTTATTTCTAAAAGTGTAGGTTGAATCCCTTTTTTGTTGGGGGGGGGGGCAATTTTGACAGTTCAGTAGTTTGAAATCTAACAAATTATTTGTGCTGGGATTATTCTAGTCCTGCTCTGAACAACCAAGACAAGGCTTCCAAAGCCATAGATTTGGCCTGGAGAAACCTAAACTGAAGCCTATGAGATCTATATCTATAAATTTCCTACTGGCGTCCAACGGGGAAGCAAAACTCTAAAACAAAACTCCACCAAAATTGCCATGCCCCAAGGACAACCCACTAGGTACAAACTAATCCAGTCAGAAATCAAAACAACACAACCACACACAGAAAAAACGGCAAAACAACTGAGCATGCGCACTGGCGCAAAGTCCCCAGCGCGCGCGCACACATGGCCGAACGGCCAACGCACTTCCCTCCCTCGCCCCGCCCAGCGCGAATACGTCACCGCACTTCCCCACGGCACACACACACACACAAACAACGCAACTTCCCCCCGCCCCCTTCCCTCCACCCCCTCCTTCATCTTACTCCTCCCACGCTGCCTCCAAGCCCCGCTCCGCACACTCCAAGCCTCGCCGCGCCGCATCCCCTCTGGAAAGACACACCCCCTCCCTTCGCCCCACCCCTTCCCTCCCTGAGACACTCCTGGAAGCAAAGGGGTGGGGCGAAGGGAGGGGGCGTGTCTAACCGGAGAGGGAGGGAGGAGGGAAGGAGTGAGTCACGGAGGAAAGGGGTGGGGCGAAGGGAGGGGGCGTGTCTAACCGAAGAGGGAAGGAGGAGGGAAGGAGTGAGTCACGGAGGAAAGGGGTGGGGCGAAGGGAGGGGGCGTGTCTTCAAAGTCGCCCCCTCCCTTCTCCCCACCCCTTCCCTCCCTGAGTCACTCCTTCCCTCCTCCCACCCCCTCCGGAAAGACACGCCCCCTCCCTTCGCCCCACCCCTTTCCTTCCAGGAGTCAATCAGGGAAGGAAGGGGTGGGGCGAAGGGAGGGGGTGGGAGGAGGGAAGGAGTGACTCAGGGAGGGAAGGGGTGGGGAGAAGGGAGGGGGCGACTTTGAAGACACAATGATGGATCCGGACCAAAGCATTCAATACGCCCAAATATCCACACAGATGGAGTTTGAGGGAAATAGACCTTGACATTTGGGAGTTGTAGTCACTGGGATTCAGAGTTCACCAACACTCAAAGAGCATCCTGAACCCCACCAACGACAGAATTGGGGCAAACATGCCACACTGAACCCCCATGACCAACAGAAGATACTCAGGTTTACACACAAGCATAAAGAAGGGGGAGGAAAGAGGGATGCCAGAGAGAGGGGGGGGGGGGGGAAGGAAGGAGTGTGAGAGAGAGAAAGAGGGAAAGAGGGCGAGTGAAGAAAGGAAGAGAGGCCAGGCAGAGACTTCAAAACTCTTACTAAAGGCCACAGCAACGCGTGGCAGGGCACAGCTAGTAACATTATATATGACTTACTTTCTTTTAGGTTTTGATAGAAAAAGATTGGATTGCTTTTGGACACAAGTTTTCAGACAGGTATGGTCATTTGTTTCAATTAACATTGTATTGTATACCTGCATGTTTATAATCTTGCATAACTTTAGATCTTAACCTGATTTGGATGAGCCCCCTTCAGAAGATGTTATTAAGGTGCAGAAAAGAAGTAGCGAGCTCATTGCAATCCTTAGGTTTAGGTTTTCCTATTTTCTATAAACTCAAACTGTTAGTTCCCTTAAAGTTTGCACGACTTTCTTCTAGTTCCTCGATATTATCCTTCATTTTATGCTGACATTCGTTAATTTAAAACTTTTAATTGCTGCAGAAGAGCTTCCTCTCTGGAATAATTGTTTGCCTTATCTATATAAATAAAAATGTAATGTTCTTTTGTGGGATTAACAGAACTCAAAAACCACTGGACGAATTGACACCAAATTTGGATACAAGACACCTAACAACCCAATGTATGTCCTTCACTCAAAATTGATTTTGTCATTTGGGAGGTGTAGTTGCTGGGATTTATAGTTCACCTACAATCAAAGAGCATTCTGAACCCCACCAACGATGGAATTGAACCAAACTTGGCACACAGTTCTCCCATAACCAACATAAAATACTGGAAGGGTTTGGTGGGTTGTGTCCTTTGGTTTTGGAATTGTAGTTCACCTACATCCAGAGATCACTGGACTCAAACAATAATGGATCTAGACCAAACTTTACACGAATACTCAATATGCCCAAATGTGAACACTGGTGGAGTTTGGGGAAAATAGAATCTTGACATTTGGGAGTTGTAGTTGCTGGGATTTATAGTTCACCTACAATCACAGAGCATTCTAAACCCCACCAATGATAGAATTGGGCCAAACCTCCCACACAGAACCCCCATGTGGGCCACAGCAACACATGGCAGGGAACAACTAGTATATTTATAAATATTTGTTAAGACTCAATTGCCACCTCACTCCAGGGAACCATCTTGATGTTTCCATTGTATGTATTTTTATTAAGTAATCCTTAAACTAACAAACAACTCCACAAAATGTTGAGTACCCAACTTGGCATATATTGGTTTTGCACTATTTGCATATGAAATCTCCCAGATCCCAAAACTACCAAAGTCATTCTACAGCTTGGCACCATGCTGTGCCAGTTGTTAGCCGCCCTGAGTCCCTCTGTGGAGGTTGAGATAGGATGGGATATAAATGTCTGAAATAATAAATAAATAAATAAATAAATAATGAATAGTGGATCTCAACTTCCAGATTTCCACAGCAAACATTGTCTGCAGTCGGTATGGTTACAGAAAAGCTAAAATTTTAATGTTGTGAGTAAATTCATTTGCCAAAAAGAAGCTCATTCTACCAACATGTCACATCCCGCCTAGACTACTGCAACGCTCTCTACGTGGGGCTGCCCCTGAAGACGGCCCGGAAGCTACAACTAGTCCAGTGCGCGGCAGCCATGATTCTAACGGGAGCGGAGCGCAGGGAGCACACAACCCCCCTGCTGCACCAGCTCCATTGGCTGCCGATTTGCTACCGGGCCCAATTCAAGGTGTTGGTACTAGCCTATAAAGCCCTAAACGGTTCCGGCCCAAGATACCTATCTGACCGCATCTCGGCCTATGAACCCACCCGAACTTTGAGATCTTCCGGGGAGGCCCTGCTCTCGGTCCCGCCGGCCTCTCAAGCACGGTTGGCGGGGACGAGAGACAGGGCCTTCTCGGTGGTGGCTCCTCGGCTATGGAACGCCCTTCCTATAGATGTTAGGCTGGCACCATCTCTCATGACATTCCGTAGAAAGTTGAAGACCTGGATGTTTGTGCAGGCTTTTGATTAATTCAGTGCAATCCCCGGTAAATTGAACATAGGAAAGGAACAATGGACGACGAATTTGGATCACGTTTGGATGATGAGGCGATCTGGGGTGGGTTTTTTGTAATAACTGTGTATTGATGTTGTTTATTGTTAGAAATGTAATTGTGTAGTTTAACTGTTATGATGTATTGATTACTGCTGTTTTTACTGTCTCTGTTTGCTTTTTTGGAAACCGCTGTGAGTCGCCTTCGGGCTTGAGATACAGCGGTATACAAGAATAGTAAATAAATAAATAAATAAATAAATAAAATAATAAATAACATCCCATCCGTATCACATTATGAACAGCTTTTGAATAAGATTGGCCTTCCAGAAAGCAATTTGTGATTTGGAATGCTATCTGTACTATTAAAAAGAGAGCAGTCAATCTGATTGAGTAAGTCTAATTTATTTTGTTTTATTTCTGTCCACTAATGTTTAATTCCAAACAAGTAGAAAGTGGAAGCATGTTATCTTGAGCTTACTGTATTCCCATGGTTATCCAGCAGTAGGTGTCTGGTATTCCCCTAATTTTATCCTAAAGTGTTCTTGTAACATCTCTTTTAATGAGAAGGAGAACTTCTAATGTAATATTTCCTAGATCATACATTTATATATCAAAATAAAATGTTTTATTCGTGATCCTCATATAGTACAATAGGCCCACTACTTTGTGGTTGTTGGGGTGGTGAATCCCCTTGAAAATTGAAATACTGTGAATAAAAAATCCACAATTTGTTTTTAGCTGAGAGAACACTTCACTAGGGAACCTTAGGTCCTCCACCAGAAGTTGACAATAAAGTTGGTCTGAGGGACCTAGAGATTTCTAGCAAGAACATATTAATCAAATCCACAAAAGATAAACCCACAAACAGTCAACTGTTGTGGTTGGGGAAGTTTCCTTTCTCTCATTACTTTGAAATATGTTTTACAGATGTGGCCAGCTGGATGGTGACCCAAAGGAAATCTCTCCAGTGTTTGTCCAGTTTTTAGAAAGCGTCTGGCACCTGACAGAACAGTTTCCACGAGCCTTTGAGTACAACGAGGCTTTTCTTCTTCAGATCCATGAACATGTCCATTCATGCCAGTTTGGAAACTTCATTGGAAACTGCCAAAAAGAACGTGAAGAGCTAAGGTAGGGCTTTTAAACCAGCAGTATGTTCCATACAGCATCTCTGTGTCTTGTTCTTTTCCCGCAAAGAGTCTTTCCACAGCCAGCAATTAATATCTCTGGTGCAGAGCAAGCTTTGTTGGTGTGAAATGCAAAAAGTAATTCAAAACCTTCCTCAGAGAATAAATTTCTTCAGGGGAGACCTACAGCTCCCATCATCCCTCAGTATTGGCCTTACCTAATGGAAATTACAGCCAACCAACATTTGTATGCCATCTCTGGTTCATCCCTGCCCCCACTCCCTCCAATCCCATGTCACTTATTTAAATCTTCTGCCTGAAAATTATATTTTCCAACAGAGTATTCATTTGTTCTTCTTCTGCACTAAATTGAATTTATAATAGGGGTGGATGAGGATAGGGTAAAATAAAATCACGTCAACACTACAGCTGCATTTCAGTTCTGTGTCCCTTGTGGCTATTTTCCCTGCATCACATATAATTTGCAGAAAGATGTATAAGTTCTTCAGTTGCTGAGAGCAACTGGCTCAACTCTCTTTTTATCCCCAGATTGAAAGAGAAGACGTACTCACTGTGGCCATTCCTCCTGGAGCAACGTGAGAAATATCTGAACCCTGTCTACAGTGAGAGTTTTTCTCAGTCATTTACAGTTCTGGAGCCTGACACTGTATCTTTTAATTTTAAGTAAGTGTTAAAATATATATGTATTTTTCATGCCCCAGCATCAGATTAATGTATTAAAACAACAATATGGTTCCCATCTACAGGTTTTGGAGAAACATGTATCATCAGTTTGATCATACGATGCATCCCAGGCAGTCTATTCTCAGCCATATCATGACCATGAATGATCAAAATAGGCAGCTAGAGAAAGACATTAAGGAACTGGAAGCTGTGAGTAAATGCAAATAGCTGTTTTCTTTCCAACTCTTGACACCAGGCTGCTTTCCTCCTAAAAGTTCATTCCTTTGGGTTGCTGTGACTTTTCCGGGCTGTATGGCCATGTTCCAGAAGCATTCTCTCCTTACGTTTCGCCCACATCTATGGCAGTCATCCTCAGAGGTTGAGAGGTCCGTGTGCTTTGAGAGTTGGACTACAGCTCTGGAGACCTTAGTTCGATTCCTTTCTTGGACATGGAAACCCAATGGGTGACTTTAGGCAAGACATACATACTCAGTTTCAGAAAATGTTATAATCAGGTCTCAATACGTCATAAATTATTTGAAGGTCAAGAACAAAGGTTATGTAAATAGATTACATGTAACAAAATTTGAAAAAAAAATATGTTCCTGGTTTGAAAGTTTAATTTCCTATTTAATTGTGCAGTACTTATTGTGAAAGTAGTTGTTATACTCCTGAAACTTGGTTTTTGTAGCTGCCACAAACAATGTTGAATTGCTGGGTTGTTATAGGTTTTTTGGGCTATATGGCCATGTTCTAGAAGCATTCTCCTAACATTTCGCCTGCATCTATGACAAGCATCCTCAGAGGTTGTGAGGTAACATGCTAAAATGGCATGCTAAATGTCATGTGGACTTCACAATTTCTGAAGATGCTTTCCATAGATGCAGGCGAAACGTCAGAAGAGAATGCTTCTAGAACATGGCCATATAGCCCAAAAAACCTACAACAACCCAGTGATTCTAGCCATGAAAGCCTTCGACAATATAACGTTGAATTGGCTGCAAATTATATAGGATGTCTCACAGAAACAAAGTTTTTGGAGTTTAATAAACTTTTCCATTCCTATATGATAGAACCAATTAGGAAATTACATTTATAACCCAGCAACAACAATTATGTTACATAGTGTTACTGGACTTTGTACAGGGCATTTTTGTATGTTCACAGGGAAGGAGAGCAGTCAAATAGGTGAATGATTGTGTGCGAACAATGACATGTTAGGATCTAGAGTGGAAAGGTAAAGGATTAACTAAAAACCTGTCTTATTCCCCTTCATCCCAGAAACTAGAGCACCGGGCAAAAAAGGATGATGTCTTCACCAAGGAGCCTTTACAGTCTATTTGTCCAGTTTCACCAGTCCTTAAAACATTGGAGTGCTTTAAGAAAGCGCAGCCTCTTTTACCGGGGAATGACTGCATTCGGACGATAGAGGGCTCCAATGCAGCAGACAATCGGTACAGTGAATATATGGAAGAGCTCTCCAAGACAGAGCCCGGCGTTGTCAGTCTGGAGTATGGAGTGGCAAAAATGACATGCTAAATGTCACGTGGAGCAGCGCTGCCTCGCTCTGAAAAGACTTTGACGTTCAAGACAGGGCATTGTGTGAGATTGGTCTCCTGGAGCATGACCAAAAACTGTGTGGTGTAATGGAGAGTCTCATGAATGTACAGCTAAAACAGCACACTAGTTAACAAAGTGCTATTTGTGAGAAGTAATTGACTTTTAACATTATAGCAAAAAAATGTGGAGAGCATAGTAAACCTTTTGTGGCTTATAAGAACCGAGGAATGAAACTGGTATAATATAACAAACTAAACTTTGCACTAGATAACTCAGAATGTTATTTAAGGTGTGTATTGCCAAAATGGTTAAGATGATCTCTGATGAGCTACTTCTCAGACAAAGCAGCCTTTTTATTGGGACAGCTGGCCATAAATAGATATGTGTGTGTGCGCGCATAGTGTATGTGTATTATTTAATCTGTTGCTTGTTACTAATTTCTGATATTCCAGCTGCTATTGAAAGTACTGTATATCACATGAGAAAAAGCTATCCTTCCATTTTCAGTCTGAGGTATCCCAGTGTGTGCACAGATGTGTTCTGAAATTACTCTTTTGCCATGTGATTTTAAAATCAAAAGAGATGTACTTAGTAGGTTCTTTCTATAGAAATGTTAGTTTTCATCAGTAACTGTAAAATTCTGCTCTGGGTTTTTGTAGGTTTTTTCGAGCTATATGGCCATGTTCTAGAGGCATTCTCTCCTGATGTTTCACCTGCATCTATGGCAAGCATCCTCAGACCTCTTTGCATAGATGCAGGCAAAACGTCAGGAGAGAATGTCTCTAGAACATGGCCATATAACCCGAAAAAACCTACAACAACCCAATGATTCCGGCCATGAAAGCCTTCTACATTGAATTCTGCTCTGTTTATCAAAGTCCTTTTATTTAAAAAATCAAGAAAATTGGAAAACAGGTATTATGATGGGACTTATCATCTTGCTAACCCAAATGTTTGTTCATTCTTCCTCTTGGTGAAGCAGATCTAGTATTAGGCAAAGCCTGTTTTTGAAATTGATCATGCTTTCAGATGTTTGTCAGAATTAGTATCTGCCCAGGAAGGAATTTAGATATCACGCAAGAAAAAGAAGTATTCTATATTTATATAGAATTTTGATGCCCCGTTGGCTGTCCACAGGGTTTTGGGTTCAATTTGCATATCTGATTTTAACATCTTTGCTTAAAAAACAAACACTTTTTTTTAATTGGCAGAAGCAATAATAATAAAATATAGCCAAGGAGTAGCTACTCTTGATTGGGAACTGAGGAAGAATTGAGCACCAAGTTTATAGGCCAGCTGGCTTCAGGCTCTGAAAAGCCACTTGCTTTGAAAACCTGTTAATGTTTACATTCTAAGGATTTGGTTTTACCACCTGGGAATCAAACTGATCTCTCGCTAACAAGATGGTTTGCATTAGGCGAGTTATACTTTGCACCTTATATAGAAAATCAAATGTACCCTTAATGCTATCATTTCTGCTTCACAGAGAAAAAGAATGGATTTGCTGCCATTCTCCGATCCTGCCTCTTGTTTGCTTTTCTCAATTTATCTTTATTTTCCAAATGAAGGAAACTTTGAGGGCTGAGATTTTAAACATGTATGCCTTGAGGTATTAGGCTCCCTGGGTGGTAGGCTAGACTAATTTGTACCTGAGGGATCAATTGCTTATTTGGCTAACAGCGAAAATTAGTTTAGACTTGCTCTAATCCCTGAGGGCTGTTTGGTCAAAAGTGCCAACATGCCACATGAAACTTGACACAGTTGACCATGTCTCTCTTTTTCTCTGTCCTAGTTGGGTTCTCAGCTTCAGTAACAAGGGCAACACCAGAGCATAATCAAATGGACCTAGCAATGGTGGGTGGGGAGGAATGTTGTTATGAGTATTTTAAAAGATTGTCTGCTTACTATTATAATGTGTTTAAAGAAAGTGCAAATTGAAATCTCGTTTTCACATCTTTCTCTATGATACATGTATAAAAGTTGAGTGGGAAGAGAATGTGGAACCTGGCTTTCGGTGTCGTAATTCCTATGTAATATGTTGTGCCATTTTGTCGGTACATTGTAGATTTTGCATTAACAATGAGTTTTGGAAAAGAAGAAAGAGAAGAATGTGCCTTTGGCTTCTTTCTCCCTTTAATCTTCTGCTGTTGATGAATAATCTTCTGCGTTATTACGTGGAACACTGAAAATACAAGACTAAATGTTGTATCACTTGTTTCTTGTAACCTTTTTATTCTGATAATAAATATTAGCCAAGTATATAAGGCTTCTTGTAAGAGCCACAGAATTACTGTTTCAAACAAGTCCCTCCAGTACAAAGAATGAAAGCATTCTGGCAAAATTAGGGCAAAATAGATGTGATGTTGAACTTACTGCCTGAAGTTGTGTCTTTGTGTGTATGCATTCTTTTAAAAACTTAGCCATTGGGAAGATGGGGGTTGTTAGCAGAGTGGCAGCAAAAAAATGAGATTAACCCTTTCAATCCCTACTACAGTCCTGATAAAAAATAAACCACAATTCTTAGCCTTAATGGGGAAGCTTTCATTAGTACTATTGAGAACTTCCTTTACTCTTGGGACTAAGAGAAAGTACAAAGGAGCACTTGTCACTGGGATTGCAGCAGGATAGGAAAAAGGTAAAACCATGTTGTTCTGTGTACGACAGTCATAACCAGAACGATAAGTTTTGCAGTTGCTCTTAACTGAAAAAAGATATAACTTCAGCTGATATTTGCAGTAACTGGTTTAATCGTCTACTTTAATCTTCCATTTAATTGGAAGTGCTAATTTAAGTCAGGCAGTTATTCGTTGATAAGATCCATATGACTTCAAGCAATATTGCTAAAATAATTAAAGTATCTGAGTACTTCTTAGAACAAAGCTTTGAAAACCTTACTTTGTAGATTTTCAGAATGATTTGCTTAAAATACTATAAAAGCAGCTGTAGGTTAGTGCCTACTCAAAAATAGTTCCATTCAGACCAGTGAATAGATAATACTCAGGCAGATGTACATGTACATAACACAGATGTGCACAAACCATTGGCTTAACATCTTCTATTTTTAATTAGGGGTATCCTAAACATAGGGGAAAGGCCGAGAGGTAGGCTTATTAACATTTAATTTGCTTTATACCTATCAGACTACAGGATAACTCACTATGACTCTGAGATTATTTTCTCTGTCTTCAACTTGAATATAATATCAGTTTAATTCCTGGGTTACCTTGAAAATGAACCTATTAAACTTTTCTCACAGGCTGCTACTAATATGGCAATTGCAACCATGTACAAACTAGGACCTGACATGAATGTAGGCTTAAATTGTGTTTTACAACTGCATTGTGCATCCCACCTCGCCCCAAGGAAAGAGGGGTAAGAAATAATAAGTATTCATTTTTATTATTATTTGATACACAACAAATAAGATCACTATGCTGGCTTTTATATTTGATCAAACGTTGGACACTTCCCAAGTGTCTAGGACTGTGATTACCAATGAATAATGTCTGCAGCTCCAAGTAGGGTGGCCTTTTGCAGCTGACAGATAGTAATTTTTTCTGTGCCCTATTGTTCCTAAGTGTAGGCCAAGGCCGATCACCACTGGGACCACCTTGACTGGCTTGGGCCAGAGTATTTCGATCTTTAAATCCTCGTATTGTGTAAGCTTTTCCAGTTTCTTCTAGTCAATTCTGCTGTTGCCTGGGAATGCAACGTCGATGATCCATACTTTGTTTTTTTTCCACGATCATGAGGTCAGGAGCATTGTGCTCCAAAACTCTGTTAGTCTGGATTCAGAAGTCCCAGAGCAGTTTGATGTATTCATTTTCTGTAAGTTTTTCAGGCTTGTGATCCCACCAGTTTTTTGTCACAGACAGATGATATTTGTGGCACAAGTTCCAGTGGATCATCTGAGCAACAGTATTATGTCTCTGCTTGTAGTCAATTTGCATGTTTTTCTTGCAGCAGCTGAGTATGTGATCCATTATTTCATCTGCCTCCTTGCAGAGTCTACACTTGGAATTATTATTATTATTAATAATAATAATAATAATAATAATAATAATAATTTCCTTTTCAAGTAGAGCAATTCATCTACCAGTCCCTATGAACAGATATTTCAGTCACTGGTAGATGAATTGCTCTAATTGGAATAAAGAATATAATTTAGATGGTTATAATTTAGAAAATGATGGTATAATTTAGAAAAAAAATAGTACAAATAGAGAAGTATTTGGTTTTTTTTATCACAAAGTGGTCATAAAATCAGAATTTAGAAATACCATAGGTCTTTTCTGGACTCGAGTTCCAGAGCAGCCAGCATGGTCAGTGTTTCAAACTGCATAAAATAAAACTGCTTGGAAGAGGTTCCTTCTTTGCTTTTCTGACTGAAGTCTCTCCCTTACATATTTAGGTTGATTTCCCCATTGGTTGTGAAGTATTCCAAGGGAGCTCTTATTATTTCGGTTTGGAAATATTTCATTAAGTTTTTATGTTCTACACCTTCCATAGGTGGAGGGTGTGCCTCTAATTAGACCCGCAGCACAACATTGAACCTAGAAATGGAATTACATTTGGTCAGAGCCATCCTACTGATGGAACTGCCTCTCAAAGGCTCTTTTCAAAATCCTGTGGAAGTAATAATGTGCTAAGAAAAACTCACCCCATTTCAAAAAGCATTCCCTGAGGTGCAGAGAGGTACCATTCTGTTCAGAGCCTTACGGGTGAGAGTTAATTGTGTAGTGGGATCCTTCCTGTTTAATTGGAGCTTTACATTTCCAGCCGCTCTGTTTTGTAGGACAGCTGCCAAATGGGCATATGAGCAAATGCAGCGAGCTCTGCAGAGCCTGTGCGTATTCCATACATATCCAATTACTAGTGACCTAAATCTAGAAATGCAGCAACCTGAAAGCATCTAACTGCATACAAGGATGGGCAGGAGCATCCCTATCACTGCCCGGTCTCACCCACCTTTGCCAGTTGGAAACAAAAGCAATCCTCTTGACATGATGCTTCAGAGACCAGGCAGTAATGAGGACAGATACGATCATGTTCCTACGTTCGCATAGGAGAAAGACCTAGGAATTGGCCCTGTGCATTCTGCTATTATCTCTTCTTCCTCCTCTTCCTTTTTTTATCAGACTTCTGCAGTAATACAGCACATCTGGAAAACACTGAGATAACATAATGCTGTTGCAGCCCTGTAGTATAAAAGAAGTCTATCCATCTATTTTGTGCTCAACAAAGACTCCCACAGCTGCTTTATCAAGAGAGGGAATGAGGCCAGCACGACAAGGCTTAGTGGCTGCCCTTGGTACAAACAGTCATGGATTTTTCCCCCCGGTTGTTGCTCTTGCCATTTCTTTTGCCTTGCTCACTTAAGTGCTTTAATTTAATTTGGCTTTAGTCTGCATTTTATATTTAATGATCCATGGTGGATTCAAATAATACAAGCTTCATCAAAGCAACACAACGGCATTAAAAGCTGCTGCTGATTGGTATTTCTGAAAACAATATGATGCTGGAAATAAAGTCCATATGGAAGTTTTAGGCTCTAGTTAGAGCCAGTGTGGCGTAATGGTCTGATCAGGATTCCGGGAGACCAGGGTTCAAATCCCTGCTTGGCCATGGAAACCCACTAGATTACTTTGGGTGACCCACACTTTCAGCATCTGAGAAAGGCATGATATGGTCATCTTAGAGTTGCCATAAGTCAGAAATAAATTGAAAACACACAACAACAAAATATTGTCATTCATCTCGATTAGGTTTGTCCTCAGGTTTTTCAACAAAGACGGTTGTGATAGAAGGTGATATGATAGATATGATAGAAGGTGATAGGAACCTTCAGCCCATAAGACTGGGCAGCCACTACAAACCATCTTGCCCAGTTAAAAGTAAGTGCGAGAATAAACAAAGCCAGGTCCTTGCCAAAATGCTGAGAGGAAGCTTTCATCGTGTGCTTTAGTCAGGATATCTGCCCAGCAGGAGACTTTTGGGGACAGGTTGCATTCAGACCTCCATCACATTTGAGTTGACCTTCTCAGTGGATAACTCTTTGTTCTTATTATAGAATCATTTTTATCTGTACAGTCGCCTTTCAGGAGTTAAGAACCAGCTCTTATGCATGTTTACACAGACACATTCTCTTTTCATTAGGGCTTACATGCCTTAATGAATGCATGGGGTTTTAGCAAGAAGGGTCAGAACTGCACAGGGCCAATTCCTAGCATGAAATAAAGGCAAGGAATTTTAGAACAGTGGTTCCCAACCTGTACTCCGTGTACTACCAGTGGTCCCAAGAACAAAAATATGGTCCGCAGCCTCACCATTACTACACCGTTGCCTCAAACCCACTCGGCAACGAGAGCGATTGGTCTTACAAAACCCTCTTATAGTGCCGATGCAACAGGGATGTCGGGAAGGGAGAAGCTGACTACCCACGAAAGATTACTACTACCACATCAGATCTAAATGATTAAATATGATTTTCTGTGGGCGAGCAGATGGCGACTACTGGATGGCATATATTCTGTATCCGAAACGAGCTGATGTGGTCTAGCCAATGCAGTTTTCTGAATCAACACCCCCAAATAACCAAACCAAATCTAAAGTTGACCAAAAACTGATTCGTAACCCATTTTCGTACTAATGTTGGAGAGGTGTCCCTGGTCGAAGTAGTCCTTATTCAAGTGGTCCCTGGTCAAAAAAAAAAAAAGGTTGAGAACCACTGTTCTAGAAGCTGGAGTCTAAAACATCTGGAAGACTAGATTAAGGGCCACTGCTTTAGAGTTTTAGGATTTGACCTAAATGGTGCTGGTATATCTGTCTTGTCTCTTCTTGAAGAAAGGAAAATTAGTCAATGCCTGCTGGATATGGGTCCCTGGTGTGCACCCAGTTTAAGCACAGCTGGCATGTCTTTGTGTGCCATGGAAACTAGTAGAAATTATATTAACATTACATTGTGGGAAATGTGCAGCTCATCAGTAAGGAGGAAATACAGGCTTGTGCCTTGTGCACTACCTTAAATGATGTGACAGAGTGCTAAAATGTCATTTGAATAAAAGAATAGCAACTGAAAACACCCAAGGGGCTTTAAAATGGTTTAATTTTTATTTCTAGTCAGAATCCTTTCCAAGAATTGTTCCTCTGAATCTCGATAAGTGACTTGAGTGCAGCTGCAGTTATCCAAACTGCCTTTTATGCTCCGTAATCCATGTTTGCTTTTGCACAGTTCCTTTATGCCCTCCCTCCTCCCAACACATCTGCCTGCTTCTAAAAGGTGTTTTCAAATCTTTTAGTGGTGGTTTCCAGCACAGTGACTCAAAAACACAATAACAGCTATAAAAAGCCTAACATCTCTGTGGTACTTGGTGAAATGCAGGCATCGACATCGTGGCTACAAGTTTAATAACTCTCCAACAATACTGCCTCTTCCCCCCCCCCCCCTCCTTCTGCTTCCTATGTAACTCTTCATCTAGGTCAGGGTTTTTCTTTTACGCTTTGGCATCTTCACAGCACTTTTTGCCAGCTGTATGTGATAAATTTATGCCTACCCTCCCACTCTGATGGGGATACAAACTGGATTGTGGAATTGCTGCTTGCAATAGCATTTGCATTCCGAAAGATACTTTGTCCGTTGACAGTTGTTTTTGCAAATCATTTCAGTCTATTACTGTAAGCTCCATTGAGAACCCTGCTGCCGCCATTTAGGTCCATTGATTTAGTGTGCTCCTTTTATAGTTCTCAGAGCTTTTTCATGAGCTAGTGAACTTGAAAAGCCTTTTCATGGCTCTTGATTGTCCAGGAAGCCATCCTTCAGTGCTTTGCATCTCAAATTGCACAGATAATCTAAGTGGAGTGTGTATTGGTTGAACAGGATAGCTGGAAGAAATTAGCATTGCCTTTTGAGAGATAAGCTCATGGGACCATATGCAAATGGAAGATAATAAATTAATTTGTCACCACTTGCTGTCACAGTTTTCTTGCATCATGGAGAAATCATCCATAGGTCTTTGGATCCGTGTTTCATAAAATTGCTACTCACTATAATGGTAAAATACTTCAAACTCAGATACTACACTTGCCTAAGGGAACCCATCTATCCATATGGTGTGGAAAACAATAAGGCTCGGATTTTATCTCGATTTGTGATCATAAGGCCTGGACCGTATTTTCCATGTAGAGAGTGAGGGAAGGAATCCCAGGGCAGTGCCTTGAAAAGTCTTTGCATATATTTTTCATTTATTACATGTGGTCCTTTTCATATGAATATTGTACTCTGTGCAACTATGATAGTGTAATGCAAAAGGGTCTTCAAATAGGTACCGTAATTCATCTCTTTTGAATGGAAGCAAAAGAAGAACATGAAGGCTGGGTGACATAAACAGTCTAAGGGCAGCACTGCCTGATGTGATCCGTTTTCAAGGGAGTTTATTTATTTATTAATTAATTTGCTAGTAAACCTGCTTGCTGCTGTTATGACTTGAATTACACATTTAGGCCTCTTTCACACTACACAGTGATTTATGATTTGGTTTATGTAAGTCATTGAATTTTGCCATAATTTTTTTGTAAACGCTTTGAGTGCCCCCAGGGGTGAGGAAAGCAGTAAATAAATAAATAAATAAATAAATAAGCAAGCAAGCAAGCAAGCAAGCAAGCAAGCAAGCTATGGTTTCACTTTAATGGCATGGGAACAACCCATAAATCCTGGGGTTTACCACTAGGGCTCTCTGGCTGATAAATCTAAATGGCCCTCCCTAAACTGCAAATCTCAGAATTTCAGAATATTGTCATGGCAGTGGAATCACAGCTCTAGGTCCTAAAAGCAGGATATTTAACAGGTGTTAATGGTTGTGTTCTGCAATTTTTGAGAGTTTTCTCTCTCCACATAGTGAAGAATCTTTTGATTTACCTGTCAGAACCTATCTCCCTTTATGAACCATCACGAAGGTTAAGACCTTCTGGGGAGGCCCTGCTCCCAGTCCCACCTGCTTCGCAAGTGCGCTTGGTGGGGAGGAGAAACAGGGCCTTTTCAATGGTGGCCCCTTGACTCTGGAATTCTCTCCCCAGAGAGATTAGATCAGCATTTCCTCTCCTGGCCTTTAGAAAGAGAACAAAGACTTGGTTATGGAACCAAGCTTTTGACTAGTAAAGTAACACAGTACAAGAAGTAAATATGGAATATGTGCAATTGACATTTGGAATGGCCTGGTCTACAAGTTTGGATCATGTAATTTTAATGTTTTTATTAGGTGTTTTAATTGTTTATATTTCATGTTTAAATGTCCTCTTTTCTCACGGTGAATTGTCCTATTGAATTTATGCTTAGTTATATGCTGTTGATTTATGATTTGGTTTATGTAAGGCACTGAATTTTGCCATTATTTTTTGTAAACCCCTTTGAGTCCCCCCAGGGGTGAGAAAAGCAGTAAATAAATAAATACATAAATACATCTACACATGCATGAAGACACACATAAATTTGATTAGTACCTAAACACAGTTAAAGTATTAGTCTCAGCCAAAACCCTCAATGGAACAGACGGGTTTCATCGAAACTGGTCTTTATCAAATTATTATTATTGATTCTATAGACCTGGATTCAGGCCTGGGAAATCCTATGAGATATACCACATTTGGTAATGTTACTACGACTCTCAAATCCTGCTCTGAGATTCAGAGAGGTGTTATCTAAACAGAGACCATTGACCTAAAACAACGTAAATAAATGGGTCAGTAATTTTGCAAGGAGTGTGGTGATGATATGGGGCAATTGGAAGGAGAGAAGAAAAGGAAGTGGAGATTGGCTTAGTTAAGAACATTATCCAAATGCTAGTAAAGAACTTTATTATTTATCGGTGGGTAAGTGGGGGAACATTCTTTCTTCAGATGTCTTTTTGTGTTGTAACCAGTATGAGCTGCAAACTCAAAGAGCCACATGCTCTCCAACAGTTCACAGATGAAAACTGGGACGCATATGGCAGAGTGACATCAAAGTATGCTCAAAAGGGTGTATCCAGACAACAGAAGATCAAAAGTTATTAATGAGAAGGAGCACATAAATTGTAAGCAAAGAGCCTCTGGAGTTATGTACTGAGTGTCGGAAAGGCAGAGAAAACATAATGAGGCTACTAGAAAGGGCAATAACTGGCCCATTTCTCCCTCCTGCTGAATAGTCAAGTACGAGAACCTACTTCGAGTTGTTGTGAGTTTTCTGGGCTGTATGGCCATGTTCCCGAAGCAGTCTCTTCTGGCGTTTTGCCTGCATCTATGGCAGGCATCCTCAGAGGTTGTGAGGTCAGGAGAGAAGGCTTCTGGAACATGGCCAATGGCCATACAGCCCAGAAAGCTCACAACAACCCAGTGATTCCAGCCATAAAAGCCTTTGACAATATATAGAACCTACTTTTGCACTTTAGTTGAAGTAAGCCAAGGGTGGAAGTAGGAACAAAGGAGAGAATCTGTGGCATTTTAAAAACAGCTAATAAAATCAGGCGGCAAAGGGTCGAACAGGACCATCTGAGAACATTGGAGGGAGGGTGTTACCAAATATCCCAGTTTAGATGGCAATTCTTCTTTACTTCCATTTAGTTCTATGTTTTTCTCTATAGGGAATGACAAGTTTGTAACAGCTTCTGGTTTACGATACATGCCACAAATATTGATTTGTTCTCCCCACTGGGTTACTAACTGGTGCATAAAGTAAATGAGCTTGTTTGGCAAATGCTGGAGAACTGCCACATGCCCACTATCCTTTCTCTGCAGGCAAAATATTGCATCTGCAGACTCTTCAATATTCACAGAATTTAATTCACTTGTAAATAGAGCACAAGATTAATTGGTTATGGACTTGCTCCATTGACACAGCATGGAAAAGAGAAGCAGGCCTTCAATTAAAAATGGTCAGCTGCAGCCCACCAGTTTATAGCTATTTTTAAGCTCAGCAAATCTGATTTGTGGGACATAAAGATACTAAGTTGGCTAGATAAGTTTCATTTGTGACTTTGAGAACATTTTAGTCATACTGTAATATTGGTTTTGTAATTTTTCTTTACTATAAAAATACATGTTTTAAAGTCTTTTTGGGGGGAGGGGGAGAAGCTAATCCTTGTTCAAGCTTCCAATAATCCTGCTCCAAAACTTTTTGGAAAGGTCAGCATTGTTCTCATTTTTGTAAGCCTGCCTTGGATTTAAACACACTACATGAATTGTGCACAATGTAGCTGATTTTTACCCCCTCTTCTTCTCAAAAGTAAGCATGTGGGTGTTTTGGATTGAGACCCCAGTGCCAGGAGGGAAAGGCAGTGTTTCTCAACCTTGCCACTGCCGTGATCCCTTAATACAGTTCCTCATGTTGTAGTGACCCCCAACCATAAAATTATTTTCGTTACTACTTCATAACTATAATTTTGCTACTCTTATGAATCATAATGTAAATATCTGATATCCTGGATTCATTTTGATTCCCCTTGATGAAATTTGGCACAAATACCCGAGATGCCCATATTTGAATACTGGTAGGGTTGAGAAGGGTTTGATTTTGTCATTTGGGAGTTGTAGTTGTTGGGGTTTACAGTTAACCCACAATCAAAGAGCATTCTGAACTCCACCAACAAGGGAATTGAACCAATATTGGTACACTGAACTCACAGGACCAACAGAAATATATTAGGTAGTGCCATTTTGCCTGGTTGTCTTTTGATCTGCCCGCTCCACTTCTGAGTCTGTTCAGGGACTTCTATGTTGCCCATTCTTGGTTTGCTCCTGGGGGAAGACCCTCATGGAAGGCCTTCCAGTTGGGATTTCCTGTTTTAGCTGCCCAGAGGGATACTCTTGCTGTTGCTGGGGGAACATTAAGAGTAGTGGTGGTTCTCATGAAGTTTTTCCTTGATCTGAGTCTACTGGGAGGAGGCTGATAGCCATGCAGTGGATGACTTTCACAGTGTTCAACCTTATTTCTCTCACGGGTAGCAGCAACTTCCCTTTGCACATCAGGGAGTGCAATGCCAACTAGTTGTTTTTAGGTCATATACTCAGTATCAAAGTGGGATGGCACATTTTACACCTGTGTCAAATCAGCACTGATTAAGTCACTAGTAAGACACATTTTCTGTTAATTTGAATATCCCTTATTAAGAATAGAAGAGTGTTTGCTCCAAAGCATTCCTAACTTGTTTAGTCTCCTTCTCATTTTGGTCGACCAGATGCCTGTGGAAAGCACACTAGAACATATGAAAAAAGCACAACCACTATGGCATTCATCTCTGGAAAGCCCCAGAAATTCATACTCCAAGCAGTGGTGTCCAGACTTTAGTCCTCTGGTTGTTCTGAACTTCAGCTTCCAGAATTCCCGACTGTTGGTCAAGCTGATTGAGGGCTGCTGGGAGCTGAAGTCCAAAACACCTGGAGGATCAAAGTTTGGGAACCACTCCTCCAAGGCATACTGCCTCTGTCTGATACTACAACTGGGGTGGGGGAATCTGGCCATCATGGCTAATGGTCTTATCATCCATGGATTTTTCTAATCGAATCCTACCTTAATTTATCATCCTGCTAATTTGGGAGCTGCCAGCTGCTCCCAATGACTCCTTGCAAGGGACTCTAAATGGACTTGATAATACCTACAAGTGAAAGTAAAGAGTACTCCAGCTTCAGTGTGTCCCTCTCTCTCTTTTATTCAAAGGATTTCCCCAGAAAGCATTTTATATCCTTTTAAAAACCAAAAATGTTTATCATTACTGAGTGCTTTCTTCAGAAAACATATGACTCACTCATGTTTTCCCACTCTGCCTCATAGATTTCCCACACCCTTGTCCCTCTTAGCACCATTTTTAGGTCTTTAGGAACTATATAAATAACTGAAGGTCAGCAGCTGAAGCTTGTGCAACTGCTGGAGAAAGCTTTTTCCACTACGACTTTATCAAGCCGGCCCATTGGACAAAGGGAAAGAATGACAGCTTATTGGGGATGCTATGAAAGAGCAATACCTCCTGGGTGATATCTATCTATCTATCTATCTATCTATCTATCTATCTATCTATCTCAGAATATGTATCAACTACAATGACTAGTAGGATGCTTTCACATTGTCAGTTCTATCCTCCTAGTCTTCAGTATCTATGCAAAGCCATTCAGGAAGGTCATCAGATGTTTTAGGATTATGTGTCATCAGTATATTGATGACACTTAATTTTACAGTTTCTTTTCATCAGAGTCAGGTGGGGCTGGACCTGTGCCCCCATGATATAATGACTGAAAGAAGAAGAATACGCTGAATCGATATGAAAGTCTACATTGGCCTATAAATCCAAGGTCAGTCTGGAGAAAAAAAGTTCTGGACTGGTCCCAGAATTGGTCATACCAATCCCAAGCTCATGGCAGTAGCAGGGCAGGATGTTGAGCTGGATGGCACTTGTGGTCTCTTCCATCTCTGTGATTTTAGGTCAGAATCCACATAGGTCAGCTAGGTCAAAACTGCTGGACTGCCGCCTTATAATCTATGTTGTCATAACTGCTTCCAGATGACTGCAGAGCCTCATATGTTGACATCAATAGAGGTGCCCGCATGACCAAGAAGGTTGAGGGAGTTGATCACTCTGCTTCTTCTTGCCTCGTCATGGAGCTCTGCAGATGTACGGGACTGGTGATAACACAGGCATGGGCACAGTCCATCCCCCTTTTCCAGCAACAATGAGCACAGGGGAAAGGGGGAGCAGCAGGAGTGCCCCCCATGTGGACATTGTAATTGATGCATGGGAAGCTTCCTGATTAGACTGTTTTATATCGGGCTGCCCTTGATTCAGATGTTAGATGCAACAGCTAAACTGATTAACAAAACATTGCGCTGAAACCATGTCATACTAGTCTCAAAGGAGATGCACTGGCTGCTAATATGTTTTCAGTATGACTGGTAATGTAATGACATTCAAAGCACTAACTGATTTCAACACTCAAGGAAGCACCAATGATAAAGATCTACTGCAGAGACCTTGTTTAGTGTCTCACCAATGAGACCCATACAGTATGGGAAGACATAGGAGAAGGCCTTTTTTGTGGTGGCACCCTATCTGTGAAATAACCTTCCTTAGAGGTCTGATGTCATTCTGAATTATCAAGTAAAAGCATGGTTGCCTTCAACACTTTTGCAGTACAGTTAATTTCATCTTTTTCTGCACTCATGTATGGTTTTAAATTATCTTAAAAGTATTTTAATTTGTTTTAAACTGTCTTAACTTATCAAATTGATGAGTATGCTTTTAATCTGTTCAGTTTTATCACCAGTTTTAAATTAGTCAATTTTTATTAGTTTATTGCATGCTGTTCTGAGTTCTTTAGATATAAGGTATGATGCAAATCAATCCATATTGCACATAATAAAAGTGAAAAATGTGTATGTGCGGAGGTGTCTATTTACATAGACAGCCTCCATCCTCCACAAACAGGCTATAGTTCTAAGTGCTGAGAAGCCTCCAAAGGCAGTCTCTCAACTGACATTTCAGATCATTGCGAGCGCCATGAACATGTAACCCAAACAATGTCTCCTATGGCCCACCACCCAATGAATGCTTTCATTGGAGGAGAATTTCATCCTAAATTTGATGTGTTTCCTCCATCACAGGCAGGCATCCCAGGGTTCCTTGTGTGGAATTTGCATGACCCCACCTTAACCCTTTCCTACCCTTTCCTATGGCACACAAACACAGAGGAATTGATCAGCTACCGAACAGACTGGAGGGCTTTATTTATTTATTTATTTATTTATTATTTCAGACATTTGTATACCGTCCTATCTCAACCTCCGCGGAGGGACTCAGGGCAGTTAACAAAACCCACAACCAAAAACATAGATATGCAATTTAAATCAATATAAAAACAAACATGAATAAAGTAAGTTGGGGAAAATGATCTGGGTTGTGCTCTTTTGCTCTCTCCTTTCAATAGCTTTACAGAATTGAGAACAAAAGTACATATTATGAATGTCACAGTCCCATTGCCAAAATGAGTCCTCTGAAAGAATGACAGACAGTAGTGCAATGGCCAATGTCAGTTCTAGATGAATAGAAATGCCAGATGGATATTAAAAAGTCTTGGCAGGTTCCCCCATTTTTTACATTTCTGCTTCAAATAATTACACAGGCCTCCAATGAAAAACCATTTTTCAACAATGTAGCTGTTTTTAATATATTTTGGGGTGCTGGATTCAAAAAAGAAGCATAACAAACATGCCATAACACACACAATTGTTTCATAAATTTAGTATTTTTATCAGTTCGGTTGTTACTCAGTTTTAATCAAGTACAATTGCAGTGTGATTTCTTTCAGTGTTTTTGAAGAGATTTTTAAGTTTCATATCAGCGAATTAAAGTGTTTTGAAAGTATATTAGAAGATGTTAACCCCTTAATTACTATCTACTCTTTATTCAAGAAATACATTTTACTTAGTCACACATTATATTGGATTATATTATATTATCATATTATATTGTATACATGTATAATATTGATAATAATATTATAATGTAATACAATATAATACTAATAATAATACAATATAATAATATATTTTATATTACATGTAATATTACTAATTAATATTGCAGTATAGTGGTATAGTACAATATAATAATACATAGTACTAATATTGTGCTGTGCTAATAATGCAATATATTGTATACACATATAATACTGATATTAAAGTGTAATGCAATACAATACTAATAATAATGCAATATAATAATTTTATATTTCATATTACATGTAATATAATATTACAGTATAGTGATTCAGTACAATATAGTAATATATGATACTAATATTGTGCAATTCTAATAATATAATATATTGTACGTACATATAACCTGTAAGCCGCTCTGAGTCCCCTTCAGGGTAAGAAGGGTGGCATATAAATGTTGTAAATAAATAAATAAATAAATAAATAAATAAATAAATAAATAAGGGTTTTTTTTAATTTAGAACCTCAAATTCCTTTAAAACCAGCATACTTTAAAAAAAAGTTTATGACCCCAAATTTTGCAGGCCAATGTTATTTCCCAGATGTATATTGCTCAGTAAAACAAGGATTATGGTGGAACAAATTCAGCGAATTGTAATGTACACCAGAGAAAATCGCTCAAAGGAAAAGATCAGAGAAAGAGGGCTGCAATGATGCCATCTGGTCAACATTCATTGATACATTTCAGATTTGCAACCCTCAGGATACAGATAGATTCCTTATAGAAATGAGAGAAGCAACAGATTATCAGAGTTTTACATATAGGATGTATTTGCACTGAAGAATGAATGCAAATTGATGCCACTTTAACGGTCATGGTCAGTACTATAGAACCATAGGAGTTTTGGCCTTCCAAGAGCTATAGCCTTCATTGTAAGTTTTTTGGGCTGTATGGCCATGTTCCAGAAGCATTATCTCCTGACATTTCACCTGCGTCTATGGCAGGCATCCTCAGAGGTTGTGAGGGTGCCTGCCATAGATGCAGGCGAAACGTCAGGAGAGAATGCTTCTGGAACATGGCCATACAGCCCAAAAAACTTACAACAATCGAGTGATTTCAGCCATGAAAGCCTTCGACAATACACTATAGCCTTCATTGCTAAACAGTGCTGCTGACCCCACTAAAACTACAATTCCCATGATTTCATAGCATTGAGTCAAAGTACCGAATCTTTTTGTGGAGTGGGACTTTATGGTCTGTATCCAGCTGATTTCAGTAACTACCATCCTCTATCCATATATTAATGGCATGTGTCGGGGACTTTCGGAATGGAAGAGATTTTGAAAGTTAATTCCAGCGTGATTTCAGGGTTAAGTTTGGAACAAAAGGTGCCTTATTCAACTGTTGGATAATCTGTGAAGGGAGACGAAAATACAGTTAACACTGATCTGCTAATTTCCCCAGATCGCTCAGTAGCTTTTGATACTCCTATATCTTGGCACTGTCTGGGCTATCTGAGTAGAAGTCATGTGCTGTTGTCATTTTATGCATTCAAGTCATTGCCAATTTATGGAGATCCTAAAATCTAGTTTTCTGGAGCTGAGAGTAGGTGACTCACCCAATGGGTTAAGTGGGAATCAAACCTAGGTCTCCACAGTTGCAGTCCAATGCTCAGACTACCACACTACACTGGCTCTAGGAGAGAAATACGCTAACTTGTACTCGTACATGATAATATTCTTCACTTTTTCTGTTGCTATATAGAGGATCAAATTCAGAAGGTAGGTTTGAGAAGTTGTTATTCCATCCCAGGATCCAAGACCAAAGGGAAATTACACTGTTCCATCTTGTCTCCTATCTTTTTGTGTGTACAAAAACTATTGGATAAAGCAAAGTGGAGTTTGCACTGAAACATTAGGCATAACAGTACAAGGTAAAATCAACTAGAATTTGAGTTGAGATATTAAGCCTCTTGTCTGCTTAAAAAAACAGGAATGTAACTGAATTTAGCTGGCAATGTGAATAATTGAATAATTTACCCAACTCCACATATTTCTTCATGTCTGGGACAAAAAGCGCTTAAGCTTTTAAATTCTGGAAAGAATTTCAATCTGTACCCTCTGCACCCACCCTTTTTAGGGCTTAAATACCTTGATGGCACCCAATCCTGTCTGATCTTGGAAACTAAACAAGGCGTCAGTTCTAGTTATTATTTGGATGGTATAGTGCCAACTAGAAGTGTGCAATTTGGCCAAGAGGCATGCCATTTCGGGGTCATTGTTGGCTAGCCCCGCATTCTGTTTACCGGGAAGTTACCCAAATTGTGAGGGGTGTTGCTGTTTTCATTTAGCAAAGATTTGGCCCATTGGCTACAATGGGAAATTTTAAAGGCTCAATCCTCAGTCATTTTAAGGCCTATGCATGAAACCTACCTCAGTTTTAGACCCCATTTACAACTGCAAGCTTGCCAAGTTTTAAAACAATTAACAATCTACTGATTTTTTAAGAATTAATTTAAGTTTTAACCATACAATTTTTTTAAGAAAAGTAAAACAATCTGCAAGAGAGGGTTTGGGGAGTTGTAGTCACCAGTTTTGTCCATTCTCAGAGTATGGACACAACCAGGCGTTTTGTTAGCTGAGAAACAGAGAGAGAGAGAAAACTTCAGCTCTCATCATGCTCCAAGAGGATCTCAGAGGCTTTTCAATGCTCGCCCCATGCAAGTGCTGCTGGGAAAGTGAGTTCCCCACAGGACCCTCTCTGGAGGAGGAGCCTAGGAAACTTTCCAAACAGAAATGGATGGTGGCTGCTGGCACCGGGGAGGGAGAAAAGACACCAAAGGTAATCCCATCTTCTCCAGGAGCTCGAGGCAGCCTCTGCCTCAGGTACATTGCAGACTAAACTCTATCCTTTCCAGGAGCCAATAAAATCTGGCTCCCTTCATCTGTTTTGCCAGGCTTTGCGGTTCTCTCCTTCCCATTCTGTTTTCGGAGATTATATCAAATGGACCACTAAATATTACAAATCATTTTCATTCAAACTGATTTGGGCCCTAGCCTGCTTCCAGCAAATACCATGTGTTATTAGTTATATTTCAAAATAAGGAACTTTGAGTATTCCTTGTCAACGAAAATTGTATGAAATCCATTAGGTAGTCCTTATTCCACAAGAAACTTGAAGGTGTGTACACATACACACAATTCCCCTTAACATTCTGTGATTGGAGCAGGGACATTACATGATAAAAAGTGTCACGCGGTGCTCTAAAAAAATGAAATTGTGCAGCCAGGCCAAGTTTTTAGTATTACCAAGTTCTCCTCATTGCAGTGCAACACTGGGACTCCATTGTGTTGGATCGTGCCGACAGCAAGCAATAACTGGGGGCTCATGGGGAGGTTGTGAGTAAACTGGGCACCTTTTCAGAATCAGCCTGGGCAGACTTTCATGTGACCTGTGCTCACGAGATCACATCATTAGTATTTCCACCACGCTGCTGATAACATGAACAGCATCCGAGTCTGGGGAATGCTTTTAGTAAAAGTTCCATGAAAGAAGAAAAGCGAGACTTTGTTTCAATAATGGGGCAGGTAAATCAGACTCAAGAGACACCCTGAATATATTAGAATGCTTAATGAGTAACTAATGCATTCTTGCGTTCTCTCATTGCTACTGCCATCCCATTCTATTGCATAAAATAAGATTTTTCTTGGCACACAAAGAAACATCTCCCCTTCATAGAAGTATCAATCAACCTTTCTCTCTCTGGTGCATAATAACACAACATACATGGCTGCTCTTAACTTGTTTTTCATTCACTTCAGCCTAATTTGTTGCCGTTGTGGGAGAAATGTGCTGAAAAAGTAACTGAGCAATAATGCACGCATGGTAGGCGACAGTATATTTCCGCTTTATGTGGCATGAGAGAAGGCCCATCTAATGAAGCAGGTGATGTACTTAACGATCCACGTCTCCATTTCTCAGTCTGGAAAAAAAATGTACGTAACCTTTTGTACCAAACACATATGAGTCAAATCATAGATCCTTCTTCCCTGATACACTTTACTTTGAATCGCCACAGCAATCTAAAGTTTGAGGCACTCTAGATCAAAGGAAGTAACAAGATCACACTGCTCTGCTTTGGTCGTACCAAATGGTGAGGCTTCACTTCCAAATAAGCAAGTTCACTCTGAAATGCAGATCCTGTCTGATCTTGAAAGCAAAGCAGCCCTAGTTAGTACATGAATGAGAGACCCCCAATAAGTACCAGGTGCCACAGGCTATATGTCGGAGGAAGGAATGGGTAAAACCACTTCTGGTTATTCCTTACCTTTAAAAAACAGCAACAATGAAGTTCACAGGATAACTATAACTCCACAGGTAACTTGAAGACAACACATGTACGCTTAGAACCAAATTCACTGCCTCACTATCAGATGCTACTGATCATACTCCTTCCTAAGGAGTTAAAGAACTGAAGACATACCTTTGCTCACTGGCTTACGAGGAGGAGGAGAAGGAGTTGGTAATCCTACCATTATACCTCTGATTCATAGTTATCATCCATATCCATGCCCTGCTCGCCCCACCAGCTTAATAGATATCTTCAGCAATGATCAATCTATTTGCCCCAAGGAACTGGGAAATTGTTTCGATTCGATGTTTGATGTTTTGTCTAATGTCTGTGATTTTTATTTAATTTTAGTTGTTAAGTCATAAGTCTTGTTTATATGTTGGGTTGTTTAAATTTTGTTAGTATAGATGTATTGTATTTGGGCATTGAATGTTTACCTTTTATGTTTGGAATCCACCCTGAGTCCCTTCGGGGAGATAAAGTGGAATATAAATAAAGTGTGGTGTTGTTGTTATTTGAAACACAACATGATGAGTCCTCAGTGAACAAGATCACTCTGCTGGCTGTTGTATTGATCACAGGTCAGACACTTCTCAAATATCTAGGACTGTGTGATGTACTGGCAAATAATGTGTGCAGATCCCAGTAGGGTGGCCTTTTCCAGCTGACAGATGGTAATTTTGTCAGCACTGATTGTGTTTAACTGCAGGCCAAGGTCTTTAGGCATTGCACCCAGTGTGCCAATCACCACTGGGCTACCTTTACTGACTTGTGCCAGAGTGTCGTCGTCTTCTTCTTCTTCTTCTTCTTCTTCTTCTTCTTCTTATTCTTATTATTATTATTATTATTATTATTATTATTATTATAAGGTAAGCCAGGTTGAAAGGAATATGGCTGACCCAAGGTCATTACTGCTTTTTATGTTTCAGTGGGGACTTGAACCTTGATCTCAGAAGTCTTAGTCCAACACTGAAAAGCCACTACGCTATACTGGCTGGTTTTATAGAAGAGTCCATAATGCATGTCATACTAGCTGTGACCTCTTGACCTCCTCCCCATTGCACAAAGCTTGCTCCATTTAACCTGCAACCCTCCTGCAGGCCCTCTTGTTTTGATACACCAGGCAAACTTCATAATTGCCAACCTGAGCAAGCTTCCAAATGTTGTCATAGTGCTTTATTGAGTCATGGGGTCAAGTCTGTATCTCTTCCTAACAATTCTATAAAAACAACTATTTTCAAAACCAAGCTACCTTGTATAATTTTGACAATTACCTTCAGACTTCCTTTTGAAATCTATATCCATTATCTCCGTTTTTTTTCCTGTTCTGCCTTTCTCTTATCTACACTGACCATTTAATGCAGTTTCAAACTAATATTGAAGAAAGTGGCTTTGCTGTGAAGATGATTACATGGGAAATCCCGGAACCAGTTTGAGGCCCGGATGGTGATGACACAAACCACAGAGCATTGATGCACATCAAGGGCTTCCTTTTGCACACTTTTGTAAGAATTTGTTGTCTGGCTGCTATAGTTTGAAGCTAGCTTCAAATTGAATTAAATGGTCAGTGTAGATGTGGCCATATTTAAGGGCAATTTTTTTTTCTGTGCTCAAACTAGAAACTCGTAAGAAACATTTCTGTCTAATTACATTCAGCTCTGGTTTCGTAAACCAAAATAAGACCATATTTCAAGGAATGGACAATAAAATGATAAAAGCAAATGAGCAGTGGGAAAGTCATTCAACTTGGCTTCAAGCGTCTGCATGAATATTTCATCTTAATCCCAACTTCTAGTGAGAATTAAGATCCAGAAAAATCACAAGATGCTGTGTGTTCAAAGCCAAAATCTGTTTGCTTAACCAATATAATTAGGCCCACTGGCCAGAATCCAGAGTTTGACTTTCAGTGCGCCATAGCCTTTGGCAATCCACTGAGATTTTTGACATTTTCCCTTTGGGCAGCCGACCCCCAAGTGATAATCACAAACTGAATATGAAGCTCCTGTTGATTTCAATTTAGGTTTGCTCATGTGACTTGGAAGAGAGACAAAAGCTGAAAATATTCCTTGAGTGTTTATTAGAACTTCCTGCACGATGCTCTGGATCTAGGCCGTACTCTCAAATTTATTTTTTTGAAAAGTTTACTCCTTTAGGAAAGCAAGGAACAGAAATATCCCAGGGCAGCCATTTGGTGAAGATTCTTGAACAGTTTCTGTGAACCGTCACACTTGCAGTGAGTTTTCACCCTTGGTTGGCTTTAAATACTGTTCAGGTTACTGTATTGGAACTGCTTTAATTCGACATCAAAGGAAGGAGACTAAACAAGGCAGACCAAAACAAGAAGCTGGAGTTTTCAAGTGGGAAGCTTGCAATGAAGCAGTCATGCAGAATTTGCCTTTGCTTCTTTAGAAATGAAGGGTATAGAGGAGGCCTTCTTGGCAGAGGCAAAAGTTTGAGCAAAGCAACCCAGATGGCAAGCGACACAGGGGGGAGATGCCGTGTATTCTCCTGATGGCTCTCTCAGAGCTTTTTTGCACATTGTACTGCATTTTTCAGCAGAAACAGATGGGGGAACCAATGGAAAGGCCCCTCTGAGTCATAATATGAGTGTTCAAATTTGTTCACTATTTAGGCAGAAAAAAAGCATGCTCATAATTTGGGTCCAAGCTCTTTGAAGGACCTTATCATCCAATATGACCCTATGGTCTTGGCTACATGGACTGGAAGAATGGTACTCGCTCTGATTTGGACACCAAATGTCTTCAACTATTAGCTTGCATTGCATTTCTCTGGGGTTTAAATTGTTTCAAAACACCTTAACTTTTTTTAAAATTGATTTTTATTAGTGAATACCACCAAGACAATCAACAACATTTGACACACTAGACAGACTATAAATAAAATAATAATAATAATAATAATAATAATAATAATAAATATCCAACATATTGTTATGGTTCCATTATATGGAAAATGCTTTGTTCAACAAAAGGAGATAGAAAACCAATTTAATAAGTTCTATAAGAAATTATATGCAGACGATAATATACCTTTGGGCCCCAAAGTTGAAGAAGCAGTTTTCCAGGTAGCATTGCTTGCTTGTGGCATTGTGGGGAAGAGCTAGTGGTAGGTGGAGCTTGTTGGTGGAAGATGAGCTTTCCCATTAGAAAGTGGCTCATTCCTGGGTTTAAATTGATTTTTTTATTTTTTAAAGAACATTTACATGTTCAGATATTGATCTGTCAGGATATTAGCAGTAGTAACCTCTGCATAATAGAAAATGCATTTATTCTCATACCAGGCAAAGAAGGAAAGGGAAGTAGAGAGTCTACGACCAAGTGGACAAAACAATGCAAAGGATTGGAAATGGGAATTCTTCCTAAGAGCAAGACAAGTTCACTGGGGAAAAATGTGTGGTCGATTATGACAATCTCATTATGGTGCGTATGATATGTATGGCATTAATGGGGTCATTGCACTTCCAATACAGACTGAGAAAATGCAATGCTGAACAGATTTTTCCCCCTGTCAGTTGCAAACAAGCCCTTAGTGAACTTCAGACCTCTAGGCTTAATCGAGCTATATCACTTGGTAACCATAAAATACGTTGCATTAGTTGTAATGTATTTCCAAAGTTAGAGATGGCTCTAGCTCAGTTTTCTATTGTGTACTGGGCTGTGCAAAAGACAACACCTGACATCCTGTTCAGTAATTACAATGTTGTAAGCCTGGCTTACATCATAATTCTACAAATTCACTTTTACAATTGTTGCAGCCTCCCACTCTATTATTATATCAAATTATAGTACTGTTAAACTCGGAAGAAGTTGGCCTAGATCCAACATGATAGTAGCAGAGCAAAAAATATCTGCTGGCATAGTTACTAGGCCTGTTTGATCAAGAAAAAATTTGTTTCTAAAATCGATTTGTAATTGGGGTGTTTTTTTGTTTCGTTATTTAAAATATTTACAAAACTTTCCAAAAAATGTTTTGTTATTTACGAAATTTCGTAAATATTTACAAAACATTTTTTAAACTCCATTTGCCTAGTTTCCAACAGACCTTTGAGGATGCCTGCCATAGATGTGGGCAAAATGTCAGGAGAGAATGCTTCTGGAACATGGTCATACATACAGCCCTGAAAACTCACACAACCGGCCTCCGCGCGCCATCCAATCGGCTCCGGCTCCTGCGCCCTCCTCCTCCTCCTCCTCCTCGCGCGCGCGCTCACCCTTACAACTGGCCTCCGCGCGCCATCCAATCGGCTACAGCTCCTGCGCCCTCCTCCTCCTCCCAGCTGTGTTGCAGGAAGTGCTAGGAGGAGGAGGAGGAGGAGGAGGAGGAGGGCGCAGGAGCCGGAGCCGATTGGATGGCGCGCGGAGGCCGGTTGTAAGGGTGAGCGCGCGCGCGCCATCCAATCGGCTCCGGCTCCTGCGCCCTCCTCCTCCTCCTCCCAGCTGTGTTGCAGGAAGTGTCAGGAGGAGGAGAAGGAGGAGGAGGGTGCAGGAGCCGGAGCCGATTGGATGGCGCGCGCGCGCTCACCCTTACAACCGGCCTCCGCGCGCCATCCTCCTCCTCCTCCTCCTCCTCCTCCTCCTCCTCCTCCTCCCAGCTGTGTTGCAGGAAGTGTCAGGAGGAGGAGGAGGAGGAGGAGGAGGAGGATGGCGCGCGGAGGCCGGTTGTAAGGGTGAGCGCGCGCGCGCCATCCAATCGGCTCCAGCTCCTGCGCCCTCCTCCTCCTCCTCCCAGCTGTGTTGCAGGAAGTGTCAGGAGGAGGAGGAGGAGGAGGAGGGCGCAGGAGCCGGAGCCGATTGGATGGCGCGCGGAGGCCGGTTGTAAGGGTGAGCGCGCGCGCGCCATCCAATCGGCTCCGGCTCCTGCCACGGTGCACTGCTGGGGTGCTTGGGAGCGCCGGATTGGCTCCCAGGCACCAGCAGCACTCAGCAGCCTCCATCCCATTAACGACACGAGCTGAAGCTCGTAAAATATATGGGGCTGCTGTTTCGATATTTTTAAACCCTTCCGGGTTTGAAAATGTGTTTTGAAATCGCGTCGGATATGGTAAAAATAACGATTTAATTACGAAATAACGAATTAACGAACGAAACCGCACAGGCCTAATAGTTACACTATGTAGATATAACTGATGCACAAAGGTAGCACAGGACCCAAGTACACATGCAAGCTGAGACTATGCATCAGAAAACTAGCTGTGTCTCCCAAAGACATATTCTAGTCTTCTGATACATAATCTCTCCTTGCATGTGTTCTTGGGTCTTCTGGTACCATTTGTGCAACAGTTAGTGTAATTTACCCCACAAGCTCTACCTTTGAAACCATAAAGTTATCTCCCACAAGGAATTTCTAAATCACTGGAGAGAGGGGTGGCGAGAGATGATGCTCCCAGCACTTTCATTGTAGGCAGCTGCCGACTCTTCCTGTAAAATTGTGTGTGTCCTGGGAGAGACTTAAATGAAGAGCCAACCCTATCTACTCTTTTTGCTGTGGCAATGCTTCTGGCCTTTTGAATACCTGTGTGGGGAAAATGGTGGTGGCAGCTATTTGGTACTTCCCCGCAAATGAGAGCTAAGAGAATAGAAGTGGTCAATTAATTTGAGGGAATGATTTGAGGTGTGTGTGTGTGTGTTTGTTCAAGAAATTAGTCAACATTGGGAAGGTTAGAGGGTGAAACTTATGTTATTTTCTTTTGGCCAGGTGAGGAAAAATTGGAAGTCATCTACTTTTTCTCTTCTTTCACTTCATTTTCTCTCTCTTCCCCCCCCCCCCTCCACCCCCAGGCATTTTTGTGTTTCTGCTCTATATTTCTTTTCTTGATTCACTTTTATTTTACTTTTAATGTAACTTTTAAAATAAAGTTAATAAAAAAGAAGTGGTCAGGTAGGTTCTATTCTAATGAACTACACATTCATTTTTGGCACTTTACTCACAAAGAAAGTTCTTTTTTTAAAAAAGCAAGAGTCAATGTTCTTAACTTTTATTGAAAATTGAACTTACCCCTTCTCTGATGAATGCCTGGTAGAGAAAATAGCTATTGGCCAGAGATAAAAGGACCCTGAGGTGCCACTGTCCCCTTCTCTTCTCTGCAGAAGGACACTTGACTTATCCACAGGCCATATCAAAAGCCATAATTTTGGCCCTCAAACCTGCCCTTATACATGAGGTCAACTTCTGTATGAGTATATACAGCTGCATTCAGTGTCATTAAACTAACACAGTTTTTTGCTCTGCTTGTATTATGTTGGATAGAAAATAGCACCTCCCCGTGTCTAACAATTCTATAATTTTGACAGAATATACTCTTTCACACAGCATTTATAAGTGACTTCTCCCTGTTGAGTGATTTCAGTTACTGGAAGACCCGCGGATTCAGAAGCCTGGCATGTCTAGCTAATCCAGAAGGCCATATCAGACACAGACACGGTAGAAGGCAAAACCAGAGGTTTATTGTCAATGGCCAAAAAGGATGTCAGCTGAGAAAGCACTCCAAAGTACTGGCATACTGCAGTTGTGAATACAGAGCATTTTTATTTCATTTGACATCTATTGATGAAACCCACACCAGCTCTGGATTGACTGAAAAATATATCCAGCTAGAATCGACATCCTGTGTGGTTCAGGACTTCATCAGATGTCTTCACTGATTGCCCGTTCATATGGTGGGGGTGCAATCCCAAAGGAATCTGGTATGGCAATAAGTAATGAGTCCTGATGTGTTTAATGGGTTCATTCTGGTTAATACAATAGGGTTAATCTAGTATACACAATGGATACTTGGGGTTGATGCCCATCTCAAAAGGTGAAACTAGTTTGAGGCATGGGTGCAGGATCTTACCTACAGATAGCCCAATCTTATCAATGGAAGAAGAAAATGAATCCGGGGAACTCTGACATGCATCAATTGAGTAATACCCCCCCCCCCCCCAATTCTCTCAATCTACTGTGTGGGGATTATAGAAATTAAGACAGAAGTCTTGCGTATGACTGGATAGAATTCCAGAAATGATTTCCACAAAGAGGTTAATGTAAGACAAAGGCATGGTTTACCAGGTTTTGTGGAGCTAATATATATAATTTTATATATTTCATAATTTAGGAGTTCAGTATCATCCCGACAGGAGATTCTTCTGTGATTTTGATCTACTGCACTGACTTTTCTCATCTTGTCTGCTCTCAGAGGATTTTCTTACCTTCCTTCTCTACTTCTTTTTTCTCATTTCAGTGGTTACACATTTGACACCAGGGTTCTAACAAAGGCTGTGTCCATTTAGCTGAGCCTTTATAAACCCCAACCTCAATCTGTGGGTCATCTAAGGTACCCATATCTTTTAAGGAAGAGGATTAGGATTTAGGTCTGACCAATTTTGTTTATTTTTAGCTTCGAATTCTGGCTTTCCATCTGGTTTTTGAGCAGCTCCAGTTATCTACTTATGCCTTTCATTAGATCTTTGGAAACAATTCTTCCTTTTACTTGGAGGTCTCTTCCCAGTATGATTCCTCTCACATGTTGCCCATATGGCTCCATCAAATAACTTGATAACATTTTGTCCCTTTTCTCCTTATATCAATTAATGTTTCTTTTAATTTTATAGCTTCTATCAATTATTATTCATTTATTGTCCCTGTACTATTAAGTCATAAATCATGTTTCCATTCATGATATTAAGGTTGCAGTTCAATGCACATTCATTTCAGAGTATCGTAATCTTAACTGAAAACAAAGAGACTATTTTCTGAAAAGATATTATAGAACTGGACTGAATCCAGAATAAATTTATTTATTTTAATGGAAATTGTGGGAGAGAATTTCCCACTGGATAATGGTTTTCAATAGATGTAGCTTTTTAAAATTGAACGTGATTTATCAGTTCTGGGTTCAGTGAAACTCAGTTTTGTAACTTTGAAAATGGATTCCATTGTTGTCTGGTGGGATAGTGGGCATATATGTCCTATTTAAAAGGGGCAGTCCTCTTTCTGAAAGAGTTAGGAGTCAGATGACATCCATTTATTTCAAATCATCCTCAATCAGTCCTCCACATTTTCTATGAATAAATAAATTGTTACATTTTTAAAGCCTGAGAGAAAATGTGGAAGCAGTGACAGAGTTTGTATTTCTAGGTGCGAAGATTACTGCAGGCACAGACTGCAGCCAGGAAATCAGAAGACATTTGCGGCTTGGGAAGAGAGCAATGACCAATCTCAATAAAATAGTGAAGAGTAGAGACATCACATTGGCAACGAAGATCCGCATAGTTAAAGCGGATTCCCCATAGCAACCTAAGGAAGGCTGACCAAAGGAAGATAGATGCTATTGAACTGTGCTGTAGGAGGAAAATTCTGAGAGTGCCTTGGACCACAAGAAGATCAAACCATTCTTTACTCCAGGAAATAAAGCCTGACTGCTCACTGGAGGGAAGGATATTAGAGGTACAGATGAAGTACTTTGGCCACATAATGAGAAGACAGGAAAGCTTGGAGAAGAGAATGATGCTGGGGAAAATGGAAAGAAAAAGAAAGAGGGGCCGACCAAGGGCAAGATGGATTTATTTATTTATTTGTGGAATTTTTATCCCGCCTTTCTCAGCCCAAAGGTGACTCATGGCTGTGTACAGATTGGATGACATCCTTGAAATGACTGGCTTGACTTCGAAGGAGTTGGGGCTGCTAGGAATTGTGGGAGTTGGTCCAAAACACCTGGAGAGCCAAACTTTGCCCATATTTATTTTATTATTTATTTATCATGTCAGGGGCAACCAGACAATTGTATTACATTTCTAACAGAACAAAACAAACAAACAAATAGACAAAACACAAAATTTGCATGCTTGGTAGTTGATTAAATGTCTGTTGACCAGTATCTGGCCACTTGGAGTGCCTCTGGTGTTGCCGCAAGAAGGTCCTCCATTGTCTTCCAGCTTTGCCCATGCCTGATATAGATGCATCCACAAGCACATAGTCTGCAAAACGTGTTGTCTTCATATGACTTAAGAGCAAGCATCTGCGAACAATCAGAGGAAGCTTATCAGGACACAAACATACTCCCCAATGGCCCTGGACCTTTTAGAAACAAATAAACAAAAAGGAAATCCCATCAGAGCAATAAAATGTGATTCTTAAAAGTAGCTGTGGTAGAGAAAAGCGACTTCAAAGGGAGATTGCATCAACAACAACAAAAATACTGGGCTCCAAACCATTATCAAGTCCCATCTGTCACCTGAGCTTTCAAGTAGATAGTGGTTCATTATCACACTACATGTGTTAATTGATTTATCCAGTGTCAGAACGTTTGTTTTGTCAGCAACAATTTTGTGAATGGCGAGTGTTAACAATGTCCTTGTCCTTGTCACACTTCTGCATTTAATTTCCCTCTGACCTCACTGCCTATCATTCTATCTCCAACCTTAATTCTGGATTTCTACTGCTGCAGTTTAACTTGTCAGCCCCCCTGGAAATTGTTAGTCAACTAGGGTGCATTTACACTGCAGAATTAATGCATTTTGACACCCTCAACTCAGTCTTTTCAACCAAACACCAAAGTATGCTGTATTTCTGTTTAACTGTAGTGATCATTTCCAACTCTACGCCCATACTTATTTTTTAGTATTCAGATAATTATACCCCGTTCTTCAGCCACAAAGAGCAGCTTACAAAATGTTAATTTGCCCTCAGGTTTACAATCTGCTCATTATGAATTAGCATATGCAAATTTATGTCAGTTTTTCCCCCAGTGAAACATCTCTTTTTTTTAGGTAGTGTAAGTGGCCCACTACTTTTACCTGCCTTGAATAGTTTAAGATAATTTGAGAAGAAACAGCCAGCTGCAATTCATTTCAGCACTACATTTAGCAGGAAAGAGTCCTTTCCTCTCCCATTCCAATAATAAGCCCAAGGTGCCTGCAAATGTTACATTCATTTTAAACATCTGGAACTAACTATAGCTGATTTACAGCAGTGATACAATGCAAGGCAACAAACATTACAGATGTAAACCATTATTATTTCTTTGCAACCAGGTTAGCTCTAATGGCTTGGCCCCCAACAATAGCATTGAATGGTTGCCAATGATAATTTCTAATTATTGTTATTATGCTTATTTATACCCCTGCACCTCTTGATATGATGGGTAAATAAGTCTGAAACTAGTTTTTTCATGGTAATGGAAACAAACTGTGGCTGAATCCAAGGCTGAATATCTTACTAAAGTTGCGACTAACAGAAAAGAATCAACAAAACACCAATGTATTACGATTTAACCTGTCATGATATGGTAGGTTAACTGGAGAGAGATGTGTCAGCAGCCAATTGGCTGAGTGTGCCAGGGCTCTGAGTGGCTGCTGCCTCTGGCTAGTTGCTGAGGCCAACGGTTCTAACTGTCATTCTGCCACTTGTTCTCTCTTTGGACAGTCAAGAGAAAATCCTGGCTGCCAACTATCTTAAGGACTTATCATTTTATAGCATGAGGCTTATTTCAAAGACTATTTAAAAACACTATCTTATTCCTTTGTTCCCTGCCTGTATTCAAAGAGACAAAAGCAATACATTGTTACCCTGTTTGAATCATTGAATTAAAGTAAATATACTGTTACTTGTTTTACAAGCCTGAGTGACATTTTATTATACAGCAGGATATACCTTGGCTTAAATACTGTGGTAAAAGCTTCTACTTATTTTGCTTATTCACATTTACCAACTCTCACATAATCCACTATTACAATAGTAGAACAACTCCAAGCATATATTTGTTTCTACAGCTTGTACAACTCACAATAAGCATTAATATACAATGAAACGTAAGTATGATGTATTCATAGTGGTAATTATTATTTCTTTTTATAGAAAAGAATCTTCCACAAGATACAACAATACTAATTGTTATTTCTTCCTTGTAGGAGGGGGTTTCAGGGGAGTCAGGATGGCTTACAAAAAGGCACAATTCGGTGCCACATATTCACACATAGGATAAAACAAAACATATACATTAAAATCAATAATTAAAACATCTTAATTTTGAAGCCAATTACTTAAAAACCATGCAGTCCAAAGGCATATTCCAGGAGCCATTCCAATCATAAATTGCACTAGTTACTTATTGTTGGGGTTCAGCCTGAGTTTGAACCTGATTCTCTGTTTGTATCTCCTGACGCTAATGAAAATATATTTACTGATGCAAATGAAAATGTACTTCCTGATGCTAATGAAAATGTACTTCTTGATGTCAGTGATCCTGAAATTAGTGACAATGCTCCTGAAATTAGTGAGGAAGAAACTTCTGTAGATTTGGAAAATGAAAGTACCAGTGTTCATGAGAATGTTTCAGAGGGAAGCAAAGACCTTTCACTCCCTTCTGCACCTGGGAACCTTAATGAGAATAGAAGGGGCCAGATCTGGCAAGACAGGAGTAAATCACTCAGCTTGCGAAGGTCTTCCAGATTAAAAGAAATACAAACAAGGGCTTCAAAGCAGGGAGGCGTATCACGAAACCAATTCCTCAGCTTTAAGTGCCTTCCGCCAGGCTGACTTTCTCAGTTCACGCATCGTTTTAGATTGATGAAGACCTTGGCAGTTCTCCTGGCCATCGTCTTGAGAGATTTCTAGGACACCAAGTATGGTTAGTGGATTGCTAACAGGTTCCAGCATTTTACAGTGTGGTTTTGGGTTTTTGATTTTGTTCATGGACATTCATGTGTGCTGATTTTGCTGTGGCTTTTGACTTTGCATTTTTCCTTTATTTTGTAACCATTTTTCATCAATAAAAAAGGATTGTTTTTTCCCAGTCAAGTGTGGTCGTTTCCTGCTCTGGGCCTCGTTTCCTGCTCTGGGTAGCAACACTTATTGCATTGCAGGTTACTGTCCAAAGGCTTGGTCCCACATCCATATCTTCACTTTCTTTCTGAAGAACAGGAAGGACAGAGCTGATCTAGTTTCACTGGGGAGGGAATTCCATAGCCAAGGGGCAACCACTGAGAAGGCCCTGTCTCTCATCCCCACCAACCAAACCTGTGAAGGAGGTGGGACCAAGAGTGGGACCTCCTCAGAGGATCTTAACCTCCGAGATAGTTCATAGAGGAAGATACGCTTGGATAAATAAGGTGAGCCAGAACTGTTAGGGCTTTATAGGCTAAAGCCAGCATTTTGAATTGTGCTCGGTAGCAGACTGGCAGTCAGTGGAGCTGGAGCAACAGGGGGCGGGGAGGGGGGTATGCTCCCTGTATCCCACTCCAGTGAGGAGTCTAGCGTCTGCTTGTTGGACCATTTAAAGCTTCTGAACAGTTTACAAAAGCAATACCAGTAAAGATATGCACATGTGAAATGAAACAACCAAGTTGGGCGAACATTGCATGAATTAATAAAAGCATTGGGTATTTTCTAGGGAGCATTTCAAAATAATTTCCAAAATGTATCCAGGGGTAATTGTTGCCCCCCCCCCCCACTAGTCCCTGCTTTTCTAATAATTTCCATTTTGGTGGCCAGATTTATAGATCTGTTTTATTAACATGCTGGGAGAAGTTAATAAGGCTTGTCTGGTCTCTCCTTATTGCTATGAATGCATCTACATTGTGGAAACAATGCAGTTTGACACCACTTTAACTACCATGTCCCAATGCAATGTGAAAAAGTCTATAATTCCATCAGCCCTTCTGAAAGTCTACTGTCTCTCATCCTTTTTTCTTCCCCTTTCTTTTTGTGCTGAGTATTCCGAAACTGCAATCCTGTTGGCAGGGGCTGTTTTGTCACTCCTAGATGCATTGTTCTCTTGCTTCATTTCGGGTCATGAAATAAACAACCCCCATTCAAGGTAGCAGTCAATGAAACATTCTTGCCAGTATTAGGAAAAGTCTGCAAACAAGAAAGTTATTGATTAATGGTTTAGTGGTTTATTGTTTAGATTGTTTTAGAGCAGTGATTGTAATGATGCAATCGATCAGTTCCTTTTGATGACCTCACTAGCCTCCTTGACTGTTATCTTTTTTTTTCTCTCCCCCTAACCTTTTTAGTAGAAATTTAGGGTAGAAAGTGTTGCCAGTAGCACTACTTGGTAGACTTTCTTTATACTGAGCAATAGAATAAAATGCTTTAAATGAATAAATGCCTAGAAAGCCTATGACTCATTTGCAAAAGTTAAAACTGATCAACAGATATTATAACATACTAGCCGTTCCCTGCCACATGTTGCTGTGGCCCAGTTTGGTGATCTGGAAAATAAAGTAATGAGAAAGTGTTGGTTTCTAATATATGCAATTTCTTGATGCTTGTGGGTAAATAGTTTTTATTGTTGTTTCTTTGTCAGTGTTGATGTAGAGATTGTCTGGTTTGCCTACTCTGGAACATACAACATATAATTGTCCTTCTTTAGGGGTCCCTTTCAAATCTAAGATACTATATCTGTCATTAACGTGTGTGTGTGTATGTGTGTGTGAGAGAGTGAATCACAGTTATCTATCTATATCTATGGCTGTTTGTCAGGAGGGATTTGATTATGTTTTCTTGCTCTGGTGAAGGGAGGTGGACTGGATGGCTTTAAGTCAGTGTTCCTCAACCTGGGAGTTGGGACCCCTGGGGGAGGGTCGTGAGGGGGTGTCAGAAGGGTCACCAAAGACCACCAGAAAACATAGTATTTTTGGTTGGTCAAGGGGGTTCTTTGTGTGGGAAATTTGACCCAATTCTATCATTGGTGGGGTTCAGAATGCTCTTTGATTGTAGGTGAACTGTACATCACAGCAACTACAACTCACAAATGTCAAGATCTATTTCCCCCAAACCCCATCTGTGTTCATATTTGGGCATATGGAGTACTCATGCCAAGTTTGGTCCTGATCTATCATTGTTTGAGTCTATAGTGCTCTCTGGATGTAAATGAAGTACAACTCCAAAACTCAAGGTCAATGCCCATCAAACCTTTCTAGTGTTTTCTGTCGGTCATGGGAGTCCTTTGTATCAAGTTTGGTTCAGTTCTATCATTGGTGGAGTTCTGAATGCTCTTTGATTGTAGGTTAACTATAAATCCCAGCAACTACAACACCCAAATGACAAAATCATTTTTTTAGTGATGGTCACTCCTTGGATTAGTAAGTTTCTTATGGCCAAATTTGGGCAATTAGTCCAGTGGTTTTTGAGTTATGATGCCACTCAAAACGAACAGAGCATTCTTATATATATAGAAGATGAGCAGTTATATTTCTGGGACTAAAAATATTTAAAGGAATATTATACATTAAATCACCCAACCAGAAAATATTTTCAGCATGTGACCATTAAGAAGAATTTGTCAAAACTTGAAACAAAAGTTTGCCTATAGCTAAAGCAAACCAGTATTCAAATCATCAATTTGAATCAGATTTAAAACTTCTTTGGGTTAATGGGTCAGTAATCCACACGTGCTAAAATGTGGGTTACCCGTTAAATCATTTGGTGGCCCAGAGACATAGATAAACCAAGTGAGGATTAAACTACTCAGGCTGTATTTAGTCCCTTTGGAAATCCTAAATTGAATGTTTACAGATAAAGATTTCAAATAAGCACAAGGCGGTCATCTGTTAAAGACAGAATCAGCATCTTTTTTTAAAAAGGAGCTGCTTTATTGTATTGTTTAACTTCTACCAGTTATTGCTAAGTAGGTAGAAAGGGAAGATGAATTCAAGATCCCTAGTTTCAATTTCTCCTTCTATTTTTTTTTTTGTGAAAAAAAAAATATGAAACTCTATTTCCCTTTCTAATTTAATTTTTAAATGATACAGAAATCATTACCGGAGTTGCTAAACTGAAAAATGGATATGGTTTTTGTAATATTAATGGTTGTGTAGAAGCAGTAACTTTAGCAGAATTCTTTTTTTGTCAGGCAAACAGGTTGAAAGCAATATCTGTTGAAATTCCTTCTATTACACAATCATTAAAAGCACAGGAGCCATCTCCAACTTTCACTCTGGCAACCCTATCTAAAGTGCAGGTAAATCTGTTTTTTCTTAACGACTACATCACAATAGAGAAAAAAAAATCCACTTCAAATTTGGTTTCTGCCTCCTGCAGAATTCTGGGGTTTGTCGTTTAGTGAGGCTGTTAAAGGCTGCAGGAGGCAGCAACTGGATTTTAAGTGGTGATGAGGCCTAATTAAATGCCATCATTTTTTCTGTGGAAGGGAAAAGGTGAGAGATTAGTGTATCTCACAAACAGAATAATCAGTGAGTTGCTATGAGTTTTCCGGATTGTGTGGCCATGTTCCAGAAGCATTATCTCCTGACATTTCACCCACATCAGTGAGGTCCACTGAGGGCAAAACATCAGGAGAGAATGCTTTTGGAACATGACCATACAGCCTGGAAAACTCACAGCAACCCAGTGATTCCCACCATGAAAGCCTTCAACAACACAGAACAATTAGTAATTGCAAGTAGAAGGTAAGCAACAATCCATACCACATCACCACCCAGAGACGAGGTCTAGCAGAGAAATAAAGAAGACTTAGTATTCTGTGTGTGTTTATAAGTACAAATTAGTTTTCCTGTAACAATAAATGTGTGTATCCTTTTTAAAATTTACCTGAGTGAGCATTCTGGCTATTTCTATACTGGTTTCTTCCACATGCCCATATCTTGCAGTGGTTGCACTAGATATTACTTTGATATAGATACCAGATATTCCTACACTTTTATCCTTCCAATGTTGTTTTTCTTCATCTGAAGTTGCACTTTCAGGAACAAATATGGACCTGCTGCTGTGAGGGGACCTGCTGCAGCTCCTGCAGATACCACCAGTTGAATGGACGCATTCCTAGAGTTCACCATCAACAGAGTTTCCATTCAACTTGGAGTAAATTCCTCAGTAAGTGGAGCAGTGGAAAACTGTAGGGTGGATTTGGCACACTTCATTTCACATAGATTTCTCTTGCATTTTGCAATTATAGCGTTCTTTTGCAACCTTTTCCTTATGTTTATTCATCCCTCTTTGTATATTTGTGATGATGATAGAGAAGTGGGAACTTAGCTTTCTGCAGGAACCCACTCTCACTGTAACATCCGAAACAACTCTTCTTTTGTTTTTAATCTGCATGATCTTTTCTACTTTCTTTGCCTGTTGAAAAAGCCAATGACCTTTGAAAGCTAATGTAATGATTTTTGTGACTTTTTGTTGGCCCAATAAAACTATTACCAGTGTGGATTTGGGGTTTTATTTAATGGTTGGCATGGCTGCTCCTGCATTTTGGGGATTTGTCATTTTATGGGGTATTCTCTATGGGGCCGCAGTGGTACAGCGGGTTAAACCACTAAGCTGCAGAACTTGCTGACCAGAAAGTCAGCTGTTTGAATCCACAGGACAGGATGAACTCCTGTTGCTAGCCCCAGCTTCTGTCAACTTAGCAGTTCGAAAACATGCAAATGTGAGTAGATCAATAGGTACCATTTCAGTGGGAAGGTAGTGGCACTCCATGCTGTGATGCTGGTCACATGATCTAGGAGGCGTCTATGGTCAACGCCGGCTCTTCGTCTTAGAAATAGAGATGACCCCCCCCCCCCCCAAGAGTTGGACTCAACTAGACTTAATGTCAAGGGGAAACCTTTACTAGAAATTCTGCTAAAGAACTCTAGCTGCCTTTTCAACTACAAATCCCATGGTTCTGCATGGCAATTAAAGTGCTCTGAAAAGCTTTGAATGTATACTATGAAAGAAACCATGTCTTTGTTCTATGCGACTATTTCTGCTAGGCCTCTCCGTGGGTGGAATTTATTTAAATTATCTGCCATGTGACCATTTTTGTCTACAAAGAACATACAGTGGAATGTTGACAAGGTTACGAGCACTAAAAATTGTATTTTTGGAAGATGAGAAGAAAATATTTCATATATCCCAAGTGTACAGAAATGACTGCGCTTGAATGTGTAGAGAGATACAGAACCCAACAATTCCCACCCCAAGGCACACTAGCTTTGACACAGTGCCCTTCTTTTGCTTTTGCTTAATTGGGCTAACAAGAAAAGATGACAGCTGTGAGGGTGGGGATGACAAATATCTCCACCTGTCTTGATTGTGATGATAATCATCCTGACAAAAGATTACCCGTAACGCTGGAGCTGTCCGCTCCATAAGAAAGAGTTGGCTTTTCAGAAAATCTCCTCCTAAGAGGGAGTGTGTAGATCTAGATTTTCAAATCCCATCTATCTCAATAGAAAGATTTCTAGGGCATGGGTCCCTTGAGAGTAGAAAAGGACTGAGGGCAGGAGCAGGTAGAAAACAAAAGGCGTTTTTAAAAATAAAACAATTCCCTCCAGAAGTAATTCTCTTCTAAAGCAAAAGGAAGTGCCTTGCGTTAGTGTAAGTATACTTTCTTCCTCTTGACTGAAAGTGAACACTAAAAATATATTTTAAAACACATTTTCATGGATAGCTGCCACAAAGAGGAGGGGACAGGTTTGTTCTTTGCTCCAGAAAGTCGGATCACAAACACATATTTTCATAAGCCCAACATAAGCTAATATCCTTTTAAAACTTTCTAATGCTCATGGACTCTGCTCAGAAATAGCATTATTACCCAGTAGCAATGACAATTCAAATCACATGGTTTCAATTACATGTGCTACAAGTACACTCTGTTGTTTTTACTGCTGCTGAGTTTTTATAGTGGCAGATTTTTCAAACTTTCTGGTATTTTCATTACAAGATTTTGATATGGTCTTGTAAAGGAGGACGTCCATAGCAGGGCCGTAGCCAGAAAAAAATTTCGGGGAGGGTTGAAGATTGGGGGGGGGGGGAGTTTTGAAAATTTCGGGGGGGGGGGGGGTTAAAAATTTGGGGGGGGGGAGAGTTGAAACCTGCCTCTTAGGTCACGCTGAAGCAAAGAGCACAGTGGGGGGGGGGGGCAGAACAGCCTTCAATAGCCTGCAGCTCCGCCCCTGTCAACCACCTCCACCAAGTCTGGCCTCCTTAGCGAGAGCATTCAACACCCCCCCCCCCCCCCAACATGGTTGCTTTGCTACATCGGCTATTGCTGCAAGTAATGACAGTGTGAATAAATTGTCAATATTTGCTTGAGATAGTGCTTGCAGGGAGGGACTCTTAATTTTTTTGCATCTCATAGACTTAGCATGGGGATAAGCCAATGCCAGAAGGGACAGAAAGTTTCATCTATGCTGATGATCGTGCCATTACTGCTCAAGCAGGGAGCTTTGAGATGGTTGAACACAAGCTCTCCAAAGCTCTAGGTGCTCTAACTGCCTATTACAGGGAAAACCAACTGATCCCCAACCCATCTAAAACACAGACATGTGCCTTCCATGTCAAAAAACAGACAAGCATCCCGAGCTCTGAGGATCACCTGGGAAGGAATCCCACTGGAGCATTGCAGCGCACCCAAGTACATGGGAGTCACTCTGGACCGTGCTCTTACCTACAAGAAGCACTGCCTGAACATCAGGCAAAAAGTGGGTGCTAGAAACAACATCATACGAAAGCTGACTGGCACAACCTGGGGATCACAACCAGATATAGTGAAGACATCTGCCCTTGCACTGTGCTACTCTGCTGCTGAGTATGCATGGCCAGTGTGGAACACATCTCACCACACTAAAACAGTGGATGTGGCCCTTAATGAGACATGCCCCATTATCATGGGGTGTCTGCACCCTAAACCACTGGAGAAATTACACTGCTTAGCCGGTATTGCACCACCTGACATCCGCCGGGAAGTAGCAGCCAATAGTGAAAGCTCCAAGGCAGAGACATCTCCAGCTCATCCCTTGTTTGGGTGTTAGCCAGCACGTCAACGACTTAAATCTAGAAATAGTTTTCTAAGATCTACAGAGACACTCGCTGGAACACCTCAGCAAGCGAGAGTCCAAACCTGGCAAGCTCAAACCCAGAGCCTCAATCGATGGCTGATACCAAATGAGAGACTCTCCCCTGGGCACACAGAGGACTGGGTGACTTGGAAGGCGCTGAATAGACTGCGCTCTGGCACCACGAGATGCAGAGCCAACCTTCAGAAATGGGGCTACAAAGTGGAATCCACAACATGCGAGTGCGGAGAAGAGCAAACTACAAACACCTGCTGCAATGCAACCTGAGCCCTGCCACATACACAATGGAGGACCTCCTTGTGGCAACACCAGAAGCACTCCAAGTGGCCAGCTACTGGTCAAAGGACATTTAATCAACCACCAAGCTTGCAAACTCTGTCTTTTGTATGTATGTATGTATGTATGTATGTTTGTTTGTTCTGTAAAAAATGTAACACAACTGTTCGGTTCCCTGGCACGATAAATAAATAACGCTATGGAATTCTGGTAAGTTGTAGTGTGGTGCATGCTGAAGACCTTGCAAAACTACAACTCCCATAATGCTCAGTTTAAAGGGATGTCAAGCTGCAGCAATTCTACAAGTCTAGGGGCACCCTTAGAAAGGCATATATAAAGGGAACGCTCGTGATTCAATATATTGAATCACTCCCTTTATATATGCCTTTCTAAGGGTGCCCCTAGACAATAAATATATTGAATCGCGAGCATTCCCTTTAAGAGACAGGCTCTCCTTGGCTGGCTCTGCCTTCTTCGCCTGCTCCTGTCAATCAGGCTGGGAAGGGGCACAAGGCCAAAGGCGATTGGCTAGCTGGAGGAACGCCCCTCCCCGCGCTGCTTCAGAGAAGAGAGAGAGGGGAAAGGAGAGGCAGAGATGGCAGCAGCAGAGGCGCACCGGGTGCTGGTCTATGGAGGGCAGGGAAGTTAACCAGTTAACCAAATTCATTAGTAAACCTGTTAAAATTAATGAGTAAACCAGGTTTATTTTTTTTTAACCTGAAAAATTTCGGGGGGGGGGGGGGTTGAACCCCTAACCCCCCCCCCTCGCTACGGGCCTGGTCCATAGGGGTGACACAATGAGTTGTCGCATTGGATAATACGAAACCTGGTGATGCCACCACTACGTTGGGTTATATGGGCAGCCCTCCATATCTGTGGATGTAATTATGTGCTGCTTTTGATTAGTGTGTTCTCTCCAGGAATCTCTAGGTCCTTCAATGTGACTCTGCGGTCAGCTTTGTGGCAGATTGAAATTTACGCGTAGTTCACATCTTTACCAATCCACACTTGTCTTGCCAGGGAAAAGATATGCCATGCAGATGATAAGTAAAAAATAAAGCATTGGCTCACACAATGTCTTTAGAGAGAGATTCAAATGGGTCTTAGGTGTCCATGTGAAAGATCTCCTTCCAGCAACTCATGAGCAAAAATACAAACTGTTCTTGGCAAGCTCCTGCACAGAAAACCTAAACATGTAGCTGTTGCCAAAACTCCCAGGCTCGGCTATCCTCTCAGGAATTGCCCAACCAATCAGCTTCATGCTTTGCATTTTTCAGTTAACACATTCACCAACTGATTTTTACATGCTCCAACAAGCTTCTACCAGAGGTTGACCATAAATCAGTTGCACTGGAGCAGTGATGAATTTGGGATAAACGAGGGCCCGTTCTAGCAAAATTACGCACCCCCTTACTTGGGCCCTGAAGGAGATAGGCCTGGTAGGACTACACTGCCTGCTTTTTGGCACACTCCCATAGACTATCAACTCTATCATTATGTCTGGAATCGCTACAAAACAGAACGCCTTCAAATTTAGAATTGCACCCCATAAGAAAAATCCATCATAAATGTGGGGGGTGGGTGGGTTTGGCAGAAAAATGTTCCACCCCCACCCCTGGCCAAAAGGGTTCTGTGCTTAAGCCCACCTAAGCATAATGGTACATCTGGCACACCACTGGAGAATCTAGGGATTCCTAACGAAAAAACAAACTTCTCAAGGTATTTATAGATCCTCCATTACTCTGATATTTTAGTTACAATATTCTGATATGGTCTGGTAGTTGAGTAAGTCCATGGGGATGACACCATAAGTTATTGCACTGGATGACACCAACCCTAGTGATGCCACTGAACACAGTGAGGTAATTAATTAATTATTTCCAAGTTCTGTTAACGTCCTAGTGAGACATTTTATAAATGGATAACTCAAGAAAAATACAGCCTTGCCAGTAGCCACTGACCATTGTCATTGAATGATACTTCTGTATTTGGCAGAAGTATATCTAAAAGTCCTACACTGAGATGATGGTGATGATGATGATGGTGATGATGATTTGATACACAACAAGATTAGTACATAGCAAACAAGATCACTATGCTGGATTTTGTATTTTATCACATGTCGGACACATCCCAAGTGTCTAGGAATGTGTGATGTATACAAAATCAGAGTAGGGTGGCCTTTTGCAGCTGACAGATGGTAATTTTGTCAGCGTTGATTGTTTTGAAGTGCAGGCCAAGGTCTTTAGCACTGTACTCAGTGTGTTGATCACCACTAGGATCAACTTTACTGGCTTTTGTCAAAGTCGTCATCATTGTCTTCTTCTTCTTCCATTTATTTATACCTTGCTTTTTCTCTCCACAAGGAGACTCAAAGTAGCTAACCTGTAGCTCAAAGTGTGGCTTTGACAAGCTTCATTCTTTCTGGCTGGGCTGAAAAGCAACAATAAAACTTGCTGTAAGACCCACTCAGTAGTGAGAAAACTTGACATAATATACACATTCATACCAAGATATGCTTGGACAGACATCTGTCGGGAATTCTTTAGATATTGGATTTTATCTCCTAGGCTTATAATTTGGACCAGGTGATCCATTGCATCTGGACAATGTGAGTCAGTATATTTCACAAGCACTTAGAGTCCATTTGATGACATCAGACTAATGAGCTTGTTGGATTCATTTTAAAATGACTGAACCAGGTCTGAGTTCACTGGAAACACTCATTGCATTATGTAGCTGACCATCAGACATTGAAAGCAAAAAAAAAACAAAACTGGTTGAACTGGGAGTCACAACCTTTCTAACCTGACACAGACCTGGCACAGTCAAGATATTTGCCCTATATTTAAACCATGCAGTGTTAGGCTTGTGGACAAACTTCTGTATCTCCCAGAACCAGCTCTTCATCATTAAGTCAGATGGCAGATGTTGGCCGGGGGAACCATGCAATCCATTTTCCTGAATTCCTGGCCATTCTCTCCATAAACTCTCCATAAACTAGCCTGCTGCTCTCATACTATGCAACGGCCAGTGTCAAAGTTAGGTCAAACTGCCATCCCAATCTTTATGTCCAAAATGTCTGTGATTATGGTTGTCTTAGCCCAGTAGTCAGATAATTTGTTCTTCTTGGGTGCCTGCAAGTCATTTCTGACTCATGGTGGCTCTAAGGCGACTCTACCACAGTGTTTTCTGAGGCTCAGATTACTGATTTGTCAAGGTTTCCCAATAGTTTCCATGGCCGAGTAGATGTTTGAACGCTATTTTTCAGAGCAGTATTTCTCAACCTTTGGGTATTTTGGACTTCTGCTCCTACAATTCGTAACAGTTGGTAAGCTGGCTGGGATTTCTGGGTGATGAAGTCCAAAACAACTGGAGGACCAAAGATTGGGAACTACTGCTTGAGAGACATATCTGTCCACTGCTCAAACAACCATGCTATGCTGGTCCCAATCAGAGACTTCTTTAAGGGAAATTTGTAAAAACTTTGTTGTGATTACTAGCTCTTGCTGCTGTTATTCTACAGCCAAGATATACAATATTTTAAAACAGAGGTTTAACTTTTGATTCTCATGGCTTAAATCTCAGAGATCAATTCCATACAAATCTTCTGTGCCAGCTGCCACGTTCACAACATCCTATGTCAGAATGAGAACTGTGTTTATGTTTATAGAAATGTTACCAGTATTATTCCCCATGCCCTAATTTCCTATGTAAAATGAACTGCTCCCTCCACTGATCAGAAAGGAGGGGGAAGTACAGCAGAAAAGAACAACCTATTGCTTAAAAAAAAAAAAAAACAGAAAACAGGCGGCCATTCATGTTTTTTTTTATATGTTTTAATGGCCCTTGAAACAGAAGGCAAAATTAACCACATGACGTGAGCATTAAGGTCAGGACTGGATTAATCATTATGCTATGTGTTCTATACAGAACAGAACCCCAGGCAAAATTACTATGGTTCAGTTATCTGCTCCCCCTCCCCCTTTTCATAGCAAAGAACCTAATAATTGAGAGCTGCTGTAGCTTAGTCATGGTTTTGACATCTCTCGTTCAAATATCATCTCATCCACAAATGTATTGGATGTCTTTTGGCATGCCAGCCCATCATGTCATGATAATGCAGGAGCCACCAGTGGCGTAATGGGTTAAACCCATGTGCTGACAGGACTGCTGACAGAAAGGTTGGCAGTTAGAATCTGAGGAGCAGGGTGAGCTCCTGTCTGTCAGCTCCAGCTTCTCATGCAGGGACATGAGGGAACCCTCCCATAGGATGGTAAAACATCCAGGTGTCCCCCAGGTAACATCCTTGCAGTCAGCCAATTCTCACACCAGAAGCAACTTGCAGTTTCTCAAGTCGCTCCTGACATGGAAAAAGAAACGTAGCGATAATAATATGGGGTGGGTGGCTAATTAATGTCATTATATAGTTAAGTCATTAGGGATGGTTTTTAAGCGACTTTTAATGTGAATATAAGTGATTTTAATGTTTGTATATATTTATGGTTTTATGTTCCAGCATTGAATGCTTGCTGTATATATGTTGTGCTCCGCCCTGAGTCCCCTGTGAGGTGAGAGGAGCGGAATATAAATGATTTAAATAAATAAATCCATACCTGAAAGATAATTAGTCCTTACCTTGCTCTTGCTCCTATTTGAGTACATAGGATGCCTCCCCAGTTTCAAAGTGAAAGTTCTTCTTTTAGACATCTGGGGGCTTTAAAATGATTTTTAAAAACATCAGGAGAGAATGCTTCTGGAACATGGCCATACAGCCCTAAAAACTTACAGCAACCCAGTGTTTTCGGCCATGAAAGCTTTTGACAATACATTGATTTTAAAAATCGTTTTTACTCTGTACTTTCTTGAAGAAAAATTGCCTCTTTACACATTTATTTATTCATTGCTTTTATATACCACTTTTCTCATTCCTGGGAGGGGGGGGGGGGGGGTCTCGAAGTGGTTCACATCAAATAAATGGCAAAAATTCACATGAGCCCTGTATTCCAAATTGGGATTGGGGTGAAATTTGGGGGTAGGTGTGGAAGGTGGGTCAGATTAATGGAAAGTTATTTAGCCTGATCGTTCCCACCAAAGAAAGTTACCTCTTTTGTTTGCTTCCACATTTGAAAAGCATGGTTTTTCTATATATTTTTGAGTGTGTATGTGATTGTGGGCATGCCTGCCTTCTCAAATCAACATTTAAACTCACTGTATGGCTTCACTTTTTAAACTGGCAGATGCCCTTTTGAGCCAAGGGAAAAAAGAGAGAATACTGTCTTGTGGAGCAGGAATGAAGCTACTGATTTGATCACTATTTAGGGAAAGCAAAGGCACAATCAACATTTTTTAAAAAAACACTCTAAAATGCTATATCTTTTTTAATACAAAGGGAAATACATGAGGCAACCCCAAACCCAGGGGTTCTCAAACTTTTTCAGCTATGGAGCCCTTTTTGAAGCAAATGTTTATCAAGGAGCCCTGGGAAATATTTATATATTATTATCAATATAAATAAAAATATAAGGTTCATTTGTGGGATTAACATAACTCAAAAACCACTGGACGAATTCACACCAAAGTTGGACACAATCCACCTATCAGTCCAACAAGTGACCATCGCTCATAAAAACACTGAAAAACACACCAGAAGAGAATTAAAAAGCCAAGCCAAAAAACAAAAACAAAAACATTACAATGCATGCACAAAACCACATATATACACAAACACACATATATACACATATACACAAATATATATACGTGCATATGCACACATATATAATCGCCTTGAGTCACCTACGGGCTAAGAAAGGTGATATACAAATACAGTAAATAAATAAATAAATACACACACAAAACACATATACACAGACTGGGCCACAGCAATGTGTGGCAGGAGACAGCTAGTATTACATATATCAGGGATGGGTAAACTTTTTGACCAACATAAACTTAACAATATTTCAGTGGAAGACCCCCATGAGCCATCCAATTCAATCCCCTTCTACCATGCAGGAAAAGCACAATCAAAGCACCCCTTGAATAGGGTTTTGGAAGCAAGGAAGGTGAGGGGGAAGGAAGGTGAGGAAAAAAAGTATTTTGAGGGCAAGGGAAGTGAGGGGGGAAAGCTTTTGGGGGCAAGAGGGCTAAGGGGGAAAGGCTTTTGGCGACAAGGGAGGCAGGTGGAGGAGGAAGATCAGGAAAGAGGAGGAAATTTGGAGGGGGAGGAGGGGGAGGGAGGAACCATGGAGCCCCTCAGTAAGCTTCACGGAGCTCCAAGGACTCCACAGAGCACACTTTGAGAACTGCTGCCCTAAGCAGTACACAGCTAATCAATATGAGATGCATCTTAGTAAACCTCCCCACCCAACTGCAAAAACAAATGTGATGGAGAACATCACAGTCTACATCTGCACAATCCAAAAATATTGGGTCAAAACAACCTGTTTCCCCTCCAAATCCCTCCCCCACACACTTCTCATCATTGTCCTTTTGTAGTCCCAGATTGTCCACCACTCCGGAGTAAGTGCAAGCATCTGGCTCCTCATCTCACAGATGTTGTGCAAAATGACACACACAGTAATTACAGAGGGAACATTCTCTTCCATAATCTCCAACCAGGCTTTCAAATACCCAAATGCTCTTTTCGCTGTGTTCCTCATTAGATTTGGGTGTTTACTGCATTTAGCCTGTTTCTCTGCCAGCATACCCAGATATGACTTCATCATTTCTAATTGGCTATGCCAGATCCTCAAAAGTAGTATATTATATTATTATAAAATGTTAGCAAATATATCAATCTCTATAAATCTATTGATTATGCTGTGCAGAGAAAAGCAGGAATGGGGAAATAAAAAGACAATTGATGTGAATATCTAAATCTCTGTAAATCTACCAAGCCCTTCAGATGCACTGGCTTACTACTTCCAAATTGCATTATCATTGAGGTTCTCTGCTTCCGCAGTATAGGATGGTTGGGAGTGATGAAAACAACTAGGTATCCTATGCCTGTATCCAACAGTTTATATGAAAGCATCATGTTTGCAGTCAAATTAAATACACTTGTTACTTTTTGCTGTCAAGTTGACTTTGACCTATGATGACCTTATGAATGAGAGACCTCCGTAATTCATTAAGAGATTATGGATTTGTAATAATGGCAGCATTCATGACTTGCATCCTCCAGATGGGAGACACCACCATCTCTTTAAATCACTTGGATTAAGCTACCATTTCCATTTTAAATTCTATCTTCTTAGCTCTCCTGCTGGATGTCTTGTATTTCTAAAAGGAAAGAGGGTAGCTTTTCTTAAAACCACTAACCAGGCACGGAAGGTCTCTGAGCTGCATTTATGACAATGACTGACTGGTTGAAGACAATGATGTGGAGTATTGCAAGCCATCATAGAATAATAGAGTAGGAAGACACCACATGGGCCACCTAGTTCAACCCTCTGCCATCCAGCCTCTGTTTAAAAGCTTCCAAGGAAGGAGCTTCCACCACACTCCGAGGCAGAGAGTTCCATGGCTGAAGAGCTTTTACAGTCGGGAAGTTCTTGCGAATGTTCAGGATGAATCTCCTTTCCTGTAATTTGAACCCATTGCTCTGCATCCTGGTTTCCAGGGCAGCAGAAAATAAGCCTGCTCCCTCTTCCTTATAGCATCCTTTCCCATATTTATACATGGCTATCATGTCTCTCTCAACCTTCTCTTCTGCTGGCTGAACATGCCCAGTTCTTTAAGGCGATCCTCATAGGGCAGTGGTTCTCAACTTGTGGTCAAGTTCCCAGATGTTTTGGCCCTCAACTCCAGAAATCCTAACGATTGGTAAACTGGCTGGGATTTCTTGGAGATGTAAGCCAAAACACCTGGAAACCCACAGGTTGAGAACCACTGTCATAGCACATGTTCTCCAGACCTCTGATCATTTTTGTCACCCTCCTCTGGACACCTTCCAGCTTGTCAAAATCTGTTTTGAACTGTGGTGACCAGAATTGGTCAAAATGTTCTAAATGAGGTCTCACAAAAGCAGAATAGAGAAGCACCATGACTTCCCTCCATCTAAACACTATATTTCTTTTGATGCAGCCCAAAATCTCATTGGGTTTTTTAGCTGCTTCTTCGCACTGTTGGCTCATGTTTAACTTGTTGTCCACAAAGACTCCAAGATCTTTTTCACATTTACTGTTGTCGAGTCAGGCATCACCCATGTTGTATCTTTGCATCGCTGAGGTTTCCTACTGTAGATTGAAAAGCAGTGTCTTATTAGACTAACACAAATTTTGGCAACAAAGCACCATTCACCTTAGCAGGACTACAGCTCCAGTCATCCCATATATGGAGATGAAGGAAGTTGAGCTCTAACATACATAAAGAAGTTAGGCCAAACAGATACACATTGTGGAAACTACAGCTTTCATGAGGGGAGAAAAGCGTATTATGCTACACACAGAGAGTTATGCACACTTATAGAGAAAACTTATATATAGGTCAACTGATATCAAATAGAGCATTAGTCTAATGATGTAGTTCTTCAGGCTGATGAAAAAACTTAGACCACAGGGGAAAACACCACAACAGTAACAGTAACGCTGAACAGAAGCATCTGAACAGACACACTGGATTTTTTTCTTTTTGCAGTGACTAACTAGCTTTGGGGTCCACAAACTTTATAAACAAAGGGCCAGGTCACAGTCCCTCAAACTGTTGGAAGGCCAGATTATAATTTGAAAAAAAAAAATGAATGAATTTCTATGCACACTGCACATATCTTATTTGTAGTGCAAAGAATACTTAAAAATGATAAAATGAAGAACATTTTTAACAAATATAAACTTAGTAGTATTTCAGTGGGAAATGTGGGCCTACTTTTGGCTGATGAGATAGGATTGTTGTTGTTGTTGTTGTTGTGTATTTTTAAGTCATTTCATATTTAGGTTGATCCTGAGCGAGGGCCAGGTAAATGACCTTGGAGGGCCGTATCCGGCCCCAGGACCTTGGTTTGAGGCCCCCTGAACTAGCTACAAAAGTTGTTGATTGCAAAGCAATTAATAACTTGGTAACCATTTCATTTGATTTGCAAGCCAATATTTGTAAAAGTCTCAGGAGGAGACAACTTGAAGTTGAGAACATTTATCATAGATTGAGACATTGTATTGTGTGGTCAACTATCATCAGAGCAGTCAAGATGGCAAAAGTTATTAACGAGGATGACCACACAAGCTTGGACTGGCTGGAGCAGTTTGCTTTTGACTGAGCCAACAAGATATCGCCCTTCTCTTCTACCTGCTCAGATAATGAAGTACAAACTATTTTTGCATGTTCAACTCACTTTTCAGCAATTAATGTAAGGCGAGGTCTAAGAAGGAAAGCAGAAGGAACAGTGAAAAAGGGAGACATTTTAAGCACAGCTTATAAATGAAATGATAAAGAATTTATTTATTTATTTATTTATTTATTTCCGTCACTTTTACCCTGCCCTTCTCACCCCCCCGGGGGGGGGGGGGACTCAGGGCAGCTTACAGAGGAAGGCACAATTTGATGCCTTGTCACATATACAAACATATATAAACAAATTAAACAGTTACAAATTAAAAATTAAAATCATCAATACACAGCAATACAATAACACAGTAGTAGACTAATCCTGAGCTCAGCATTCGGAGTTAATGAGAACTGTCCCTGTCAAATTGGGACAAGGGTGTGGAACAAGGGGACAAGGGAAGCCATAACTATCAATCTAATCATTAATTTTTGTACAATCCAAATACACCTTCACTCTGCTGTAATATTAAAAATGCATGCTTAACTATAGCATAGTACCTTTGCCTTCCCCTACTCCTTTCTACTACATTTACATTCCAGGTGCAGATCCCCACACTTGCTTCTTTATGTATGTATTCAGCAACACCATTTTGACTCATTGGCTTAAGTACCATACATACATTGCATGCAAGACTCCAAATTTAACTCCTGGCATCTATAGAATCTTAGGCAACTGGTACCTCTGGCAAAGACACCAGAAAACAACTGCCCATTGCAAAAAAAATCAGCCTATTTCTCCCAATCTGTTGTTCTGGCCAAGTTGACTGGAGATTATGTGCATTGTTTCTCAATTCGTATTCGACAATGTATAGGGCTGAGTTAGAACTGGCCATTTTCAAAGGCTTGTTGAAACCACCAGGTCTTCAAGCTTTTACGAAAGGAGGGGAAGGATGGGGTCTGTCTTATTTCCCTTGGAAGGGTGTTCCAGAGGCGGGGGGCCACCACTGAGAAGGCCCTCTCTCTCGTCCCCACCAACTGCACTTGAGACAATAGTGGGACCGAGAGGAGGGCCTCCCCAGAAGATCTTAGAGTTCGTGCTGGTTCATAGAAGGAAATGCAATCATGGAGATAGGCAGGGTCCGAACCATTTAGGGCTTTATGACCTGCACCTTGAATTTGGCTCGGCAACTTATCAGCAGCTAATGAAGCTGTTTTAATAGGAGTGTTGTATGCTCCCTATAGTTTGCTCCGGTAAGGAGCCTGGCTGCCGCCCGTTGTACCAGTTCAAACTTCCGGGTCGGCTTCAAGGGCAGCCCCATGTAGAGCGCATTGCAATAGTCCAGTTTGGATGTAACCAAGGAATGGACCACTCTGGCCAAATCAAACTTCACGAGGTAAGGTTGTAGCTGGCGCACAAGTCTGAGTTGTGCAAAAGCCCTCCCAACCACCGCTGACACCTGAGCATCAAGCAACAGCATTGAATCCAGGAGGAGCCCCAAGCTACGGACCTGCGCCTTCAGGGGGAGTGTAACCCTGTCGAGCACAGGTTGCCACCCAATACCCTGGTCATCCCCGCGACTGACCAGGAGGACCTCTGTCTTGTCTGGATTAAGCTTCAACCTGTTAGCCCTCATCCAGTCCATCACAGCTGTCAGACACTGGTTCAGGGTCTGGGAGGCTTCCTTGGAATTCAGTGGAAATGAGTAGTAGAGTTGGGTGTCATCTGCGTACAAATGGTACCCAACTCCAAAACTCCAGATAACCTCACCCAGTGGATTCATGTAGATATTGAAAAGAATGGGGGATAGAATAGAACCTTGCGGGACCCCACAGGTCAAAGGCCATGGGTCCGAGCAGGTATGCTCCAGCTTCACCAACTGGGAGCGACCCTCCAGGAAGGAGCAGAGCCACTGCAGTGCAATGCCCCTGAGACCCATTCCGGAGAGCCGCCCCAGAAGGATACCATGGTCGATGGTATCGAACGCCGCCGAGATATCCAGGAGAACCAACAGGGACACCCCCCCCCCCCCTGTCAAGCTCTCTTCGGAGGTCATCCACCAAGGCGACCAAAGCCGTCTCAGTGCCATGGCCAGGTCTAAAACCAGACTATTTAGGAAATTTCATTACAATTTTCTTTTTATCATAAAATCCTACAGCCGACAGAGAGCTCTGTCGTGGGCTGGTCCATGAGGTCATGAAGAGCTGGAAGCAACTGAATGAATAAACAACAACAACAACAATAACAACAAACATCATAAAACTATACTGCAGGGTCTAGAGATTCCCAAAGAGAGCACCTCTAGGTCCTCCAGTGTGATTGTATGCTGATGACCATCGAGGACATAATGATTCTTAGAGAGGTGTTCCTTCAGATTAAAAAATGTTTGTTTGTTTAATTGCTTTTCCCACTTTCATGGACATCCTGTACCCCTAATCTCAGTAAATATGGATGAAGGGCTGTACAATATGATGCTAGCATAGTCATACATTCTGCATGATAATACTAGATTTTTCGAAAAAGTACAGGAAAGCAGGAAGGACAGTTTCTAAAATTCAGAAAGTGGGAGCCCTACAAAGCAATTTCTTTTCCTTCTGCATCGTACGATATAATGCAAGGAGTCATGACAGTTTCATGTGTATGATAGTATAATATGATGCTACAAGTCAATGCAATTTAATGTTCAAAATAATGTAATACGATGGCCAGGAACCATGGTAAATTTTCTTATGTGTTTCCAGTGGAGATATTTACTGAAGTGTTTTGACCTTACATAATTTTTCTGAGTTGTTGCCAGGTAAAGAATAAACAAGATTGCATTTACATTATTTTTATTTGTTTACGTGTTTGGTTGAGCCATTTGTCTTTTCCATCTAAGAAATTAAAATCCTAACATTGACAATAATCCTTGTGGAAATAAATCTCGGATTGTGCATTGCAATTCTTAGAGAACCCAGTTGAGGCATATACAATGCTATGGAGGGATTAACCAGAGAAGGTTTAAATGAAATGCAGTAGGTCAATGCACAGCATATTATTAATTAAAAGTAAATCCCCCTATTCATGGGCAACATGGATGAACTGTGTGTACATCCAGTTTTAAGGCAATCCATATTTAATACAACCCCTGTTTTGAAGAGGATACTTAAAAGAATCTTCCCATTATTTCTATGGCAATATTTTCCTTAGGATTAGGGCAGGCAATTTGTGGCTTTCCAAAAGCTATTGACCTGCAGCTCCACAAAGATTTGTCACCACCGACTATGCTGGCTAGGGATGATGGAAGGTGCAGTTCAACAGTATTTGAAGGCCACAAATTGCCTAACTTTGCTTTGGATTGTGAATCATATCAAATGGTTATGTAGATGGGTAACTCAAGTTTCACAGACTACTGTATTTCTTTATTTCAGGTTGTTGTTTTTTGTTTTTGTTTTTTAAAAAAAACCCCAATCTTTTTCCTCTTCTGAAGAGCCTAGTATACAAAATCCCCATCTTCCATATTTTTTCCACAGCTGTGAGGTAGATTAATTCAACAAATAGCATCCAGTCCAAAACACCCCACAACCTTCATGGCTGAGTGTGGAGCTGAAGCTAGATATTCCTGGCCATAGTTTGTACATCTTGAACACCTCTGGACACATTGAACAGAGATTTTGCTGTGGATGCATTACTTTTTAGGTAAATATGCAAAAATTGGTCAGGAAAGAGATTCCACTTGAACATTAGAAATAACTTCTTGAGAGTAAGAGCTGTTCAACAGCAGAATATACTGCTTCAGAGTATATCCAAAACTGAACTTGAATGGCAGCTGAACTTCAGCATTGGTCCTCAGTCTCTCCTATATCATACTTCCCTACTACTACTAGGAGCCGTGGTGGCACAATGAGTTAAACCCTTGTGCTGCTGAACTGGGGTGAGTTCTCATCTGTCAGCTACAGCTCCTGCCATCCTAGCAGTTCGAAAACATGCAAATGTGAGTAGATAAATAGGCACCGCTTCGGCAGGAAAAGGCAAGAGACGCTCCAAGCAATCTTGCCAGCCACACAACCAGGAGGTGGCAATGCAGAATCCTCGGCTTGAAAATGGAGGAAAGCACCTCCCCAGAACCAGAGATAAGCACCACCCCCAGAAGCCAGAAATGAAAGGAGAAGCCTCTGCCTCTGTTTCTGTTTGTGTGTCTCATTGTACTGTATATGATTGTAAAGAATGTTTGCCTGTGTATGTAAATGCTGTAATCCACTCCCCTGGGAAGAAGGGCGGAATATAAATAAAGTGTACTACTACTACTACTAGTATTATTCCCAACAGAACCATTTGGGCAGGGATAATCCCAATTATTCTTCTGTGAGTGCAGCCATGAGGTGACACAAGTAAAATTTGATCCTGCTTCCACCAGTTGACTATTCCGACATACAGAATGGTAATTCAAACTGTGGGATAAGAGATTGCACCTAAGCATAAGGAAAAACTTTCTGATGGCAAGACCTGCTCAACAATGCAATGTGTTGTCTGGATTGTGGAGGAATCTCCTTCTCTAGATATTTTAAAGTAGAGGCTGGATGGTTATCTGTCAGGAGTGCTTTGATTGTATATTCCTGCCTGATGGCCCCTGGGGATCTCTTTCAACTTTAAGATTCCATGACAACCTCTGAGCAACCTACTTTCTGAGAGAAACTTCTGATGCTGTTTTATCTGCTTCCTTTGAGAATCATGTAAGCACTCTTCTCCTGGGAAAAGTGGTTCCAATCTTTAAAAGTTAAAAAAAAATCAAATCCATTCTTTTAAAAGTACAAATGCACCAAGGGAGAAAAGAGCTAAGAAAAACCCAAAATCTTGTTGGAGAAGTGGATGAGCAATCATATGGAAGAAGAAGCTGGAAACAAATGTCACGTATAAATATTTTTTTCAATTAGTATTTTCCTAATAACAAAGGCATAAAATTATACAGGGTTAGTCAAAATGCATAGGCCAAACATACATGCATTTTGACTAACCCTGTATTTAAGAGTGTAACTTATAGTGTGAGAACATATTAATAGAATCATAGAATCAAAGAGTTGGAAGAGTCCACAAGGGGCATCCAAACAAACCCAATTATGTATTGTCGAAGGCTTTCATGGCCGGAATCACTCAGTTCTTGTGGGTTTTTTCGGGCTATATGGCCATGTTCTAGAGGCATTTCTCCTGACGTTTCGCCTGCATCTATGGCAGGCTTCCTCAGAGGTCTGCTGGAGCTGGGAAAAAAGGGGTTTATATATCTGTGGACTGACCAGGGTGAGACAAAAGGCTTTTGTAAGTTGGGCTAGGTGTGAATCTTTTCAACTGACCACCTTGATTAGCATACAATGGGCTGACTGTGCCTGGAGCAAACTCTTAATGAAAGGTGCTTAGAAGTCCCTGCCTGTTTTTCTCTCTGCTGTTTAATTTTAGAATTTTTTAATACTGGTAGCCAGATTTTGTTCATTTTCATGGTTTCTTCCTTTCTGTTGAAATTGTCCACATGTTTGTGGATTTCAATGGCTTCTCTGTGTAGTCTGACATGGTGGTTGTGAGAGTGGTCCAGCATTTTTGTGTTCTCAAATAAAATGCTCAAATAAAATAAAACCCAATTATCCTGTAACTGAGGATAATCTTGTTCCTACGTTTCTTCTATAGTTGCAGAAATGTGATCAGAGGAGAAATGTCACATGATTCAAATTATCATCCGGCTCCTGCACTTTTCTATCAGCCATGTCCTTGCAGCTGTATTGCACAAGCCCCTGCCTCGCCCCTTAGTTAGTATATTGCCACTATGCTTGGCTGCTGGTGGTTGTGGATGGTTTATGTTTTATGATGTTTGTATCTGTAATTTTACCATGTTATATTTTAATTTCTGTTTGTCTGGGCTTGGTCCCCATGTAAGCTGCCCCAAGTTCCTTCGGGGAGATGGTGGTGGGAATGGGATACAAAAATAAAGTTGTTGTTGTTGTTGTTGTTATGGCTTACCATGTGCCGCATTCTCTGTTGTGGGTGTTGAGATGGGAGTAGAATGTGTTTTGGACCACAAGCCTTTGACTACTTATATTAATGGAAGCTAAAACGTGATTTTAATTAATTCTGAGTCTACAAATAGAGGTATGTAGGGGCAGCGAGGTACCTCGGAGACCAGAATACTATAACTTTTATTAAAAAATAAATATTTCTGGAAGGATATATAGCCTAACACCTGACCTCAGCAAAGCAAAAGGGTTTCACTAAGTTGGTCCCAGTCTCTGTTATGTGAATTCAATCTCCTTTTGCTAAGATCCTAATGGGAATTGCTGTTAAGTTAAAAAAAAATGTTTCTGTTCTGTTTTTCATTCCTTGCTCCAATCACAACACTAGATGACAGTTCATACAGCAAATTGTTTTTTGGTAATAATTTTTTCATCTGTCTTATCTCTGACTCATTATAGCATTTTGGAAGGGGAAATTAGCATCTTTATGGCACACTTTCTCTCTCAACAACAATTCTGCAAAGTGATTAAAATAGTCTTGATTTATGAAGAGGCAGAGAAGTGGAGCAGTCTCCAGTCTCCTGGCTGTATCATCTGAGCGAAACCAATTCTGCCCAGAACAATCCTGTCTTTGTTTTCTTTCTCTCCAACCCAAGGGTGGCCACACTGCATCTTGGAAATGCTGTCATCCACAGACACTTCAAACAGCAGATAAAGGTTAATAAAGAAGGTGTGTGTGTGTGTGTGTGGTTCTATATTGACAATTTCCCCCTCCTTCAAATGGTAGGAAACATCCATGTGTATAGAAATAAATACTACACACAAACACATGCAAAATAATAACATACAAAAGTAGTAAGTCACCCAAGTTAGTTATCAAAATGTGGCTTTTGCAGACTATAACCCACTTCAGCATTTGAATTAAATGCTATCTGTCATCCATTAGTGGACTTGTAGCATCCACTTGGGTTTGGTTCCAGGACTGCCCTGTGGATACTGAAATCCACAGGTGCTGAAGTGGGCAAAATCAAAGTTTTCTTTCTGGATATGGGGGGGGGGGTGGTATTTCCGAGTTGCTGATGGTTGAATTTGTAGAAGGGAAATCTGTGGATATGGAGGGCTGACTGTTTATATAACATACATATTGTGTTACAATATACATATTGTCGGAGCAATAAACAGTGAGGTCAGAAGAAAATTAAATGGACAAAGTACGGACAGTAACAATTACATTATCAACACTGGCCATTTTCAAAAACTGTTGCTAGCAACACAAATACCTTGCCATTAGGTAAGCCAATTAACACTCCTAGTGTGATAAGAAACATTATCAGATTGAAACCTCGAATAGTAGATTGGAACTTGTCTCTTGGGAGACGGGAGCGTGCTGCTGCGTGTTTTGGAATCCAGGACTGCCATTTCTGATGTCGGATCAGCAACAATAGTGGAAGGGATAAAAAGACAGTGGCTCATATTACAGCACAGTAAAACCAAATTCTATCTGCAAATTTTTGAAGAAAAAATACATTGTCAGATAGAAATGCTTCCCCATATCTTTTTTGGTAATTTCTAAACTTTTACTTATATCCAGCAGTTGCTTTCTATTAAATTTCTGTGTAGGGTTATTGTTGTTGTTCACTTCCGTAGCATGGGCTTCTGTTTACTTGGGCTCTGAAAGAATAGTTTTGTGTGAATATCTGCATTATGTAATGTGGCAGCTGTGGGTGGGTTGTTGGCAATGAGCACTGAACGCAAGACCTCTGGCACTAACATCTGAAGCTTTTTCTTCCTGGGAGTTTTTTTAAAACCCTCTCAAGCCCCAGAGCAAATTCACAAAGCACATTCTCTGACCCAGATTCCAGATATACATAGTAGTCCACAGTTAATAATAAAAAAGAACATTACCACTCTAGAGGCACCCTTGATTATATGAATAAAGACAACATTAACAGATTTGTGGATAGATAGAATACATTCTGCTAATTATATTTTGCATATACAGTATACTATAAATGTGTTTCCATCTAGAGCAGTATCTTCTATTCAGGCACCGCTGTGCAGATTGATCCAGATGCTGGAGATATCTATCTACTATCTATCTATCTATCTATCTATCTATCTATCTATCTATCTATCTATCTGGTAAAATTGTTCCAGATATTGACTCTATCCTAAACTTAGAGCTCTGGATCATTTTTGAAATGTGACATGTAATAAAACACATTTTGAAAGACAATCAGCGTTTGAAGATTTTGCAAAAGACTGGAGAGATAGAATATACTCTGCTAATCATATTTTGTATACATATGACAAATATAGAATTATTGAGTTGGAAGAGGTCCACCGGGGGAGGGGGACAACAGCCTTGCGAACACTACTTTACCCACAATATCTGGGAATCGCCAGAAGGCTAAACGGAGGGCTGCACAAACACAACAAGGACCAAGTACCCAAAGCACAATAATCCCAATTAAACAGCTCAGGGGAAGATCTCAGGGGCTCACATGTCTTTACACTAATGCACAGAGCATGGGAAATAAACAAGACGAACTCCAACTTTTAGCACAACACCACAAATATGATATCATAGGGATCACTGAAACCTGGTGGGATGACTCCTATCGCTGGAATGTAGATATCGAGGGGTATAACCTCTTTCACAGAAACCGAACAAAGGGGAGAGGAGGCGGAGTAGCCTTATATGTCAAAAACTCTTATGCTACAGAAGAGATTCAAGACAGCAATCTGGGAAACCAGCTTGAAATCATCTGGATAAGAATCAAGGGAACTGGGACTCAAAAAGATGTCGTTGTAGGCGTCTACTACAGACCCCCAAGCCAGGAGGAAGAACTTGATGAAGTCTTCTGCCAACAGTTGACCAAACAGGCACAGAGAAGAGATGTAGTAGTCATGGGCGATTTCAACTATCCCGATATTTGCTGGAAAACAAACTCGGCCAAGAGTACAAGGTCCAACAAATTCCTCGCTTGCCTTGCAGACAATTTCATGGTCCAGAAGGTAGAAGAAGCAACAAGGGGATTGACTACTCTTGATCTCATCTTAACAAATGCGGAGGACCTGATCGATGCGGTCGAAGTGGTAGGATCCTTAGGGGCAAGTGACCATGTGCTCCTGCAATTTGAGGTACAAAGGAAGGCCGAAACTAAGACAAGTCAAACCCGCATTTTGGACTTTAGGAGAGCTGATTTCCAAAAAATGAAGGAAACGCTGAGCAGCATTCCGTGGACACAGATACTAAAAGACAAGGGAGTTACGGATGGATGGGAATTTCTCAAGAGTGAAATACTCAAGGCGCAATTGCAAACTGTGCCAACAAAGAGAAAAAATAGGACAAGTGCAAAGAAGCCAGAATGGATGTCCAAAGAACTTCTAACTGTGCTAAGACACAAAAGAGACATGCACAAGAAGTGGAAAAAGGGAGAAATCACCAAAGAAGAATTCAAACAAATAGCCAACACCTGTAGGGAAAAGGTCCGCAAGGCTAAAGCAAAAAACGAGCTCAGACTTGCCAGGGACATTAAAAACAATAAAAAGGGCTTCTATTCTTATGTCAGTAGAAAAAGGAAAAACAAGGAGGCGATAGGACCTCTTCGAGGAGAAGATGGGGCAATGCTGACAGGGGATAGGGAAAAGGCAGAACTACTTAATGCCTTCTTTGCCTCGGTCTTCTCACAAAAAGAGAGTCTTCAACCTCAGCAAGATTGAGTGGATGAGGGTTTGGAGGACATCCAACCCCAAATTGGGAAAGAAGTCGTTCAGGAATACCTGGCCGCTCTTAATGAGTTCAAGTCCCCAGGGCCAGATCAACTACACCCCAGAGTATTGAAGGAACTAGCGGAAGTCATTTCGGAACCATTGGCAACCATCTTTGAGAGTTCTTGGAGAACGGGAGAAGTTCCAGCAGATTGGAGGAGGGCCAATGTGGTCCCAATCTTCAAGAAGGGAAAAAAGGATGACCCAAACAACTACCGTCCGGTCAGCCTCACGTCGATACCGGGCAAGATTCTGGAAAAGATTGTTAAGGAAGTGGTCTGCAAACACTTAGAAACAAATGCAGTCATCGCTAATAGTCAACATGGATTTATCAAAAACAAGTCATGTCAGACTAATCTGATCTCTTTCTTCGATAGAGCTACAAGCTGGGTAGATGCGGGGAATGCCGTGGATGTAGCGTACCTGGATTTCAGTAAGGCCTTCGACAAGGTCCCCCATGACCTTCTGGCAAGGAAACTAGTCCAATGTGGGCTAGGCAAAACTACGGTGAGGTGGATCTGGAATTGGTTAAGTGGACGAACACAGAGAGTGCTCACTAATGCTTCCTCTTCATCTTGGAAAGAAGTGACAAGTGGAGTGCCGCAGGGTTCCGTCCTGGGCCCGGTCCTGTTCAACATCTTTATTAATGACTTAGATGAAGGGCTAGAAGGCATGATCATCAAGTTTGCAGACGACACCAAATTGGGAGGGATAGCCAATAGTCCAGAGGACAGGAGCAGAATTCAAAACGATCTTGACAGATTAGAGAGATGGGCCAAAACTAACAAAATGAAGTTCAACAGTGACAAATGCAAGATACTCCACTTTGGCAGAAAAAACGAAATGCAAAGATACAGAATGGGTGACGCCTGGCTCGAGAGCAGTACGTGTGAAAAAGATCTTGGAGTCCTTGTGGACAACAAGTTAAACATGAGCCAACAATGTGACGTGGCGGCAAAAAAAGCCAATGGGATTTTGGCCTGCATCAAGAGGAGCATAGTGTCTAGATCTAAGGAAGTAATGCTACCCCTCTATTCTGCTTTGGTTAGACCACACCTGGAATATTGTGTCCAATTCTGGGCGCCACAATTCAAGAGAGATATTGACAAGCTGGAATGTGTCCAGAGGAGGGCGACTAAAATGATCAAGGGTCTGGAGAACAAGCCCTATGAGGAGCGGCTTAGGGAACTGGGCATGTTTAGCCTGAAGAAGAGAAGGCTGAGAGGAGATATGATAGCCATGTATAAATATGTGAGAGGAAGCCACAGGGAGGAGGGAGCAAGCTTGTTTTCTGCTTCCTTGGAGACTAGGACGCGGAACAATGGCTTCAAACTACAAGAGAGGAGATTCCATCTGAACATGAGGAAGAACCTCCTGACTGTGAGAGCCGTTCAGCAGTGGAACTCTCTGCCCCGGAGTGTGGTGGAGGCTCCTTCTTTGGAAGCTTTTAAACAGAGGCTGGATGGCCATCTGTCAGGGGTGATTTGAATGCAATATTCCTGCTTCTTGGCAGGGGGTTGGACTGGATGGCCCATGAGGTCTCTTCCAACTCTTTGATTCTATGATTCTATGATTCTATGATTCTATGATTCATAGGCCATCCAGTCCAAACCCCTGCCAAGAAGCAGGAAAATCACATTCAAAGCACCCCCGAGAGATGGCCATCCAGCCTCTGTTTAAAAGCCTCCAAAGAAGGAGCCTCCACCACACTCCAAGGCAGAGAGTTCCACTGCTGAACAGATCTCACAGTTAGGAAGTTCTTCCTCATTTCAGGAGAAATCTCCTTTCTTGTAGTTTGAAGCCATTGTTCCACATCCGAGTCTCCAGGGCAGCAGAAATATGATCAAAGGTTTGGAGAATAAGCCTTATGAGGAGCGACTTAAAAAGCTGGGAATGTTTAGCCTTCAGAAGAGAAGGCCGAGAGGAGTCATAATGAGGGCCATGTATAAATATGTGAGATGAAGTCATAGGGAGGAAGGAGCAGGCTTGTTTAGTCGCCCTATATTCTATTCTGGCAGTTCTGTTCAGATTGATCCAGATCCAGATTTATATATACATCCAGTGAAATTGTTCCAGCTATTGGATCTTTGCCAAAATCGGAACTCTGAATCATTTTTGAAAATGTGACATGTTTCCTAGAGGAAACAATTCACAAAGATGTATCTGTGGGGATCATTCAAGGCGAGATATCCTATGGATGCAAAATGTTCTGACAGAAGTGGGTGCCTAATACAATTGCTCAAGATCAGCAAGGACATTTGTACTGTTTGGGCAGATGGAGTGCCACCCACCTAATCCTCAACACACACACAGACCAGATGTAGTTGGTTGGCTCTGCTTCTGGTGACTCTTGGTTTCACCTCCAATGACCTCTCTCTGCCCTACCAGCCTAGTGGGCATCAGCTGCCACTAGCAAGGACTCACCAATGTCAAAACACACAACAGGTCACAAGAAGGGCCTGGGATTGGATCGCCTGGCTATTTTCATCTTAGAGCCATCATAGAGGGAATAAGAGGGCTTGAATTTGATTGAACAGTGCAGAGGGGCAGATCTTTAACCCTTTTTCTTGCACCATCTGCTCCCTTCCGATTTCATCCTTCATTTGCTGTTAAATTCTGATAGTTAAGAGAACTAGGTTTTCAGCAAACAGTGTGGGTTTTTCTTCATATCCTCTTATCAGCCGGGTTGTAAACGGAGCTTGTACCTGGCCAAATACCAGAATACTTCTGCAAATTTAAACTGTTGTTAATTCGCACTGAAATCTCTAATTAATTGCATTCACTTCATTGCTGGCAGCACTGCTAGAGATTTCAAATTATGGGTCTTTTTGCATTTTAGTTCTGAGACCAGTTGTGATACTGCAAAATGTATTCTGGGTTGTAGAGAAATAACAGTGTTAAAGTCATTTTAAAGCATGGATGGCTTTATTTAGCTTTCTGCAAACCAACATGAAATGAAATGAAATCTTGGTATTGTCTATCAACATGAATTACACACCTTCTCCTACACTTGCTTTTCAGCATATGATTACAGTGCAGAATCCGACAGGAGGAACTCAGGAGGAACTCAAAACCTTTCCAGTATTATGGCTCCACTTGGGGAGGGGAAGGTGGCGTTAAATATGCGCAGAGTACCCTCCCCCCCCCCCAAAAACCCATTGGGGTTGGGAATCTGTTTTTAAATTAGGTATTAGGATGTAGGTAAGTGTCAGTGTGGTATAGTGGTTTGAGCCCTGGATTCGTCTCTCTTCTCTTAGGCGATCCCTCGTTGTCCGAGTATGATGGTCTTCCAAGTGTAGTGTCTTGGCGGTGGATACATAGATGACTGTGGAGTCCGATTCTTCACCCTTATGTTCTTCCACAGTAAGGGCATTGGTTTCCAGACAGAAGGCAGTTCCGGTCAGGGTTGGCATATCTTCCCTTTTGTCCTCTATTTGAGCCTCTTCAAATTCCACAGCACTGCTGGTCACAGCTGACTTCCAGTTAGAGCGCTCAAGGGCCAGGGTTTCCCAGTTCTTGGTGCCTATGCCATAGTTTTTAAGGTTACCTTTAAGCCCATTGTTAAATCTCTTTTCTTGTCCAGCAATGCTACGTTTTCCCATTATTGGGAAGATAATAACTGCTTTGGAAGATGGTGATCGGGCATTTGGACAACATGGCCAGTTCAGCGGAGTTGATGGCGTGGGAGCATTGCTTAAATGCTGGTGCTCTTTGCTTCTTCCAGCATGCTGCCATTTGTCCACCTGTCTTCCTAAGAGATTTACAGGATTTTTCAGAGGCAATGCTGATGGAATCATTCCAGGAGTTGAGTGTGACGTTTGTAGACAGTCCACATTTTGCAGGCATATAGCAGGGTTGGGAGGACACTAGCTTTATAAACAAGCATCTTGTTTAGAAGAGGAGGGGGAATAGCAGAGGAAGAAGAACAAGAGGAGGAGGAAGGACATAAAAAGAAGGGGAGGAACAGAAGTCCGGGGGGGGGGGGGGGAGCAATAGAAGAAGATAAGAAATAGTAGGGGAAGAGTAGGAAAAGGAATGGAAGAGAAGGGATGGGAGAAGAGGAGGGAGGACAGAAGAAGAGAAATAGTGGGAGAAGAGGAGAAGGAATGGAAGAGGGAGGGAAAAGAAGGAAAAGAGGGGGAATAGAAGAAGAGGAGGAGGAGAAAGAGGATGAATAGAAGAGGAGGAAGAACAAGAGAAGGAAGGGGTAGGTGGAGAACAGAAGGAATGCAAGAGGAGGAATAGAAGGGGAAAGAAAGGAGAAAAGAAGGAAGAGAGGAAAAGGAAGAATGAAAGGGGAGGAGGAATAGAAGTACTGGAATAAGAATAGAAAAGGAGGATGGATAAAAGAGGAATACAAGGAGAACAGAAGAGGGGGAATAGAAGAGAAAGAAGAAGAGGAGGAGGAGGAGAGAAAGAGGAAGAATAGAAGAGGTGGAATAGAAGAGGAATATAAGGAGAAGAGGAGGGATAGAAGGGGAAGAAGAACAAAAGGAGGAGAAAGAGGATGAATAGAAGAGGAGGGAGGATAGAAGAGGAAGAAGAACAAGAGGAGGAGGAGGAAGGACATAAAAAGAAGAGGAGGAACAGAAGTCCGGGGGGGGGGGGGGGAGAGAATAGAAGGAGATAAGAATTAGTATGGGAAGAGTTGGAAAAGGAATGGAAGAGAAGGGATAGGAGAAGAGGAGGGAGGACAGAAGAAGAGAAATAGTAGGAGAAGAGGGGAAGGAATGGAAGGGGGGGAAAGTAGGAAGAGAGGGGGAATAGAAGAAGAGGAGGAGGAGGAGAAAGAGGATGAATAGAAGAGGAGGGGGGATAGCAGAGAAAGAAGAACAAGGGGAGGAAGGACATAAAAAGAAGAGGAGGAACAGAAGTCCTGGTTTTTTTGGGGGGGGGGGTAGAAGGAGATAAGAATTAGGAGTAGGAAAACGAATGGAAGAGAAGGGATAGGAGAAGAAGAGGGAGGACAGAAGAAGAGAAATAGTAGGAGAAGAGGAGAAGGAATGGAAGAGGGAGGAAAAGAAGGAAGAGAGGAGGAGGAAAGAAGGGGAGAAGGGGGAATAGAAGAAGAGGAGGAGGAGAAAGAGGATGAATAGAAGAGGAGGAAGAAAAGCAAGAGAAGGAAGGAGAAGAAAGTGGTAGGTGGAGAAGAGAAGGAATGCAAGAGGAGGGATAGGAGGGAGAAAGAAAGGAGAAAAGAAGGAAGAGAGGAAAAGCAGGAATGAAAGGGGAGAAGGAGGAATAGAAGAACTGGAAGAAGAATAGAAAAGGAGGATGGATAAAAGAGGAATACAAGGAGAACAGAAGAGGGGGAATAGAAGAGGAAGGAATGGAAGAGGGAGGACAAGGAGGAAGAGATGTGGAGAAGGAAAGAAAGGGGAATAGAAGAGGAGGATGAGAAAGAGGATGAATAGAAGAGGAAGGGGAATAGCAGAGGAAGAAGAACAAGAGGAGGAGGAGGAAGCAGGCACACAAAGGCGGGAACCTGGCGCGGCCACCCCGCCCTCGGCCCAGCCCTCTCCGAAGGGGGGCGGCAGTGTGGTGGTGGGGCTGCGTCCCCCGTGTGCGTGCCCCAAATAGAGCAGCCCCATCCATCCTCCCTCCCTCCTTCCCTCCCTCCGACATATGCCGAGCGAGCGGGCGAGCAGCCGCAGTGGCAGTCGCGCCGCAGCCCCGGCTGGATTAAGTTATATAAGCCCTCCCCCTGCCCGCTTGGCGAGAGGCGAGGGGAGGGGGCTGCCTTCCTTCCCTCCTTCCCTCTGCCTCTCTCCTCTGTCTTTGATTGCCGCTCAGGTTGGCGTCGGGAGCGGGGCTGCGCCTGGCGTGAGGCCCAGGCCTCGGGCTTCGGACTCGGCCCTCGGCGTTGCCATGGTGACGAGCGGGAGGCAGCAGCATCAGCTTCGGTGGGGTTGCTATCAGTGAGAGAGAGAGAGGAGGCAGCCGAGAAGGAAGGAGGGCAGGCAGGCGGAGAGGCTCCTTCTCCTCCTCGGCCATGGACGACGGCGGCGGCGGGCCCGAGCCCCCCGCGGTGGGCGAGCAGCAGCCTTCGGGGAAGCTGAACAAAACCGCCTTCAAGCTGTTCAAGCGGAGGAAATCCGGCGGCGCCATGCCAAGCATCTTCGGCGTGAGGAGCAGCAAAGGCAAAGGCGACGCAGGAGGAATAGGAGAGAGGGCAGCCGTGGCGTCGCCTGTGCCCGTTCCCGCGGGGGGCCTCGTGAGGAGCAAGACCCACGACGGCTTGGCCGAGGTGGGCCTGGAGGGCGCCCCCAAGGAGGAGGAGAAGGAGGAGGCCTCGTCCCCGCCGCCGCCCTCCTCCTCGTCCTCTTCCTCAGCGGCGGTGGGCAAGTCGCACAGCTTCTTCTCCCTCCTGAGGAAAAACGGTGGTGGCGCCAAAGGAGAGAGGCCTAAAGGTCGAGGAGGAGGAGGAGGCCTCAAAGGCCTCTTCAACAGCATGAGGTGGTCCAGGAGGGAGGCCCACAAGCCTGGAGGAGAGAAGGCCGATTATGGAGGCACGCCAGGCCTCATGCCAGGCTCCCTCACTGCCAGCCTGGAGTGCATCAAAGAGGATGCTCCCAAACAACCACCCCCACTGTCACCGTCCTCTGGAGGAGGTTCGCCAAAGGCTTCTTCGGATCTGCAGCTAGACTCCGAGGGAGACAAGGGTCCAGAGCTGGACGACACTTGGGAGCTGATGCCCGCCTTGCTCAGCCCCCTAGGAGAGGACTTGCCTGGGATGCTGGCCCAGGTGAAGAAGGGCAGCGGGCTGGAGTCGCCGCCATCGCCGCAGCCTCGAGAGAAGCCCCAGGAGGAAGAGGAGGAAGAGGAGGTGACATCCCCACCGAGCCCCGCCATAACAGGTGACATCCCCACCGAGCCTTCCCCCCCTCTTGAACCCGGCCACCAAAGGGCACCCTCTTCTGCCTCCGCCGCCCCTGACCCTTCTTCTTCTTCCTGTCTTGATCCGCCCTCTGAGCCGTCCGTTGACCGTATTTGTTTGATGTTTGCTGACGTGACTTCACTGAAAAGCTTTGACTCTCTTACAGGATGTGGGGACATTATTGCGGACCACGAGGAGGACGCGAGCAGCGGCGGAGGCAGTGGAGGAGGAGCGGAGAAGGGCACTCCCAAGCTCAGCAAAGCCGGGGCCGCCAAAAAGCCTCCCAAAAGCGTCGGCGGCGTGTTGACGTACCAAGGAGGCGGAGAGGAGATGGCCAGCCCCGAGCAAGTGGGGGACACCTGTGCCCCGGAGTTCTGGGATGTGTTGTCACAGACTGAGGGGAAGGAAGCAGCGAGAGGGAAGGAATCCCCCAAGGCCTCCAAAGAGGTCAACGGTGCCAAAAGCATGGAGGACGGATCCGCGGCCGGGCAGCATGGATCCGCGGCCGGGCAGCACGTCAGTTTCAACCACAGCCACAAAGAAGACCAGAAAAGCAGAGACAAGGAGCAGCAGGAAGCAATCCCCAGCGGCGACGAGGGCTATTGGGATTCCACCACACCCGGACCTGAGGAGGACACTACCAACAATATCCAGAAAGAGGTGATTCCCAGGGATAGCTACAGTGGGGACGCTCTCTACGATCTCTACACGGAACCAGAGGAAAACACAACCGCCGTGACTTCGGCGGAAGACGTCACTGCTGGGACCTGTGGCAAGCCGCTGTCTCCGGTCACGACCACGTGTCCGGTCAAAACCCACACAACATCGCTCAAGGACTCCAAGATACCCATAAGTATCAAGCATTTTACATCACCGCACAGCAGCCATGGGCCAGATACCAGTAACAGCCATCACATTGCACACCCTCACCCGACCAAAAGTGAGATCCCAAGAACAAAAATCCCCGTTTCTAAAGTGCTCGTACAGCGGGCTGGTTACCGGAGCTTAGCAGGGACAACAGGTAAAGCAGCCACATATCATGAAAGTGCCAAAAAATAGAAGGAGGTTATGATGACCACGCAAATCTTTGCAGAAAAACATTATAGTAAGTGGTTTGGCATCACCTAAAGGAAGAGATTTATCTACACGTGTCTTCTGTGAATATAAGGGACACGTGCTTCTGAATTCCATCTTCATATATAGAGTATATATGTGATATCCGGTTCTTTTGGGGCACTTTTTAAACATTTGTATCTTTCACCGAAGCACTAAACCACTTGGGAGACCACTTTTACATGCCTTTTGTGGAAGCAGGACTTTGGGAATATAATCAATAAAGCAAACACGTGCCATGAATACTTCAGCATGAATGGAGCTATAAGAGAGAGGACCAAAAGCTTTCCTGCATATATGATGGGTTTATAAAAAAATTACTTTTGTTTTATTTTAAACATTTTTGGCCTATACTGAAAAATGATGCCTGCTCTAATAATGTGCAAAAATGTCAAGCAAAATAATAACGATGATTGGGTTGCTGTCAGTTTTCTGGGCTATATGGCCATATTCCTGAAACATTCCCTCCTGATGTTTCAGTCACATCTATGGCAGGCATCCTCAGAGGTTGTGAAGTTCAAACCTCACAACCTCTGAGAATGCCTGCCATAGATGTGACTGAAACATCAGGAGAGAATGCTTCAGGAACATGGCCATACAGCCCGGAAAACTCACAGCAACCCAGTGATTCTGGCCATGAAAGCCTTCGACAATACAATAATAATGATAATAATAAAAGCAACAACAGTGAAACACCAGGTAGTTAAAGAGTAGTTGAGATTTTTTTAAAGAGTACTATCAACCAGCAAGAAATTCAACTGGTGAAAGGTAGTAGAGTAATGAGTTAGGTGGATTTCTATAATAAGATATATTTTTGTTTGTCTGTTTGTGTTGGATCCGCCCTAATGTAAGTGGTCAATGAAGACATCTAGTAAACTCAGATGTTTACACCAGTATTTTTCAGATGCAGAAAATAATCAGGTTCAAAGGAATAATTTTCCTAAACACCACTATAGAGACATCTATAAAATTTTATGCATTAAACTGTTCTCCATGTATAAATAGATGCATATGTTAATTTTAGTGCTACTGTTTTTATATTAAAATGTCTTTCTGTATTTACTAGAGTTGAAGCAAAGTTAGTTTTTATAGATGGATAATTTTACAATTCTAAATGTATGAACATTCTTTAAAAGTAGAGCAGAATTTTATATGGGCTCTAATGCCACAAGATAAACAACTCTTGTTAATCTTAAAAAAGTGATGCATGCACAACTCCAAGGTTTATCTATCGTTTTGTAAACCCCATGTTTTCAAGCATAAAATACAACACTTCCATGCTTGAAAACATGGGTTATTGCCTAAGGCTGCACAACCATTGAATATGTGTGTATACACACATATGCAAATATATTCCAAGAGATTATTAAATATGTTTGGTGTATTAAAATTTGCTCCTCATGATTTAGTCTTAAATACTATTTTAGTTTAAGAAAGAGAGGAAAAATTGCAAATTGTTGTTCCAAAAAATGATTTTATCACCATGGAGGTAACAGACATCTTAATGGCCCTTGAATATAAGCAGTACTACTGAAATGTGATTACTGTATTGACATTTTTTCAGTGTGGCAGCATCACATGATGTGCCTAAAGACCTATTTTCAATGTAGATTGAAAAAGCCTCATTGAGACCTATGGAATGACAGTGCTTAGAAAAATCAAAATACAACAACACTGGAACATTGTTTCAGTACATCTGGAAAACGGTTCATATTTCTTTTTTTAAAAAATCAAAATTTGATCTTAAGAACGATATATTATATGACCTAGAACATCTTAAATGTACTTAAATCAGCTAAATTTCACCTAGTTCAGTGGTTCTTAACCTGTGGGTCCCCAGATGTTTTGGTCTTGAACTCCCAGAAATCCTAACAGCTGGTAAACAGGCTGGGATTTCAGGGAGTTGTAGGCCAAAACACCTGGGGACCCACAGGCTGGGAACCACTGACCTAGTTGATAATTTGTTTACTGTCACCTCTTTTATCATGTAATTGCAAGTATACAAAATATACATGTAAGAGTATGCTTTGTATATACTATGGCTGCATGTCAAGAAAGAAAAGCTAGAAAAAGTGAAATCTGTAATGTTACCCATAGCTTGGTTGCCTTTATCCCATTGATTCACAATGTATTTAGGCAACCAGTATATGGGATTTTAGAGAAAGACAGGCACATTTATTTACAAAGGTCAAGTTCCCAAAGAGCAACTTTAGGTACATCCAAGAACTTCCCATAGGATTTCCCCCTTCTTTTGTACAAGTATGGACAGCTGACAGCCCTACTCCACCCTCCAAAGGCTATCATAAACTGCTTTCTAAAAAAGGTTCATTTTTCTTTTTGCATGACTTGCTTGTGAGGGGGTGAGAAACACAGCCATCACCACACCCTTGGGCATACCGGACTAGTTAAGTGGCTTTTTGAATCTCAGCCAAGACTGTTATTCAAGTGGTCAAGTTTAAAGAATTTGGGAACTAGTTCTATGATGATCCTATGGGATCTTTAGCCTTATTTTCCCAAACAGCAATCCGTATTTCACATAGCTAAAATTGTTTTTGAAAGTCGGAGGTTGAAGCCACTTCAAAAGTGATATGGCCATTCAAAACAAATGCTAATTAGGGTGGAGTACGTCTTTTCCAAGAGCGTAGGCAAATAATTTGGATTCTAGTCAACAATATATGTTGCTTGTGGCCATGCAGATACAGATTATGATCCTCAAGCCATTTGATCATAGTGTATAGTGGAATATTGTCTTTAATGTTTTGTAGAATACATACAACAAGTTTGGGTCATGTCTTCCATTATCAAAGAGAAGGGAAGCAAGAGCCAGATCTTCATCTTTTACTCCATACACTGTATTCCTTTCTGCTCGACTTAGATCGAGAAAACTGTGTTCCAGGATGTTTCATTTGGCAATAAGTTTTATTGTAATCAGTCTCTCACATAAAACTTGTATTTAGAACCACCGTCTTAATGCACCCATTCCAGTGGTTTATTCTGTATACTTTTCAGAATGTATTTTTCAGTGGTTGCATGTGCACCCTTCCACACAAATATATTCTACACAGGCATATGTATTCCTATGAATAGCACATATTTTACATGACACTTTTTACTAATGTGGTAAAGGGCATGTATATTTCCATGGACAGAATAACAGATCTTGTGAAATCATTTTGACAAGTTACCTATATTTGCCAAAAAAAAAAAAAAGGATTTACTTTTGACCTAATTTTGCTTGGGTTTTGTTTTCTAAAAGATTTAGGATGTAGAAGGTAATTGGCTCATGTTCCTTTTGTCCCTTTCTTTGAAGATTGTGAGACTACATCAGGCAAAATGCATTTCTTTTTGGAGTTGTGATACTTGGAAATAGAATGTTGATAATGATTTGTGGATAATGATTTAAAGTCTAAGCATATAACAGCTATTCTCAATTTCACATCAGTGAAGGTCATGCTCTCCATGTGCATGGTATTTATGCAGAACTATTGAAATATTGCTTGTTTTGCTTCAAAGGAGAAATTAGATAAAGGAGCTATGCAGGGTGTTGAAAGTTGAGCTGGAAAGAGAGTGTTGTGATGGGCAGAGAAACTGAATTACAGGCCATGATTCGAGATACCTTGTTTTCTTTCAATTTTCCTCACAAACATTTTGCTTATTTGTAGCCTACATGGATGCAGAAACATTACATCTAATCATAGAGAAGGTTCCTTTTGCATTTATGACAAATTATTATTATTGATTTTATTTTGTTTCCTTGTTCTTTTAGTTTTCATCTTGCTCATGTTCTTCAGAAAGCTGAAAAAGCACATTAAGGTATAATGCATTACAACCATATTTTTCATAAGTAATAGAGCCAAAGTTAACATCAGTAGATGTTTTGCAACATCAATTCAGTTGTTTTGCATGATACAACGTTTCTGTGACCAGAAATGCTCACGTGATTTTTCTGATAATCACATGAGCAGTTTTGTGCACAACTAACTAGCAGTAGCAGTTGTGCTTTGTTCAGTGAGCATGTACACTGGTTGCAGCCTTACACATTGATGGTGTACCAGTAGTATTAGTCTTGTGATATCACAACGGAGTTAAATTTTTCTAATGTATGCCTTTGGATATATATTCATGATAATAAACAGGAGATGGAGGATACCAAGGTTACTATACTCATAATACATACTATTATATAAGTGAAATTGCTGATTTCTGCAAGGAGTTAAAGAAAGATTTGGTTTGTGACTCAAAGGTGTTAAGGAAGTTGGAAGCCAGCAGTTTGTGGTTGGATTTATACTGCCATATAATGTTCAAATTGCATTATATGATCAGTGTAGACACATATGATGCAGTTGAAGTAAATTATATGGATCTTCACTGATTATATAAAGGAGTTCAAATTGATCCAGCCTGTAAGCTATCAGTTGGTACCATCTAGTAAAGCAGCAGTTCATTTGTCTGCTAGCAATGTTAATATGTTGTCAAAATCACATTTTGAAAAGAAAAAGGGAAACACAACTTGATGTAATGTGTTTTGTCAACTTTGGCAATTATTTTTAACTACAAAAACATTGGATATGGACTGATTCGTGTTAAAAAGATTTTGTAGACAAGGATTTGACATGTTAGGTACTCGAGTGCATTCACTGGATATCTGTGTGAATGAAAACAAGTTTTATACCTGTCTGTCTCTTCCCCAAATCTCAGAATTCACTTGGCTTTTTCCAGCTCTGGAAGTCTGAGGAACATTCGGGCAGCAGTAATAGATGAAATCCAATTTTCCAAGTTACTTTGGCTTAAGAAAAAGCAGCAGAAGACTCTTCTCAGAGCTGCAAAATACAATATGTGGAAGTGGCACATTATTCCAATGACATGAAAAGTGTACCAGTGTTGCCTCTTTGTGCAGTGGGTCCCCCTTCATGCAGATTCAAGTATTTCATCATGTGCCCATATTTTGCCCCATCAGCAGAGTTATGTGCATTCTACATGCTACAACAGACTAGTGTTTTAAAAATGGCCTCAAATCATTCACAAAACACTTACTTTATGCAGTATGCTGTTATTGCCCATTTACTCAGAAGCAAGTCCTATTCCTCAGGGCTCTTACAGGCAGTTGTGCACAGAATTACAGCCTTAAGTGGCTAATGATTTTGAATTCTTAAATTCTGCAGTATATTCTGCAGTTAATTTTTGCCAGGATGTTTTTATTTTTAATATGAAGATTATATTTGTATGTTAGAAAATATAAACAGTGCCTAAGGCAATGCACTGAACAACAAAATTTCAGGCACTATGATAGGTTCGGGATTGAGAAAAATGGTAAACTGTTGGAATTAAAAGAATAAAGCATAAAAGCCTACCATCCCAATGGCATTCTATAGAGGTGTGCATTTTAATCTCTAGATATTTCTGTACTTCTACAGCCTTGATAGGCAGAAATGATCTTCCAGGTCCCAAAGATGCTGTATTCTTTAATAATGAAGTCATTATTTTTATTCTTTAAAGAAGGCTTTATTTGTGTAGAATTCTGCTTGGGATGATTTCGTGTAAATTGTTACCCTGTACATAATATGTAAAGAGTATGTTAGATCAGGTATTTGGCATTTTATACTCTTTTGCACTTGCAGGTCACCTTGTACATTTGTATGTTGTTAGAATCTATTATGTAATAATGTATGGTTCAAGTATTTTGTGTGGCATATGTTTTTTAAACATCTCTTACCCCCCATTATAATGGTATGAACTGTCCTTTTTGATCTTACTTTACTCCCATAGATGTAAAGTTTGTTGCACCATAGGTGTGGCCTGCCTCCGAGACAAAGACTTTGTTCTCATTTCAGCGCGCATGCATTTTCCTCATTGGCAGGAGTCCACAATCCACTTATTCTGGTGCAATTCAGATTACTTTAGCCTGGGATAAATGGCATGTGGACTGCAGCCATTAAGAATCATAAGGAAAAAAGCACATGCAGGGAATTTAAGACAGGTCTTGCTGTTATGAAGCAAGCACATGATCAGTGTTACCAAAGAGGTGAACTGATTGTTCTGTAAACATCCCTGCCCCGATATCCTTGGCTTAGCAGAAGGAGAAACTCTAGATTTCTGATTATAAGCGCATCCTAAAAAAATCCTTCCCTGGTTAATTTTTCATGCCCTCTATTGAATTATTTATCTAGACTAAAATGATACAGCACCAAAGTCTTAGAAATGTCTCATTCTAAGGGCAATTTGAGAATAGTGCTTCTATTCTAGAGAAGCCAAGTTGCCAAACCTGTTACTTGGTTTGGAAGATTATGGGACATCCGGGCTCAAAAGGAAGTATATTGTCCTTTTGAGCAACATGCTTTCCAAGAAGATAATTTTGTTTAGATGATGGCATGAATGAGGCAATTTGATCATACACCAAGTTTAGAAATTAGACATTTGTTCAACAGCAAAATGTTTTTCTTAAAGGAAATGGTACTATAAGTAAAATTTAATTGTTATTTTTAATTTTCTGTTGCTTTTTCTTTATACGAGTAAAAGTAGTATATGAAAGCTGGAGGACACTCGTGGAGAGCAAAAATATATTCCACACCTATTTAAAAATCAATCATTTGCCCACATATAATAACATTATTATCTTTTTAGATAGCAGGGGATAATGCAAGTACATTACTAGAACAATCTAGGGATGGATTCTGCTCATTTTATTGCCACTCACCATAGTGTAATGCCACAATTAAAATCATGAATTAGTAGATCTATGTCTCCTAAGATATAACAATTTCATATTAAACAAGAACCAAACATGGTATGAGAGTTCCAATTGCATTACAAAAAAGTAGCCACGTGGGAAGCTGATGGGAGTCACAACATAGAAGAGAGTAGCTCTTTGCTTCTATGTTACTATACTAATGCAGTCTACCTACCTGAAACTGATTCTACTGTTGAGGGGGATTTTAATGTGAATTGCTTAAACCCATACATTATCCTATTTACAGCAGACAGCCTATTTCAGCAGAAGGCATTTGGATTCTGAGAATTGCTTCAAAGAGTGGGGATTTCACAGTTCCAATCCAACCACCTCCCCCCGCCCGCCCCAGCTTCTTCCAAAAAAATATATTCAAATCTCTCACATCATGTGTAGTTGGATCCTGATAGTTGTGCTGTTGTGTGGGTGTGAAACAAATAAGCCTTGTCTCGTCTCTTGGCTGAAATAGCCTGAGAAAACATCCAGCCTTTCCAAAGAATCCAATCTGACGGTTGCTTCAAATGCCACGTGCTTTGGGTCATACTTTCTAGACCGATGTGTTGGAAAATACATGTTGGTATAAACACAGCCAGAGAGTCAGGGCTGTCTCACAAGTGCACATTTAGGGTCCATCCATACAGCCATATAACCCAGAATATCAAGGCAGAAAATCCACAATATCTGCTTTGATCTGGATTATCTGAGCCCACATTGCCATATAATCCAGTTAAATGTGGATTCCATCTGTGTGGAAGGGGACTTAGTGTCAAACATAATATCGTATTACACCTTGGTAATGGAAGTAATAATAGGCACAGTACTGGCATCAAGGTAGAAATAGCAAGGGTAAATCTGGACCCACTCATTTCAGAGAAGTCTCCTTTGTGATAGTCTTAAGTTCTCTTGCATCTTCATCCTTTTTAGCCTTTAGTTTTGCTTCAACTTGAAGGTGTTACTGTGTTATCTAGCACTTTCACAGAACCTTCTAGAGATGTTTGGGTTTTAAACCACTTTTTCCTCCTAATTTATGTTGCTAAGGGCCCTACTACACAGCCCTATATTCCAAAATATCAAGGCAGAAAATCCCACAATATCTGCTTTGAACTGGCTTTACTGCCTTGATATTCTGGGATATAGGGCTGTGTGGAAGGACCCTATAACAACACAAAATAAAATGAAGGGATGCAATGTGTTCTTAAATCTCTGAAGCCAAGTACTGTATGACATAAGAAAACCAGGCTGACCGGTAGTAGGAGTGAGAAGGAGCAAGTGCAGAGGACTGGGATATCTGGCAGTCTGGTATTTTACTCATATTCATCCTTGAGTTTAGATATAAAAAAAGCCCCAGATGATAATGACCTTTTATTGTGGGTATTAAGATATTATAAAATGGTGCTAAAAGTGGACTTTGGAGTATTGGGGGGAAGGGAAACCACATGGGAGTTCCAATAAAACAAATTACCATTTTATTTTGTCATTGGTATCAACTCTTAATGCAATTGATTAAGATGACAGTAGTGATGATATCAGTTTGCTTTTTGCAGTCCCTGACTCAGTGTACCCCAGAAAACCGCATCTGTTCAAATGAGACTAAGCTGAAAGACATGCAATATCTTGTGATCTTACCATTTACACATATTTGTCTGTGATATTTCTGACTTTCTGTGTGGGTATTTTCTACAATAAACTGTGAACAGCACTTGTTAGTATTTCCTGCTTGCAGTGGAGTTTATATGTAAAATTATTGGTTGTTTATATTCCATCAGCACAGACTTGTATGGTCTCTGTATGTAGACCAGTAAGCTTTCAGTGTTCTATGTTGGTGCCTTCTTCAAGAGACATCTTTTTGTTGATAGATTCTGCTTATTGTTTTACTTTAGTGTCCTTCCAGCACCAGCTGAGCATTTTCAAGGTCTCTCTCTGCCATTCTGCCATGCTGTATTTTCTCATTGCTCACAGTGTAGACTCCATACACATCCCTCTTGCTCCACCGCCAGTAGTGATTACATCCTACTTATCCTTCATCCAATTTGCTCTCTATCAACAGTGTTTTCTCCATGCCCATCCCGCTTCACCCCATGCAAAGTGTATTTTCCAGGAAACATTTTCCCTTCCTCCCCTCCTCTTGCCAAATATGTGTTTTCTTTTAGCAGCCTAAGCACACTGCAGGCTGTACATGCACTGGCTTTGCGCATGTCACACTGCATCAGTAGTGTTTCTTTCAGTGAACAGCCTCATCCGTGCATTTTTATGAGCAACCCACTCCATTTTGCTACCTCATTGTTGGAAATATGCTCCTCTTTCCTTTCTCCAAAACAGCTGAAACCTATTAACCTTCCACAAATGATGTATGGCTCTTTTTATTATTGTTATTGCAGAATTTACTAGTAAATAATGCGGTGGTTAGAGGATTCCTTTTGTATAGGATGATATGTCGCCATGTATTGTAAAAAGCTTTTTTTTTGGTAGTATACGGTAGAAAGTGCTGCCGGCTTGTGTTTGATTTATCTCAATACATGAAGACCCAAAGTGTACAAATTACAGTGGCTGTCAGGGAATAGGGAAGATAGAATTTGTCCTTTAATGATCTAATTGTTTTGACTGACGCTAATGCAGTCAGAGCTTTAGGGCACGCACTCAGCATCACTTAATACAAAATGGTTCTTACCTTAATAAGCTTTAGCCATTCTTTTATGTACAGCATCAAGGTAGTTAGTCAATAGTAAAAGATCTCTCCATCCCACTGCTTTCACTATCTGTGCATGAATGGTATACATTTGAACTAACAGGTGATATAAAACTAGAAACTGGTAACTATGCTGGAGTAATTCATCTCAAATAAAAGGTTTGGTTTTGCATATGTGTCACAGAAGCTGAAATACAGAAACTTCCATACTGAAAAGATTTTGAGACTCATGAAAATTGAATCTACAGTCTTCTAATCCACAGCTCTGCTTAGTTTTGAAGCTTTGTTTCACTGTTAAACAGACATTTACACTGTTTTGTATGCTGTTGTGATGCTATTTTCCCTCCTGATCAAAATGCCAGTCACGTCTTTCGCTCTTTTTGTTGTTGTTGTTTTCCTGTTTTAACAAGCAACCCCACTCCAGGACTTAAACCTGGTGTTTAGCATGTGCAATTTGAAGCTAACACAATCATTGGCATTCTTAATTTAGCATGTGATGGCAGAAATGGGATCTGATCCTTAGAAGTACAGTGAATCCTATGTGCTGTCTACTGTGCCTCTGCCTGCCCTCATTTTGTAATCTGTGAAAAAAAATGTTTTTTTTCCTTTTTAACATTAATTGCTGTTCTTTAGCAAATTGATGGAGTTGGTTTAAGACTGTAAACAAGACCAACACCATCACCACCCCGTTATTATTATTATTATTATTATTATTATTATTATTAATGTTGGTCTGTGTTACATTAAAGAAATCACCACTGAAGTATCAAAGTAGTACAGTCTATTTTTTCACCCAGAGACACTGAAGAAAAAACAAAGTTTCATCTGCTTTGAATAAATGCTTACCAATACAGAAAGGGCTATAAATCTCTCCAGCCAATATTATGGTCTTTTAACATTTACCTTTTTTTATTATCTATGGAGCATTCATAGATGCTTGAGGCAGTTATTATGGATTGCAAACAATAACCAAAGAGGCAAATATCTATGTCCTGTAACCAACATTCATGCTTTTTCTGAAAATTGAGGTCCACTCATGGAAACAACCTTCCCATAGTGTAGAACTGCTGGAATTGTGGCCAGAATCCTACCCCTCTATCTTAGTTATGAATGCAGAGCTTATATTTCTTGCACTATCCTATGAACTTACCTTAGCAGCCAACAGCTGGTCTGAATGGAGGGCATCTGCTGCCAATTAGTGGGGCAATGAGACGTTGCAATAGGGATCCTACTTCTGATTGTTACACCACCGATCATTGGCAAGAGGTGGCTGAAATTGCCAATCCCATGTACCAGAACAGACCTCAATTGGTGCAGCTGCTGTTAGAAGGTTTTTGCATTTGTGGCAGTAGTGCCACAACTGTGAATATATAGTATTCACAGTTCTGGGTTACAAAGCTGTAATTGCATAGCAGACTATCCTCATTGTGGTGTTCATCTTGGCTTCTTTGAATGTGTTTATGAGTTTTGATGTGGACTGGGATACCTACCCCAACCATAAACAGATGGCCTTAAATTTTATTGCTCTGTCTTTAATGGTAGATGAAACAAGACCATTCTCTCCAGGAGCTGCAATGCATAATCATATAAAACATTTAATATGAGTGCACTAGTAGTTTATAATGCAGCATTTCTCAACCTGGGGGTCCGGACCCCGGGGGGGGGGGGGTGGGTTGTGAGGGAGTTTCAGAGGAATCACCAAAGATGATCAGAAAACATATTTCTGATGGTCTTAGGAACCCCTTTGGCAGAGAAGGCTGAAGATCTCTTCGCCTGTCCTTCTCTTCGTTTTTTGAAACAGAGAGTGAATCCTCCCACCAAAAGCCCTCCTGTGATTGAACTATAAACCCCAGCAACTACAACTGTCAAGGTCTATTTTCCCCAAACTTCACCAGTGTTGACATTTGGGAATATTGAGTATTTGTGCCTAATTTGGTTCAGACCCATCATTGTTTGAGCCCACAGTGCTCTCTGGATGTAAGTGAACTACAGCTCCAAAACTCAAGATCAATGCCCACCAAACCCACTATTTTCTGTTAGTCATGGGAACCTTGTGTGCCAAATTTGGTTCATTTCTATCATTGGTGGTGTACAGAATGCTCTGGTTGTAGGTTAACTATAAATCTCAGCAACTACAACTCCCAAATGACAAAATCAATCCCCCTCCCACCCCACCAATATTCAAATTCGGGCGTATCAGGTATTTATGCCAAATTTGGCCCAGTGAATGAAAATACATCCTGCATATCAGATATTTACATTACTATTCATAACAGTAGCCAAATTATAGTTAAGAAATAGCAACAAAAATAATTTTGCAACTTAGGTAGTATTCTTGGCAGAAGAGAGACACATTGCCATCATAATGGAGAACAACGTTCTCATGTTCAAATTTCTATATCAGCAAGAGCTTGCCAGAAATATTATATGAATTCAGTAGGGACCTCATCACACTGATGTCCAACCTGCGGGTGACAGTGGGGGGATTCGCTGGGCAGCATGGTGAATCTGCGAGGCAGCGGGAGATACTAGCACCTGGTGCCTCTCATCTCCCGTATTGCTGCTTTCCCCATCACATGGGGAAATGCTGACCAGCCACTCGTTGGCTTCATTCCAAACAATGATAGTATGGGAAGCCTCCCATGTTCTTTAGGCTCTGCCCTAGGATGCTTCCAGGACAGAAGCAGGACAGAGTCCTGCCGGAAGTAGCCCTATGTCATGTCCCCATCCTGGAAACATCCTAGGATAGAGCAAGAAGTCAATGTGATGATGTTGTAGAACTGTTGTTGCTAAATTTTCCATGAAACATCATACAAAACATCTGAAAACCATTCGAGCTGGATATGTTCAGCTTGGAGAAGAAAAAAAACAGGTGGCATGATAATTCTATTAGAATATCTGAAGGGAGGTCATGTAGATGAAGGAACAAGTTTGTTTTCTGCTGCTCTGGAGAAACAAACAAATGGCTTCAAAGTATAAGAAAAAGAGGTCCAACCTAAACATTAGGAAGAGCATTTTCTTCCTCAACAATGGAATCAATTCCTTGCCAAGTTACCTCTGAAAAAAAGCTGGGCTAGGCTTGATATAAGCTGACTAAGATGGATTTGTATTGTTATAAAATATTGATTTAGTTTCCTGCATTTGGCATATTGTAACTGACAATTTGTTTTTAACTCTAAAGATCCCTGGCACTCTTGTTATGCTGAGCTATCTACTACACAGTAACGTAGAGCCAAAAATAAAAATGATTTTTATTGAGAATTTTCCAACTGCCATAAAAGTTACAAGTATTTAGAGAAAATATTAAAAGGAAAGTAAAGAAGAAATAACAAAAGGAACATGTAAGGTACAGAAAAAAGATACATAGAAATAGGAAGGGACTTCCAACTTTTCTTTTTGGTGGTTATAGATACCTATAATATAATCAAACCTCTCTCTCTAAGATTACATCACATACTTCAATAACCAAATCCCATTCACAAAATCTACCACTATCAAATCATTTTCTATTTTACATAACAAGTCAATCCAGCCTTTAAAAAACTCACTAATGATTTTTCTCTAATTAAAATAAATAATTTGTCCATTTTTGGTAATTCATTTGGTTTTAACAACCATTCCTCTTTGGTAATAGCACTGAATACTTCCATCGTTGTGTATATAGCAGTGGCTCTCAACCTTCCTAATGTCGCAAAACCTTAATACAGTTCCTCATGTTGTGGTGTTCCCCAACCATAAAATTATTTTTGTTGCTACTTCACAACTGCAATTTTGCTACTGTTATGAATTGTCATGTAAATATCTGATATGCAGGATGTTTCATTCACTGGACCAAATTTGGCACAAATACCCAATACTCCCAAATTTGAATACGGTGTGGTGGGGGTGTGTGTGTGTTTTTTTTTTGTCATTTGGGAGTTATAGTTCCTGGGATTTATAGTTCACCTACAATCAAAGAGCATTTTGAATTCCATCAACAATGGAATTGAACCAAAGTTGGCCCATGGAACTCACATGATCAACAGAAAATAGTGGAAGGGTTTGGTGAGCATTGACCTTGAGTTTAGGAGTTGTAGTTCACCTACATTCAGAGAACACTGTGAACTCAAACAATGACTGATCTGGACCAAACGTGGCACAAATACTCAATATATTCAAATGTGCACACTGGTGAAGTCTGGGGGAAATAGACTTTGACATTTGGGAGTTGTAGTTCCTGCGATTTATATTTCACCTATAATCAAAGAGCATTTGGAACCACACAAAAGATAGAATTAGGGAAAACTTCCCACACATAACCCCCAAGACCAACAGAAAACACTGTGTTTTCTGATGGTCTTTGGCAACCCCTCTCACACACCCCTAGTGACCCCCTCAGGGGTCCCATCCCCCACGTTGAGAAACACTGATATATATGAATCTTGCTGAAATGATCATATTATTTATTTATTATTTTATTTCGAACATTTTTACCTTGCCCTTCTCAACCCCTAGGGGGACTCAGGGTGGCTTACAATTGGCAACAATTCAATGCCGTCATAAAATACAATAGCAAAAAATAACAATATTATGCATCATCTTTCATTATTCCTTTCCAGCTTTTCATCCATAAGTTTTGAAATAAAAATGGTCTACTTGTAAGATCCCCTGCATCAAAGAATTATTTGACCCCAAAACATTTTAGCTTTTCCCCGTCCACCATGTATGATAAAATGTCCCATTGTGTAATTCATTATATTGCATGAAAAGTTAATGCCTGGTAATTCAACACATTTAATTGCATGCACATGCTTGATATTTTATAGGATGAGACTCTATTACTGATACTTATTTAAAAGAAAAAAAGAAGGAAACATATGTTGCAACCGGCTAATATGGAATCCATAAGGTGTCATTTTTAAAGTAATCTGAGCTGATTTCAAGGGAATACCACAACAGGAAAGACCAAGGCTCAGAGCAGCTTATATGTTGCCCATACAGTGACCCTCTCAAACTCAGAGGATTTACAGATTAGTAGATTGTGCTAAAGTACTTAACTTTCTGAAATAATGTGGCCCACAACTATATGTCGTTTTTATCCATTTTCTCAAGATGAATGCAAGCTGGAGCTAATACACTTTCCCCCTGCTGTTCCACACATCTTTTAAAAGGCACATACATCTCTGTGCAAGACGGCCTCTCCATCCACTTTGTAGCCAGGAGTGGTTCTATAGATATTTTGCATGTGGTGAGCCATTTCCTCTTGAAAACCCCATCTTCAAACCTCTTTCATTGCAATCCTAAGGGAGTATGTGCAGCATAATTGGATTCTAGGTCTTTTAGGCAGCTCCCTACCTTCATTTTCCTTTCAGCCATTTAATATTTCATTGGCATTGTCACCAGATTTGATTAAACAACGTGTGACATTTGCTACCAGCCTTTCTTAGAAGAAAAACGGCAAAGGGTTTCTTCTTTTGAGTCCTTTAAAAAAAAAAGGTAGTTGTTTACAGGGCTAAAGTTTTGCTCTTGTGGTTATATAATTGTAAGCCACACTGAACTCAACACGGCTTACCTGGAAGAGTAGGTAGAGAGGGGAGTCATGGGCAGTCTTCAGGCCTGTCAAATCCACTGTGGTATTTTATTAAACCTACAATAAACTAAGTTTAAAATACTGATAGTGGTATTGTCATAGAAATAACAAAGAAGAAGAAGAAGAAGAAGAAGAAGAAGAAGAAGAAGAAGAAGAAGAAGAAGAAGAAGAAGAAGAAGAAGAAGAAGTTTCTAGGAAAAACTGAGAGCAAAATTAAGAAGGAAAAAATATGGATGTGGCCCACAAATAGGACTTTGAAAAAGGAGACTGGGCCTGATTCTTGCAGCCCAAGAACAAGCAATTAGAACAAATGCCATCAAAGCCAGAATTGAAAAGTCAACAACAGATCCCAAGTGTAGACTCTGCAAGGAAGCAGATGAAACAATGGATCACATATTCAGCTGCTGCAAGAAGATCGTGCAGATGGACTACAAGCAAAGGCATAATACCATTGCTCAGATGATCCATTGGAACTTGTGCCACAAATACCATCTGCTTGTGACAAAGGACTGGTGGGATCACAAGCCGGAAAAGGTTACAGAAAGTGAACACATCAAACTACTCTGGGACTTCCGAATTCAGACTGACAGAGTTTTGGAGCACAATACTTCTGGCCTCACGATAATGGAAAAACAAAGTTTGGATCATCGATGTTGCAATCCCAGGCAACAGCAAAATTGACGAGAAGCAACTAGAAAAGCTTACACGATATGATGGTTTAAAGATTGAATTGCAAAGACTCGGGCACAAACCAGTAAAAGTGGTCCCAGTGGCGATCAGCACACTGGGTACAGTGCCTAAATACCTTGGCCTGCACTTAAAAACAATCAGCACTGCAAAAGACCACCCTACTTGGATCTGCAAGCATTATTCGCCAATACATCAAACAGTCCTAGACACTTGGGCCGTGTCCGACGTGTGATCGAATACAAAAGCCAGTGTAGTGATCTTGTTTGTTGTGTACCAATCTAATTATGTATCTACTAGTACTAATACTACTACTAATAGTAATAGTAGTAGCAGGAGTGGCTCAACCCATTATGCAAAGTAAGCATTTGCAGTATAGTTGATTTTGCCCAGGAGCGCTCTTGAGGCGCTCTTGGGGGAAAATAGACCTTGACATATGCGAGTTGTAGTTACTGGGATGTATAGTTCACCTACAATCAATGAGCATTCTGAACTCCACCAATGATGGAATTGAACCAAATATGGCACACAGAACTCCCACGACGAACAGAAAATATATATCAGTGATTGGTTGGGGGGGGGGGCAAAATACTGTTTGCTTACTGTTGAAAATTATCTAGGGCTGCCTTTGAGTAGTAGTAATATCCATCCTCTGTGCAGAAATATGTTTTCAGGAACATCCACTTCTAATTTCCTCCGGCATTTGGAAAATGTTCCTTTTTTTGGACTTCAACTCCCCAAATCCCTTAATCAATATGCCCCAGCACCTACACTGGTTGGGGTGTATGAGAATTATAGTCCAAAACACAGTGATTGTGAGCTTTGAACCCCCCCCCCCCCAACAAGCTTTCTTAATTTCAGCAACCTAATTACAAAAAGCAAAAGGCATCTCAGTTTCTTCCATTCCTAATTGATTTGGAGTGGGAAATCCTTTGGCTGCAGATTGCCCAGGGATTTACCAAGAGATCTCAATCTACTTTCTGCCTGTCTCTGATGGATTGAATTGTTCTGTAAATACAGCCTGGCTGTCTCAGATCTAAACAGCTTTGCAAGATACCCACATTAACACTGGTTCTCCAATTTATTTTCTCTCTTTTCATTTTTCAAAAATTCTACAAAGAAGGAGTACACAGTAACACTGGGGGAGAAATCCCCCTTTCATCTTATTTTTTAAATTTTCTTTATCTTTACTTTGCTTGTGTATTTCTTTCCTCTTTACATATCATGATGATATATGTTGATATAGTCTTGCTATAAATAAACTATTTTTGTACAAAAATGGCTTTACTGGTAAGAGAAGGTGACAATGCAGCCCATGCAAAAAGGTGACTTGTCAGCTCCCTGAATCAGCAATAGCTGTGATTTGAGCCTGAGTTATGAAGCCTTCCATTTCTGCATCACTTCAAGCAATTCTGTTGGCACTATTTATAGAACACTGCTTTACAGTTCTATTAGCATATCTTCCCTCTGAGGATCAACGTGACTAACCCAAGCGTAAAGTCTTGCCTATTTGGTTCTGTGCAACAAGGCCTGCATAAAACCAGCCATCCTGGAGAGGAATGTTCAAATAATTCCCAATGTGATGAGGTTGCGTCTCAAAAGAGATGGTCTACAAAATGGCATTTACGTACAAGCCTAATGGGTGGAAAGAGTTACCAGTGCTCCTTGGTGAAACAGGCCTGATGGTTCAAATTTGATAGTGACAATCTGGATTAATCCTCTGTCCTCCCACCTTTCAGCTACTTTTAAAATGTCCCAGTTTCTTCCTCTTCCTCTTACTTTCCCCCTTTACCTTCAGATCATTTGATTACTGCAAATGGAGTCCAAAGTGCAAGTATGATTTGTACTCAATTGTAAATTGCATGTTGTACAAGGAGGAAAAGGTGGAATTGGGACAAAACAATAAAACAACAATTTAAAAAACTCAATGTGGCTAAAAATGAGGAGGAGGTGGAATCTTGCCCAGGCAAAAGCAAACTTCTGCAGCCTCACCAGACTTGTGCCTTTGCTGTTTTGACCACTCTCTGATGGTGTTTGACAATAGGCGCTTCTGTTTTTGAACTTTGAAATATTGGAGGGCATTGTTAAACCATGACATGGATTGTTTTCATCTTTATCCTGTAATCATACAGACCAGCGTTTCTCAACCTGGGGGTCGGGATCCCTGGGGGAGTCGTGAGAGAGGTGTCAGAGGGGCTGCAAAGACCATCAGAAAACACAGTATCTTCTGTTGGTCATGTGAGTTCTTTGAGGGAAGTTTTGCCCAATTCAGAATTGGGGTTCAGAATGCTCTTTGATTGTAGGGGAACTATAAATTCCAGCAACTACAACTCCCAAATGTTAAGGTCTATTTTCCCCAAACTCCGCATTTGAGCATATTGAATATTAATGCCAAGTTTGGCCCACATCCATCATTGTTTGAGTCCACAGTACTCTCTAGATATAGGTGAACTACAACTCCAAAATTCAAGGTCAATGCCCACCTAACCCTTCCAGTATTTTCTATTGATCATGGGAGTTCTGTGTGCCAAGTTTGGTTCAATTCCATCATTGATGGAGTTCAGAATGCTCTTTGATTGTAGGTTAATTATAAATCTCAGCAATTACAACTCGCAAATGACAAAATCAATCCCCTCAATCCCATCAGTGTTGAAATTTGGGTGTATTTGTGCCAAATTTGGTCCAGTGAAAGCATGCCATGAACATATTTAACTACACGTGAGAATGAACACAGGGCCATTATCTGCCTTCACCATTTAGAAACCAAAAAAGCAAAGGGGAGATGGGAGGGAGCAGATAAATAAAAGAAATTCTAGATTTTCCATAGGGCTAGGAGTGGTTGGCACATTTTCTTGATAAAAAATAGATATGGAAGAAATAGCTCATTGGCAGATAAGTGTATAGATCAGGCATGGGCAAACTTTGACCCTCCAGGTGTTTTGGACTTCAACTCCCAGAAATCTCAGCCAGCTTACTGACTGTTAGGAATTGTGAAAGTTGAAATGGACAACAAGTTAAACATGAGCCAACAATGTGATGTGGTGGCTAAAAAAGCCAATGGGATTTTGGCCTGCATAAATAGGAGTCTAGTGTCTAGGTCCAGGGAAATCATGCTACCCCTCTATTATGCTTTCGTCAGACCACACCTGGAATACTGTGTCCAATTCTGGGCACCACAATTGAAAGGAGATGTTGACAAGCTAGAATGTGTCCAGAGTAGGGCGACTCAATCAAGGGTCTGGGGAATAAGCCCTATGAGGAGCGACTTAAAGAGCTGGGCATGTTTAGCCTGCAGAAGAGAAAGCTGAGAGGAGAAATGGTGGCCACATATTTATGTGAGGGGAAGTAATAGGGAGGAGGGAGCAAGCTTGTTTTGTGTTGCCCTGGAAATTAGGACATGGAACAATGACTTCAAACTATAGGAAAGGAGATTCAACCTGAACAATAGGAAGAACTTCCTAACACTCAGTTCTTGTGGGTTTTTTCAGGCTATATGGCCATGTTCTAGAGGCATTTCTCCTGACGTTTCGCCTGCATCTATGGCAGGCATCCTCAGAGGTAGAGGTCACCTCTACCTCTGAGGATGCCTGCCATAGATGCAGGCGAAACGTCAGGAGAAATGCCTCTAGAACATGGCCATATAGCCCGAAAAAACCCACAAGAACTGAGTGATTCCGGCCATGAAAGCCTTCGACAATACAACTTCCTAACAGTGAATGCTGTTCAGCAGTGGAATGCTCTGCACTCGAGTGTCGTGGGGGCTCCTTCTTTGGAGGTTTTTAAGCAAAGGCTGAATGGCCATCTATCGGAGATACTTTGTGCTTTTCATGCATGGCAGGGGGTTGGACTGGATGGCCCATGAGGTCTCTTCCAACTCAATGATTCTATGATTCTAAATCCAAAACACCTGGAGGGCTGCCTGTGCCTGGTATAGACCTAGGTGCAAGGATTGTGATGCCAAGAATGTATTTTAATGTTGTGGTTGTGATCCAAAACAGCCAAAGATGTATTGGTGCAAACAGAATGTATTGAACTCTGTTGTTGCAACATGAAATAATTCATCCTACTAGACATTAGGGGAGACTGAGAGCAAAACCCATCAAGTGATGTTGCATTCACACAATTCTATTCAAACTTTCAAGTTAAAAGGGGGGCATTACTAGTGCAGACTACTGGTGCCAATGCCATAGGTGGTGAATCAGCTCCAGTTTTTAGTCTGAGTTTTAAAGGAGGCATCCAAGGTGCTAACACTGTTTTGAGAAGGAGAGTCAGCACCTTGGAAGGATCATATAAAGTTTGAGTACAGCACCGGACATTAACCTATTGCTGTGAGACATTTACCAATGAAATGAACTCAAAATTAACCCCAACCAAAAACTGCTCTCCAGCAAGCAGGTATCTGCAGTGTTCACAGTTATTTGGTCTTGCTAGGGCAGCTGCTAGCACCTTTTCTGTCCCCTGGGAAGACTAATTTTGTTGGATCTATGTCTCTTACTGCCTTCCAGATGGCAGCAGGTTTATTAACAAGCTTTCTAATCTTCCTATTCCCTTTGGGACTTCGTTTCGCCCTTATCTTGTCACATCTGGTTTTCTCCAAGCTGGTGATTTGAATTAGGCACATCAAATACGGCTTCTCCAAGATTTCACCCACCTTCAAGGTCTGTTTCAAATTGAACAATTTCATCCAAAGATACATTACTTGAACATCATCTTGCACACACACATTGTTCATATGCTGCAGACGGTCAGTTTGTGTGACAAAAACTTCAATTAAATTACCATGAAAACACAAGCATCTTTGTTTTGTCCTAAAAGTCCATTAATTCACATCACGGAGGCTCTCTCTAAGGCCTCTGGAGTCTTCTAGCTCAGGAGGTGCAGCTTTTCATAGCCTTCCAATTGCTTCCATTATGGTGCCTAAAATGAATTAAGAGGATTCCCATGAGAAGGGAGGTTAAATCAATGGTATGTGGAAATGGGAGTGGATTTGCAAGGTTTGCCACAGTTTGGCAGAAGGTTTGGGAACTTTCCACGTGGAGGATGATCATGTGTATGGTGGCTGAAGAATTAAAATCTGCTTCTGACTAGAAGACAGCTATCAAAGACTTGGCCATTCTGTGCACATTGATATGTAAATATGACCCTTCTGTACACCTACAGGTTTTGGCCATGAACCTTCCTTTTCCTGCTCCATTTCTGACTTATGGTGACCTAATCACAGGGTTTGCCTGACAAGATTGCCTTTGCCTTCCTCTGAGACTGAGGGCATTTGATTTGCTCAATGGGTAGGCATGATTGTGTGGGGATTTAACCTCTGGTCTCCAGTGTCATAGTCCAATTCTCAAACCACTACCCTCTTTATTAATTCTCCCTTTTCCAGATTTACAATGATTTCCTGGAAATTCACAGGCACCTAAAGCTCTTTATTTATTTTTTATATCTTAGAGAAATATTCATCCTTTCTTTTGATAAAGACTAAAACTTTCCTTCGCATTTTCTCTTGCAGCCCCCCCCCCCTTTAGAATCAAAGCAGTTCACATTCTTCTGACTTTCCTCTATTTCTGACAGTGCATCAGGAGTTTGTCATAGCAGGAAAACATCATTGTCACAACAAACTTCTTTAGCATATCAGAATCTAGATTTTGCCTCACTCTTTGACTACTATAGTTTATTCAGGATAGAGTTACAAAACTATTCTGCTTCTACATCCTCCAGGCATCCACAAAATTCTTCTCAACTTACCAAATTCATTCTTTTGATCATAAACTGTACGTACCAAATACCTCCTTGTACTATGTTTTGCACAATCCAGAGTTATGTGACATATTCCAATCAGCAAGTTACATTTTTAATGTAATGTCACTGTATAGCAGTGGTTCCCAACCTTTTTTTGACCAGGGACCACTTTCTAACATTAGTACCAAAAGGTTACAAATCGGTTTTTGGTCAACTTTAGATTCAGTTTGGTTATTTAGGGTGCTAATTCAGAAATTGCATTGGATAGACCACGGCAACTCTAGTTTCTGATACAGAACATATGCCATCCAGTAGTCACCATCTGCTCAACTTCAGAAAACTATATTTAATAAGCCTCGGCACTCTAAGAGGATTTCACGAGACCAGTAGCCTTTGTTGCAATGGTAGAGTTATGGTGAGGTCGTGAACCATATTTTAGTTCTTGCAGACCACTGGTGGTCCACAGACCACAGGTTGGGAACAACTGTTGTATAGTCATTATTGGGGGGAAATACTTAATTGAACATGTTTTATTATGGGCAAGTATTGCACCTGTATTTGTATTTGTAAGTTAGGCCTCCTAGTTCTAAATCTAACTTTTACAAGAAGTGGTGCAGCCCGAGCCAAGTCAGTTGTCCAAACTTAATTCCCTCTTTAGGCCAAAGCTGTTGGTAGCTTCCATGACAGTGGATGGTATATCTGCTCTATGTTTTGATTTGACCTTTAAAGAGCTGTCCAAGGTACTGAACTTGTTGTTGCTGCTGTTGCTGTTGCTGTTGTTATGTTTATTATGTTCATTTATACCCTGCTTTTACTTTCTACAATAGAGACTCAAAGCAGATTACAATAATTCTGGTGTTCTGGTGATAAAGTCCAGCACCTTGGATAGCTCTTTCAAGGTTGAGGTTATAACCTATGAATTCACCACGCCACTGACGTAGAAACCAATTGTTGCTGCTTGATTGATGTGGTGAATTACTTGCTTCCATTCAGGTTAGATCAGTCTCATCTGAAAATGGAGAAGAACACCTCTCCAGGGCCAGAGAGAAGCACCATCTCCATAATCCAGAAATGAAAGGAGAATCCTCTACCTCTATTTGTGTTTGTGAGTCTCATATATTATTGTAAAGGCACTGAATGTTTGCCTATGCATGTAAAAGCTGTAATCCACTTTGAGTCCCCTAGAGAACAAGGGTAGAATATAAATAAATTATTATTATTATCATTAGGTTCAGATACGGTAGTATAACATTGGTCTCCTATGTCAACATGGGAAGATTCATGAAGGCAACACACATATAGTCCCAAGCCCCTACTAGAATCACCCTTTCTCCCCAAAGTTTGGAACATTGTGATTATAGCTTTGTGGGAAATAACAAATGGGCATGGACTGGAGTTTGCTCCTCTGACTTGAGGAACTCATTCCTAATTCTCCTCTTTTGTCCCACTCCAGTGCCTACTGCATCCATGTTCAAGACACTTTTAGAGCAAGGAGAAAGATCAAATCCCCCAGTATCATGACCCATAGAAGAAACCAATGGATCACCATAGTTTCTGGCCACCATTCTCTTGGCAATGAAGAATTTTTGGAAGTGGCTGCTAACAGAAGGGCCATGAGCCAAAGGCCTTCACATTATGCAAGTTCTACTTGGGGTGCCCTCAGAACTACTTGCTGCTCAGTGAAAGAGGAGTGACAGTCTTTAGAATTGATGGTTGAATAGCTTTATTGTGGTTTAGAATGGGTTATAGTCATTACCTTTAACCCAGATTAGCAAATCAACATAAAGTCGTCACACTCAGCCTATTGGAAAGGCCAGCATTGCCACTGAGTCCTTTGCAGAAGAGAGATTTGAACCTCCAAATTCAACTACTCATTTAAAGTAGGCTGTCCTACTTTCCCAGCCTGAATCCTTCCAGGCCTGATCTCTATACAATCCCCCCAACACAGAAACTTGGTTGCAGTAAAACAATCTGAAATTCCAAAACTAGGTTGCTTGTCTTTTGATTTCAACGATGCTTTATGGGAGGTTTTGAATTCTCCGTATTTCCTGTTTTCAACACATGCAGGAAGAAAGAAGATCCAGTTCTGAAATTAATGTCATAAGAAGCCAAACAGGGAATGAAATTATGTTTAAATAATCTCAGCTGCACTGCTCTATTTCATTCTATTTGATACATCAGATAGAATTGCTGCTAGCGCTCTGAATAAGGCATTCATGTTTATTAACCTTAGTCAGCAATTCAAAATACACTTACTAATGTCTATTATATGCAGTGGGTCTTACTTCTATGCAGGCAGGTATATGAATGCCTTTAATATTAGAAATCTTGTATATTGCAGACAGGATTCAGGAAAACAGTTCTTCCCCAATGGGATTAAAAAAAATAAAAACACCAAGGGGTTTTCTTGACAAGCTTTATTCAGAGTGGGAGGTTAAGCGAGTGGGACATACTCAGGATAACTCAGCTGGTTTCCATGGTTGAGCAGGGATTTGAAATTTGATTTCCAGTCATAGTCTAATGCTCAAACCACTACACTGGCTGTCTTTTTGTAAGATCATGTTCCTAAATATAAGGCTACTTTACACAGAAGCAGACAGTCAGTGCCGCTAATTTGTCTACTCTGACAAGTCATGGGTCTTTAAGATAGAACTTTTCTCAGATCAACTTTGGCTGCAGATAGAAAGTTGCAACCCAAAATGTTTTGCATGCAAAACATGTGCAATGCCATTAAGCTGTGCTTTTTTACTGCTGTGTTTTTGGTTGAAAGATAGTTGCTTATGAAAAACAATAGACCAAGTTTTTTAAAATAAATGTCAGTGATCAAGTGAACATATGAACCGAACAGCCATTCTGCACTCCACCAAAGCCTTAGCCAGTCTAGCACTCAGATTTCACATGTGTGGACATATTAACGTACTTAGGGTACCTACCTGGTACAAGCCCCCAGTGGTGCAATGGGTGAAACCCTCGTGCTGGCAGGACTGAAGGTTCGAATCTGAGGAGAGCACGGACGAGCTCACTCTGTCAGCTTCAGCTCCCCATGCAGGGGAACATGAGAGAAGCCTCCCAGAAGTATGGTAAAACATCAAAACATCTGGGAGTTCCCTGGGCAATGTCCTTGCAGACAGCCAATTCTCTCACACCAGAAGCAACTTGCAGTTTCTCAAGTCGCTCCTGGCATGAAAAAAAATCTACCCACCCATTTTATTTATTATTTTATTATGTCTTATTCTAATAATTTGCATCCTGACTTTTCCACAATGATGGAACTCAAGACAGATAACTATGTATTTAAAACAATACATATTAAAAGCAATGCAAAAGAATTAATAAAAGTAGGAACAAAGGGATTCTATATAGGATATGGTATTGGATGCCATTCACAAGATTCAATTTTTCACATGTAATGTAAATTTATTTCCTATATGAATTGTATAGGATGCGATAATATTGCCCTTTAAATGCCACAAAAATGTTTTGACTTGCCGACTGAAAGACAACAAGGAAGAGTCTACCCTGGTTTTTCTACAAAGAGAATTCCAAAGTTTAAGAGCAATGATTGAGAGGGCCTTCTTGCCACAAAATGAGCCTGAAAAGGTGGTGGGACAGAGAGAAGAGCCTCTCCAGATTATCTTAGTGGTTTAATAACCTTGCAGTGGCAGATACGGTCTTTCAAAGGACATGGACTCAAGACATATAAGTTTTTACCACTATATTCTCCATCAACAGGCATTCAGAGGCATAACAGGCAAAAGTTCCATTAAATCCTCCCCTCCCTTAAGCACCCCATGCCTGGTTATAAAAAAACTATGAAGAAGTTTCCTAATAACTTTGAAAGTATCGTATCCAGTGCTTCTGGTTCTTGCCTTTGTGTCTCTAAGCTTGTATATGTTGGGCAAATGATACCAACATATACAAGAGATCTTGTGGGCCATCCAGTCCAATATCCAAAATCATTTATTGTCCTAATGGCTGTGTGACACTGATCCTACTGTTAGGCTTTATGCTGGGCCCTAGGACTGTATCACATACATGAAATTTGTGTAAGACATACAAGGCATCTCCTATTATACATCTCCCTGATCCTAGTCTATCTATGGTCTATTGCTGACCCTCCAAATAAACATGACAGAAGAGATATCAAAAAAGGATGGCAAAAGGTTTAACTCTATGGCAGTCCTTGGTTTGAAGGCGTAGTGATTTGGAGGGATTGATCCACTCAGGTCAGTTTAGTTTTGAAGAATACACTGTAGTGAAATTAAGTGATGGTTCGGATGACAAATTGATGGAAAAGGAACAGATAAACAAAAACAGACAACTAGTGTTCTCATGTTCCTTCAGCTTCCTTACAGATGGTCCCCAGATGCTCTCTTAGCTCTCCATGGTTGCCTGGTTCTTGAGCAAGGGTTTGGCATTCTCCTTCCCAGGACAATGGAAAATCAATCCCTTTCATGTGGATGCTATATATCTTAACAGGATAAGCCTTCTAGAAGCCACGAGACCACACTCACAGATTAAGGGAGGGTGCAATTGTCCTCTTCCTCCTACCCACCCACCCCCCACCCACCCACACTGGGAGGAAGAAGGTTTCCACTGTCAGAGAGAGACTTTCTTATCTGTAACAGGACTAACACAAACATCTTGGCTGCGTTTTTGTTTACCTTTAGAATTAAGTCTCTTTGCTAAGTAACTTGAGAAGAATAAACTGAAGTTATGAAAGATGAGACTTAAAGGACTCTAGTAGAGGTATATGTGTAATAAGAAGAAGTGTGTATGGTGGATGAGAAGTCAAGCTGCTATACTCTTAACCAGTCTTTCTCAAAGCTATCCTGTTATTCCTGTCCAAGTCTGATTGAAAGATAAAACATCCATATAATGGGAGACCATTATAACAAGGTTGCAGGTAGATAGCTCCCCTTGTTACAATCTTTACAGTGAAATATAGAACCATAGAATCATTGAGTTGGAAGAGATCTTGTGGGCCATCCAGTCCAATCCCCTGCCAAGAAGCAGGAAAATAACATTCAAAGCACCCCCAACAGATGGCCACCCAGCCTCTGTTTAAAAACCTCTAAAGAAGGAGACCCCACCACACTCTGAGGCAGAGGGTTCCACTGCTGAACAGCTCTCATAGTTAGGAAGTTCTTCCTAATGTTCAGGTGGAATCTCCTTTTCTGTAGTTTGAAGCCATTGCTCTGCATCCTAGTCTCCAGGGCAGCAGAAAACAAGCGTGCTCCCTCCTCCCTATGACTTCCCCTCACATATTATACATGGCCATCATATCGCCTCTTGGCCTTCTCCTCTGCATTCTAAACATGCCCCAGCTTTCCACGCTTGTTTGGGTTAGATACACAGGACCCCCATGAAAATGAAAAACCACAAATAAAAAATAGCTATTCTTTTACCTAAGGCAACGTCTATGAATTTCTAGTTCCCCAGGACAACTTTATGGTCATCTTTCCCTGTAAACTGACCATAGAATTGCACTGGAGGAGCTACAGATACTTAGAGAACATTTTATATCAAAACTATGAATAATAAAATTTTGGAGATAGCAACCTTCTCAAACCTCCTCTATTTGCACCGGGATTGTGGCGCAGCTGGCTGAGTGTCAGCTGCATTAAGATCACTCTGACCAAAAGGTCATGAGTTCGAAGCCAGCCCGGGCTGGAGTGGGTGTCCAGCCATTGTGTAGCCCGTTGTCGACCTTTGCAACCCGAAAGACAGTTGCATCTGTCAAGTAGGAAAATAAGGCACCACCTTGTGTGGGAGGCTAAATTTAACTAATTTATGAGGCCATAAAGAAAAAAGACTCTGGGGAATGTGGAATGCGGAAGAACTTCATCGGTGTCGCTGATGGACGATGAAAAGCAGCAGCTCCCCTGGCGGCCAGAAAAAAGTTAAATAGCCTTGGTGTATTTGTGTGTTAAACGTTGTTTGTCAAAACTGGCATTGAATGTTTGCCATATATGTGTTGACTGTAATCCGCCCTGAGTCCCCTGCGGGGTGAGAAAGGTGGAATATAAGAACTGCAAATAAATAAATAAATAAATAAATAAATAATTTGATGTTTGTCTGTTCATAATGTGTCATTCTATTTCCTGAAGTGTATGTCTTCTTTGGTTTGCAGTTTCCTTAGCTCTGTGTACTTGAGGCAGTGGGAGGGGCTAGAATGCATTTTAATCATAATGACAGTTGAGGCATGATAGTTAAGGCTTGAGTTATTTAGAATACAGACGTCAGTGTTAGAAGTTAGAAACTAATTAAGCCTTGAGTCAGCTGGATGTCAGTTAAGCCTTGAGTCCGCTTGAGTACCGAAGTCTGTTTTTCAGTCAGATATCAGTGTAGGAAGTTAGAAAACTGTCATGGCTTGAGTTCCTTTGAAAGTAGACTGTTATGAAAGAGAACTGTACAGAACAATATAGTTTTGAAGAGATTGTTAAAAACAGTAAGTTAAAGATACAAACTGAAATGTTTTAAAGTTTAACCTGATAAGAAATGTGCCGGTATATTGAAATACCTGAAGTTATGAGTAAAACAAACTTATTTTTTAAAAGTCTACTTGAATTTTTGTCTGCTGAAAGCATTGAATAGAAACAAGATATTTACGAGCCGAGAGATCATCTATTCCTCAATAAACTAAAGGAACACCTCCTTAACTCTGCTAACCAATAGATTGTGATCCTAACAGGTCATCATCCTAATCTCCAATAGGTTATGATCCTAGCAGGTCATCATCCATTATCCCAATATAAAATCTGCCAAAGTCAACCCTGCAAATGCAGCGACTTGACTGTATTTTGTTATTTCACCTATAGTAATTATTTCTAAATTGCACCTTTACATCTAAACTAGCATGCCTAAAGGCCCAAAATTGAGTCATTTTTCTTTTAGTCAAGCATGTCCTTTTTTTGAGATGCAGCATAAACGGTCCATCTTTTTTTTTGGAATGCAGAACTTCTATCCTGAAGCAAAGACACAAACAAAACAAGGAAGGTGTTACTATTTTGATCAATGGAGGAATGAACAGTAGTGTTGTGTGTCTTTTGTCTAGGCTCTTATCCATGCAAACTCTGTGCACATTGTTGTTGTTTTTTATGGCATCTTACCAGTTTGGAAGACAGGGATTCAATCACCTTGAAGCACTCAGGTGCATAATGACTTGCTGACATGGTTCAAAGACTCAGGAGGCATTGTCCATTCCTGTATGACGTTCTCAGTTTTGGTGGGTTGATTTTCAATCTTCCCTCAAACCAACCGTTATTATTCATGTGAGAAATGAAACTGTGTTGCTATCAAAGACTGGCTGATTTGATGTTGACTAAGAATAGGCAGGCAGGACTATGATCACAGCTTCAGAATGGAATAAGACTCAACTACTTTAATATATTCAGTGTGGAATCTCCCTTTGAAGATGGCACAGAAAATTCAGTAGAATGTGTCTGCTTTTGCTGCAACTTAAAAGATGGATCATTTTGTATCAGTTCTGTACCAGCTGTATTGGTGGTTGGTGCATTGCTGGGGTCAATTCCCAATCTTGGTATTAACCTCGGATTCACTTTTATTTCAAGTATTGACTATGACAGAGATAGGCAATGTGATACACTCCAGATTACATCTCTCATGACCATTGACCATTAGTCATTCATTCTGGCTGAGATTTTAACAATTTCAGCCTAATTTTAGAAATGTTTTAATGAGATTTTAAGGATTTAATATGTTTGTAATTATGTGTATTGTATCACATTTGGTTTATTTGAGTTGTTTTGTCATTTATTGAGTTGTTTTGATTTGTTTGTATATGATTATTGGCATTCAATATGTTTGTTGTAAGCCACCCAGAGTCCCCTTGGGGAGACAGGGTGGGCTATAAATAAAGTTTTGTTCATTAATTCATTCTTTAATTCATTCATAGATAGATAGATAGATGAAAGAATTTTATGTGCTTTTAAGTACAGTAGAGTCTTGCTTATCCAACCTTTGCTCATTCAATGTTCTATATTGTCCAATGCAGTCTGCCTCCTGCCCGGATCCACAGCTGTCTCAATACATTGTAATGTTTTGGCACTAAATTCATAAATACAGTAATTATTATATAACATTACCATGTATTGAACTGCCTTTTCTGTCGATTTGTTGTAAAACATGATATTTTGGTGCTTAATTTGAAAAATCATAACGTATTTCGATGTTTATTAGGCTTTTCCTTAATCCCTTCTTATTATCCAACATTTTCACTTATCCAACATTCTGCCGGCGTGTTTATGTTGGATAAGCGAGACTCTACTGTAATTTCCAGTGTACTGGAACCCCAAATCCATCACACAGTTTTCTTGGCAAGATTTGTTCAGAGGGGGTTGTTTGTGCCTTCCTCTAAAGCTGAGATAAAATGACTTCCCAAGATAATGAGAGAAATGAGGAAAGAGATGATAATAATAATAAAAAACTTTATTTATACCCCACCACCATCTCCCCGAAGGGACTCGGGGTGGCTTACATGAGGCGAAGCCCATCAAATACAATACAACAATACATCCACAAACAAGCAAGCAAACAAAACAATACAAATAATACAATTGCAATAACACACAAAAGATTTAAAAACATTATGGCAGGGCCAGATGTAGATTAAAAAATTTTAAACCCTGGATGGGACAGAGGGATGGAGAAGGGGGAACCAAAATCAATTTTTATTTTTCTGGAAAGCTATTGTTTAAAAGTAGTATTAAGATTAGTCACGATGCAGGGACAACCTTCTAGCTAGGATTAATGCAAGGCAAGAGTGAAACCCCAGATCAAGAGACAAGGCGGATTCCAGGGACAAAGAAGCAGATTTGCACTGAGAAAGTGAGCATGGCATTAAAAGCAGGGCCATAACAACTGATGAAACTCCTGTTCTTGATTGTGTATCTTTCAAAATACTTCAAGTTTTGAGCCTGATGCACCAGAGATTCTCATTGGAGGAACACAAATGAGACAATTGTACCAATAATATAACCCTATGTTGCTGTTTATGTTAATAGGTGGAGGAGGTGGAAGAGGTGAGGGATCATGCTGATGTTGATTTGCCAAAATCCTTTTTACATTCTGCATGGTTTGCACATCTGATGGGAAACAAGAATAGTAACCTAAGAATAGCAAATTTATTTCATTTCTTAAATAAATGGCCATTGAACCATAGTTAATCCTACAAGGCAAAACATGCATCTTAGAGTGCATGCTTTATATGCCTGAAGATGCTCATCAAGGTGGTTGTTGAACATGGAACATCTACTTTCCATTATAAGTGCCTTAATATTTTTCAAAGGATTCCTTCTATTCAACTGATCAGAAAAGAATAATATCTGCACTGATTTTCTATTTCCCCAAAGCTGGCTTCCTTTCATGGGCCCTTCTCATCTCTTCCTGGAAAGCAGGAGAGATTAACAGTGTGTGTGAATGCCGCTCCTATACAATGTATAATTTTCATTGATTGTTTAAAGTGTTCTAATTTTTAGACTGTCTTGAAAGGATCTTTGTTTACACTGATAGCAGAGGGTAATATTTCTAGCACTAGTAACCATGGCAATGAATAATTCTATTCTCAGATTTGGTGCCAGCTGCTGTTGTGTCTTGATGGTAGCGCTTGGCTTGTTAATGAGAGATTTTACATGCGTTAGAAAGGGAGATCTTTCCCGGGTTGTAGAATTAGCTTGCAGTTTCTTAAAAATATAGTCTTTTGATTTTCAAGAGGAAAGAGTTTTTAGCCACTGCCATTTTGTATTCACGAAAACTTTTTAAAAGCATACCTGGTTAGCTAAAAGAGGCATTTTTATGATGAAAAACAACTTTGTGTTTTCAAACCAGCTAGCTTCCCCTCGCCTATTAAAACATACCTTTTATCTTAGTTTTGTACGCTTTTACTTAGAAATAGATCCCATTATTTCATTTCACAGATATTTAAACCTCACTTACCTAGTTTACAACAGACCTCAAAACCTCTGAGGATGCCTGCCATAAATGTGGGTAAAACATCAGGAGAGAATGCTTCTGGAATATGGCCATCCAGTGTTCCCTCATTTATCGCGGGTGTTACATCCCAGGACCACCCGTGATAAGTGAAAATCTGTGAAGCAGGGATTCTCTCTCTCTCTCTCTCTCTCTCTCTCTCTATATATATATATATATACAATCTCAAGCTTGACATGTGCTTTCTCCTTCACACATGGCCTTCTTCTTCCAGGCCAGGCTCCTCCAGAAGTGGGGCAGGGGCAGGGTGCAGTGGCAGCGACAATAGAGGGGTCACCAAGGCAGGGCCATAGCTGCCTCTCCTTGCTTCTTGCTTGGGCCCAGTGCCACTATGACAGTAGCAGAAGCAGCAGCAGGGAAGCCTGCTCAACCCATATATGGAAGCTCAGGCCTGGGGTGACACATGGGATCCCAGCAGGAAGGCCTCCTTCTCCTCCTGCTTCTTCTCTTCTTCTTTTCTGAGGCACCATAGGGAAATATGGGACGAACAAGGCATCGTCAGGGAAGGAAGAGAAGGAAGAGGAGGAGGAGGAGACAGCATCTACACTGGAGAAACAATGGGTATACAGTGTTCCCTTGCTACTTGCATATTTTAAACTCATTTTTTTCCCAAAAAAAAATGCGAAACAGCAAGTCCGTGGAAAGCGAACCACAAAGTAGTGAGGGAACACTGTATAGCCCGGAAAACTCACAGCCACCCAGTGATTCCGGTCATGAAATACTTTGGCAACACAAGAACCTGATTGTTATAGGATTCTTCTCATCAGGGTTACTTAAAAGTTCAAAAATCATGCCTGGAGTCATGTTACAATATTGTATGCTGTCTTAGGATCTTCTATATTTTTTTTTTCAATTTACATTTAAGATTATGTCAGTAGCATCACTGCCATAATCACAGATATTCCCACCTTAAAATCCTGGCAGCTCCACTCACAGAGTTCTACGGTACTAAGAACCAGGATACATGTCCACACTCCTCCTTCTAGTAAGCAGTTGTACAACGAAGAGTTGCAACAGGAACCACATAGTCCTGTTAGTTGCATTACCACTCACTGGTGGGAGGAGGCTGGGAATGTCATCCTTCAGCACCCCTTTCACCAATGCCACAGAACAAGATGATTCTGATTTTAAGGTGGATTTCAGGGAAAACTATGAATAGTTAATTACACCATTGTGACTACATGATCAATACAGATCTTGGCCGATAGCGGGGGGGGGGGGGGGGAGGGATGACAATTTTTGAATATTTTGTAATATTCTTTTCATTCTTATAACAGGTGTGTGTGTATGTGTGTATTTAAAATTTTAAAAATACCCACAACTTTAGAAATGGTTTTTGTGAAATTGTTTCCTGAATGTTGTAACGTGCAATTTTTCCAAAAGATAATTTTAGCATATGAACGGTGAAAGACAACATCTGCTCACGGCATTTTTTCAAAGCAGTCAAAGCAGACGTGTAAAGTCCAAAATGATAAGAACAGTGCACTGGGTTTACTGGCTAAGAGGGGAAAGGTCTCCCAGACATTTACTCTCTGCAACCCCCACCCCCTAAATCATGTCAAGGACAAACAGATTTTGAAGCAAAAACAAATATTGCTCTATTGAAAAGACAGAAAAAGAGAACAGTAGAAACCCAATAGAACAGGCCTGGGCAATCTTGGGTCCTCCATCTGTTTTGGACTTCGGCTCCCACTATTCCTAACAGCCTCTGGCCCTTTCCTTTTTCTCCAAAACAACTGGAGGGCCCAAGTTTGCCCAGGCCTGCGATAGAACCATCTATGTTTAATACAAGCTGTTTCTCAAATGCAAAAGCAGGGAAAAGGTGCTAAAATCCTATTCCTCACAAGTATAAGAGGGCTTGGGGGGTGCAGCTAAGTTTAAGGGACCACAGACCCAAACACAGAGAGATTTTCTCACTCTCCAATGAATCATAGAATCAAAGAGTTGGAAGAGACCTCATGGGCCATCCAGTCCAACCCCCTGCCAAGAAGCAGGAATATTGCATTCAAATCACCCCTGACAGATGGCCATCCAGCCTCTGTTTAAAAGCTTCCAAAGAAGGAGCCTCCACCACACTCCGGGGCAGAGAGTTCCACTGCTGAACGGCTCTCACAGTCAGGAAGTTCTTCCTCATGTTCAGATGGAATCTCCTCTCTTGTAGTTTGAAGCCATTGTTCCGCGTCCTAGTCTCCAGGGAAGCAGAAAACAAGCTTGCTCCCTCCTCCCTGTGGCTTCCTCTCACGTATTTATACATGGCTATCATATCCCCTCTCAGCCTTCTCTTCTTCAGGCTAAACATGCCCAGCTCCTTAAGCAGCTCCTCATAGGGCTTGTTCTCCAGACCTTTTATCATTTCAGTCACTCTCCTCTGGACACATTCCAGCTTGTCAATATCTCTCTTGAACTGTGGTGCCCAGAAGATTCCAAGCTGAAGATACAATAGCAGAATGGTCAGCTTAGAAGGTAGGGATGCAGGTTTTTGATTTAAAAAAAAAAGGACCATGGGGATGATCCCAAATGAAGACTCTGGACCTTATCACATTGGGATATATTCCATTTATATCAGTATGTATCCTATATTTTTAAAGACTGGATCGAGACAGGAAGCATTCTCTCCTCATTACACCTGACTATTACCTTCTTATATTTTGAAAACACTGCACTTTGACTCATCACACCAAGGAAGGCTGGCTCCTCCCAATCCATTCAAAACACTCCCAACATCACCCTATGACCTTTTAAAAAAGTATCGTTGCTGATGGGATGCATACAGATTTTTCTATCACACACAAAACAGTGCTTCAGCAATGGAAGAACCCGTAGTATTTCAAAAAATACGATTAGAATTCTGTCTGCAAATAATCAGTTTCTGTGACGCTTTGCAGACAGATTCTTGGATTTTTACAGAATACCAAGGGATGGGACCAGTTCGAAAACATTATCAAACAGTTTCAGAAATTGAGTATTTCCTAGTGTGATATGGGCCTCCCCACCCCCACTCCTCTCTGGGGCCCTTTTGGAGGTATACCCTGTTGCTCCATTCCTCTGCCTATATTCAACCTGTTCCTAACTTGTGGGCTATCATCTGGAGTAAAGGAGACACCTCTGAGCAGGGCAAAACATGCCATTCTATGGAGGGTTCAAAGAAAAGGGCCCCATGAGCTTAAAGTGATGCATTCAAATGGTATGCCTCATATGCAAAGCTTTTTGGTATGCATGCAAAGGGCAGATGTGAATTGGATCTCTGCCTGTCACTCTCTGGGCACTGGCGATGACTCTTAGATGGTCTGCAAAGATGAAAGTGTAGTTGTATACATGGGCCAAGTCCAATCAACTATAGACATTTGTTCTCTTTCAAATTCAAACAGGATTTTAAACCCAACATTTCTGGAAACCACTCAGTTTCATACCCAACATATCTGGAAACTGCACAATACATTACAATGGGAGGGAAGTTTACCAGTCTGAGCCAATTTAGCAGGGTTTCCATTCAAGGGAGACAAACAAGACAGTCAAGCACTGATTGCTCTCCTGAATGTAATAATGAGACCATTCCCTTATCTGCAGGAAGGAGGGGGTTTTTTACAGAAATTTTCAGTTTGTACTTTAAAATGAGGTTCCAAGATGGATAGATATCCAGGTATACTCTGATCTACCTTTCCTGCATACATCTATATAAGTAAAAATGTAATGCTTGTTTGTGGGATTAACATAACTCCAAAACCACTGGATGAATTGACACCAAATTTGGACACAATACACTTATAAGGCCAACAAGTGACCATCACTCATAAAAACACTGGAAAACACAGCAGAAGAGACTTAAAAAGCCAAAAAAATAGAAAATACATTGCAACGCATGTGCAAAGCCACACACGCACGCACATGCACACGCACACACACACACACTCATTGTTGCACTTATTGCATTTATATGTTTTGATTGTTTTATAATTTGATATGCTATATTTATTACTTATTGTATGATGCAGCATTGAATGTTGCCATAATCTGTAAGCCGCTCTGAGTCCCCTTCGGGGTTGAGAAGAGCGAGGTATAAATACAGTAAATAAATAAATAATAAATAAATATATGCAAACACACACAAATATATATACACATATATACACACAAAACACATATACACAGACTGGGCCACAGCAACGCATGGCAGGGGACGGCTAGTCTTGCCATATTTGCAGACTGTGGCATAAGGCAGCTCCCTGGCTAATGCATCAAGGTCTACTTGCTGATGACAACGTCGTTTGTGTGCGTTCAGAAGAAGACCTACAAACCACTCTAAACACCTTCGTGGAAGCATACGAGAAGCTTGGCCTGTTATTGACCATCGATAAAACCAAAGTGCTCTTCCAGCAGTCACCAGCCAGTCCCTCTCCGATGCCAGAAACACAGCTTAATGGTGTCACATTAGAAAATGTTGACCATTTCCGCTACCTTGGCAGCCACCTCTCCACGAAAGTCAACATTGACACTGAAATACAACATCGCCTGAGCTCTGTGAGTGCAGCATTTTCCCGAATGAAACAGAGAGTGTTTGAGGGCCGAGACATCCATAGGGATACCAAGGTGCTTATTTATAAAGCTATTGTGCTCCCAACCCTGCTATAAGCCTGAGAAACATGGACTATCTACAGATGTCACAAGCAACTCCTGGAATGATTCCATCAGTGTTGCCTCCGAAAAATTCTACAAATCTCTTGGGAAGACAGGCGGACAAATGTCAGCGTGCTGGAAGAAGCAAAGACCACCAGCACTGAAGCAATGGTCCTCCTCCATCAAATCCGCCTGACCAGCCACATTGTCCAAATGCCCAACCACCATCTCCCAAAGTGCTACTCTGAACTCAAGAATGGAAAATGGAATGTTGGGGGACAGGAAAAGAGATTTAAAGATGGGCTCAAAGCCAACCTTAAAAACTGTGGCATAGACACCGAGAACTGGGAAGCCCTGGCCCTTGAGCACTCTAGCTGGAGGCCAGCTGTGACCAGCAGTGCTGTAGAATTTGAAGAGGCACAAATGGAGGGTGAAAGAGAGAAACGTGCTAAGAGGAAGGCACATCAAGCCAACCCCGACCGGGGCCGCCTTCCACCTCAAAAACAATGCCCCCACTGCGGAACAACATGCTGGTCAAGAATAGGGCTCCACAGTCACCTATGTACCCAATGCCAGTACACCAAACTTGGAGGACCATCATCCTCAGGCTATGAGAGATTGCCTAAGTAAGTAAGTAAGTAAGTAAGTACTTGCCATTCATATTTATTGAACAAAGTTTGTAACACAAGCTAAATCTCTGTCCCACATTGGTTTTAAAATGTAGATGGATCAGAAAGAGGGAGGAGATGGGACCTAACTACTACCATTCTATACCCACAGTATCAACCAATCAAGTCAACTAAATTGACCTGACAAAGTTCCCCGAAGAAATATTTTCTTTGGGCAGAGGAACATTTTAGCCCATTGTTCTCAAAGCAAAAATAACACTATTCTCTGAAGAAGTCTGAAGTGAAGAAAATCCTAACAAGACCATCTACATTTTGAATTCTTCATTATGTATTTGTATGATTAAAAATGTTGCTTTTTGTGTGTACCATTGAAGGTTCTGGAAATGTATATAGGAACTTGATGTTTCTAAATTTAATGGAAATTGAAGCAGAATCAACTCTAATGTAGTTAGACTAATTGTCTTCCAATTAAGTTTTTTTTCTTTTTAAAACATTTGGATTAGTGATTCTATCATAAGCCATTTAGAACGTCTTCTTGTTTCACTGCAACCGTTTTTCCCTGCCTCCTGCCTTCCATCCAATAAAAGAAATGCAAAAACAAACCACCCCATCTGCGTCCTACACAGGGACATCATCCATTAGCTGCAACAGTGCTCTGATTTTTTTTAAATCACCGAATAAATGGATTTAAATATTTCACAAGATTGACACAATAAATAATTGAATCCCTGCTAAGAATAACTGCAGTTTATATTTTAACTCTTTATGCCTTCCTGCACTCATTTTCTCACTTTGCATACAGAAAATATTATATCTCTAATCCAATTTTCATTTCTAGGCATAGTAACACTTCTGGCTGCTGGCAAAAGAACCCCAACTGTATATTTGAACCTACTTGAAGAATATTTCTATCCGAACGTATCTCAGCCTATCAGCCCACCAGGACCCTAAGATCTTCTAGGGAGACCCTGCTCTCTATCCCGCCGGCTTCACAAGTGTGGCTGGCGGGAACGAGAGACAGGGCCTTTTCTGTGGTGGCCCCTCGGCTTTGGAACACCCTCCCCATAGAGGTAAGATCAGCCCCCTCGCTGATGGTGTTTCGGAAAAGACTGAAGACATGGATGTTTAAACAAGCATTCGGTTAATCCGTTGCTATGAATTATGATGACTAAAGGATTGGTAATCATGGACGATGAATTTGGATTGCGATTCCAGTTACGAGATGCATTGGATTGTTATTGGTGGCCCAATTATTTGTATTGTATATGTGTTTTATGCTTTTAAACTGAATATTGTTGTTTTTTAAGTGTTGTAAACCGCAGTGAGTCGCCGATTTAGGCTGAGATATTAGCGGTATACAAGTGCATTAATAAATAAATAAATAAATAAATATTTCTTTATTTATATCTTGCTTTTTTCTCAGCATTAAGAGCAAAAGTTGTTCAGAATGTTAAAAACAATACAATTAAAATATACATGTAATTATGGTGTTTATGCAAATATGTGCATCCCCAACAGGATTCCAACCAGTTTTTTTTTTTTTTTTTTTTTGGAGGTTGCTGTGAGTGTTCTGGGCTGTATGGCTATGTTCTCTCCTGACGTTTCACTCACATCTATGGCAGGCATCCTCAGAGGTTGTAAGGTCTGTTGGAAACTAGGAAAATGGGGTTTATATATCTGTGGAATGATGTCCAGGGTGAGAGAAAGAACTCTTGTCTGCTTGAGGCAAGTGTGAATGTTGCAATTGACCATCTTGATTAGCATTTAATGGCCTTGCAGCTTCAAAGCGTGGCTAGTTGCTGCTTGGGGGAATCCTTTGTTGGGAGGTGTTGGCTGGCCCCGACTGAATCTTGTCTGGAATCCCCCAGCGTTTGGAGTGTTTTTGTTTATTTACTGTCCTGATTTTAGAGTTTTTAATACTGGTAGCCAAACAACTCTTGTTTTGATTAGCACTGAATAACCTGACAGCTTCAAAGCCTGGCTGCTTCCTTCTAGCTAACAACTCTCAACAAAGGATTCTTCCAGGCAGCAACCAGCCAGGCATTGAAGCTGCAAGGCTTTTCAATGCTAATCAAAGTGGCCAATTGCAACTTGACTCTAACAGACAAGAGTTCTTTCTCCCACCGTGGACATTCCACTGATATATAAACCCCAGCTTAAGCAGCTGAGGGGAAAAAGGAAGGGGCCTGTGACTGTTAGGAATTGTGGGAGTTGGAGTCCAAAACACCTGAAGGGCCAGAGTTTTCTCAGGTCTGGTATAACAGCTAATACCTTCATATTATTAAAAGTGCATATATATAAGTTATTTGATGGCTTTCCAATAACATTCTCCTTTGATAACATTTGTTTCACTTTCTTCCTTAATGGATATATTAGAAGGCTAAACGGAGGGCTGCACAGACACAACAAGGACCAAGTACCAAAAGCACAATAATCCCAATTAAACAGCTCAAGGGAAGATCCCAGGGGCTCACATGTCTTTACACTAATGCACAGAGCATGGGAAATAAACAAGACGAACTCCAACTTCTAGCACTACATCACAAATATGATATCATAGCCATCACTGAAACCTGGTGGGATGACTCCTATCGCTGGAATGTAGATATCGAGGGGTATAACCTCTTTCACAGAAACCGAACAAAGGGGAGAGGAGGCGGAGTAGCCTTATATGACAAAAACTCTTATGCTGCAGAAGAAATTCAAGACAGCAATCTGGGAAACCAGCTCGAAATCATCTGGATAAGAATCAAGGGAACTGGGACTCAAAAAGATGTCGTTGTAGGCGTCTACTACAGACCTCCAAGCCAGGAGGAAGATCTTGATGAAGTCTTCTGCCAACAGTTGACCAAACAGGCACAGAAAAGAGATGTAGTAGTCATGGGCGATTTCAACTATCCCGATATTTGCTGGAAAACAAACTCGGCCAAGAGTACAAGGTCCAACAAATTCCTCGCTTGCCTTGCAGACAATTTCATGGTTCAGAAGGTAGAAGAGGCAACAAGGGGATTGGCTACTCTTGATCTCATCCTAACAAATGCGGAGGACCTGATCGATGCGGTCGAAGTGGTAGGATCCTTAGGGGCAAGTGACCATGTGCTCCTGCAATTTGAGGTACAAAGGAAGGCCGAAACTAAGACAAGTCAAACCCGCATTTTGGACTTTAGGAGAGCTGATTTCCAAAAAAATGAAGGAAACGCTGAGCAGCATTCCGTGGACACAGATACTAAAAGACAAGGGAGCTACAGATGGATGGGAATTTCTCAAGAGTGAAATACTCAAGGCGCAATTGCAAACCGTGCCAACAAAGAGAAAAAATAGGACAAGTGCAAAGAAGCCAGAATGGATGTCCAAAGAACTTCTAACTGTGCTAAGACACAAAAGAGACATGCACAAGAAGTGGAAAAAGGGAGAAATCACCAAAGAAGAATTCAAACAAATAGCCAACACCTGTAGGGAAAAGGTCCACAAAGCTAAAGCAAAAAACGAGCTCAGACTTGCCAGGGACATTAAAAACAATAAAAAGGGCTTCTATTCTTATGTCAGTAGAAAAAGGAAAAACAAGGAGGCGATAGGACCTCTTCGAGGAGAAGATGGGGCAATGCTGACAGGGGACAGGGAAAAGGCAGAACTACTTAATGCCTTCTTTGCCTCGGTCTTCTCACAAAAAGAGAGTCTTCAACCTCAGCAAGATGGAGTGGATGAGGGATTGGAGGACATCCAACCCCAAATTGGGAAAGAAGTCGTCCAGGAATACCTGGCTGCTCTTAATGAGTTCAAGTCCCCAGGGCCAGATCAACTACACCCAAGAGTACTGAAGGAACTAGCGGAAGTCATTTCGGAACCATTGGCAATAATCTTTGAGAGTTCTTGGAGAACGGGAGAAGTTCCAGCAGATTGGAGGAGGGCCAATGTGGTCCCAATCTTCAAGAAGGGAAAAAAGGACGACCCAAACAACTACCGTCCGGTCAGCCTCACGTCGATACCGGGCAAGATTCTGGAAAAGATTGTTAAGGAAGCGGTCTGCAAACACTTAGAAACAAATGCAGTCATCGCTAATAGTCAACATGGATTTATCAAAAACAAGTCATGCCAGACTAATCTGATCTCTTTCTTCGATAGAGCTACAAGCTGGGTAGATGCGGGGAATGCCGTGGATGTAGCGTACCTGGATTTCAGTAAGGCCTTCGACAAGGTCCCCCATGACCTTCTGGCAAGGAAACTAGTCCAATGTGGGCTAGGCAAAACTACGGTGAGGTGGATCTGTAATTGGTTAAGTGGACGAACACAGAGAGTGCTCACTAATGCTTCCTCTTCATCTTGGAAAGAAGTGACGAGCGGAGTGCCGCAGGGTTCCGTCCTGGGCCCGGTCCTGTTCAACATCTTTATTAACGACTTAGATGAAGGGCTAGAAGGCATTATCATCAAGTTTGCAGATGACACCAAATTGGGAGGGATAGCCAATAGTCCAGAGGACAGGAGCAGAATTCAAAACAATCTTGACAGATTAGAGAGATGGGCCAAAACTAACAAAATGAAGTTCAACAGTGACAAATGCAAGATACTCCACTTTGGCAGAAAAAATGAAATGCAAAGATACAGAATGGGGGATGCCTGGCTCGAGAGCAGTACGTGTGAAAAAGATCTTGGAGTCCTCGTGGACAACGAGTTAAACATGAGCCAACAATGTGATGTGGCAGCAAAAAAAGCCAATGGGATTTTGGCCTGCATCAATAGGAGCATAGTGTCTAGATCTAGGGAAGTAATGCTACCCCTCTATTCTGCTTTGGTTAGACCACATCTGGAATACTGTGTCCAATTCTGGGCGCCACAATTCAAGAGAGATATTGACAAGCTGGAATGTGTCCAGAGGAGGGCGACTAAAATGATCAAGGGTCTGGAGAACAAGCCCTATGAGGAGCGGCTTAGGGAACTGGGCATGTTTAGCCTGAAGAAGAGAAGGCTGAGAGGAGATATGATAGCCATGTATAAATATGTGAGAGGAAGCCACAGGGAGGAGGGAGCAAGCTTGTTTTCTGCTTCCTTGGAGACTAGGACGCGGAACAATGGCTTCAAACTACAAGAGAGGAGATTCCATCTGAACATTAGGAAGAACTTCCTGACTGTGAGAGCCGTTCAGCAGTGGAACTCTCTGCCCCGGAGTGTGGTGGAGGCTCCTTCTTTGGAAGCTTTTAAGCAGAGGCTGGATGGCCATTTGTCAGGGGTGATTTGAATGCAATATTCCTGCTTCTTGGCAGGGGGTTGGACTGGATGGCCCATGAGGTCTCTTCCAACTCTTTGATTCTATGATTCTTCTATTATTGTCATGAATGCATAGTTTCAGCAACATAATATAAGTACACTGTTGATCATCTTAATGTATTTTATTCACGCTTTTGTTATAATTGTGTTGCACGAAGCTTCTTATATATATTCCAGTTCTTTGTACTTTTTGCATTTCCAATTAATTTTTCATCATCCCCAACTAATGTGTTCAAGGGAGATGCTAGTTGGGTATCCTCCCACATCCAACATATTGACTATGACAGTTCTTAAATGAAAAGGAAGTTGTCTGCAAATCTCACCATTGAGTTTCCATATAAAAGTCTTCAAGACCTCCATATAAAAGTCTTCAAGTATTTCTGAGTTTAGGAGAAAGTAAAGGACTGGGAGAAAATCGGCTATTCATCTTTGACGTTGGGCCAAACAGGAAACAGGAAGAAACTCATGATAATGAAACACAGTAATACCCACCAGTGATTATAAGGCATAATGCATCACAGAATTGAGTATTTCATATTCTGGGATGTTTTCTATTTCCTGCAACACATTCATAAACATTTGCTGCTTAAGACAGGATGCTGGGGTAAAGGAACTGCTAATCTGATCCTGCAAGCTCTTTGGTTACTCTTGATTTGCATTGCTGCGAGAGAGTTAAGGAGCACAGAGAAGAACTGTTTAATTCTCATAAAGCAGGGAAACGCATCTAAAAAGAAAACGGAAGCCTTTATAGAGCAACAGCCAATTTCTGTAGGATTCTTGGATGCAGTTTATTAATCGTATCAGAAGCGAACCGAGGGTATACTTGTAATGTATTTAAAAAGCACAAAGTTTAAAAAACTTGGTATTATACTAAATGTCCTTTGATCAGTAGCTGGCCACTTGGAGTGCCTCTGATGATGTTATAAGAAGATCCCCCATTGTGCATGTGGCGGGACTCAGACTACATTGTTATAGGTGGTCTGTCGCTCTACATTTGCATGTCATGGACTCCACTTTGTGGCCCCTTTTCTTAAGGTTGGCTCTGCATCTCGTGGTGCCAGAGAGCAGTTTGTTCAGTGCTTTCCAAGTCGTCCAGCCTACTGTGTACCCAGGAGGGAATCTCTTATTTGGTGTCAGCCATGGCTTGAGGTTCCGGGTTTTTACCTGCCATTTTTGGACTCTCGCTTGCTGAGGTGTTTCTGCTAGTATCTGTGTAAATCTTAGAAAACAATTTCTTGATTTCAGGCATTGGTGTGCTGGCTGATATCTGAACAGAGGATGGGCCAGAGAGATCACTGCCTTGGTCCTTTCATTATTGGCTGCTACTTCCTGGTGGATGTCAGGTGGTGTAATACTGGCTAAAGAGCATAATTTCTCCAGTGGTGTGGAATGCTGGATGCAGTTGAATCTGGACCTGTTGGAATTTTCCTTTGCCATCCTGTGTAATCACCTGAATTGTGTTGTTTATTCATTCAGTTGCTTCTGATTCTTCATTATCTCATGGACCAGCCCATGCCAGAGCTCCCTGTTGGCCGTGGCCACCCCCAGCTCCTTCAAGGTCAAGCCAGTCACTTCAAGGATACCATCCACCCATTTTAGTCTGCCCCTCTTCCTTTTTCCTTCCTTTTTCTCCAGCATCATTGTCTGCACCGGGATTGTGGCGCAGCTGGCTGAGTGTCAGCTGCATTAAGATCACTCTGACCAAAAGGTCATGAGTTCAAAGCCAGCCCGGGCTGGAGTGGGTGTCCAGCCATTGTGTAGCCCTTTGTCGACCTTTGCAACCCAAAAGACAGTTACATCTGTCAAGTAGGAAAATAAGGTACCACCTTGTGTGGGAGGCTAAATGTAACTAATTTATGAGGCCATAAAGAAAAAAGACTCCAGGGAATGTGGAATGCAGAAGAACTTCATCGGTGTCGTTGATGGACGATGGAAAGCAGCAGCTCCCCTGGCGGCCAGAAAAAAGTTAAATAGCCTTGGTGTATTTGTCTGTTAAATGTTGTTTGTCAAACTGGCATTGAATGTTTGCCATATATGTGTTTACTGTAATCCGCCCTGAGTCCCCTGCGGGGTGAGAAGGGCGGAATAGAAGAACTGTAAATAAATAAATAATAAATTCTCCAAGCTTTCCTGTCTTCTCATTATGTGGCCAAAGTACTTCATCTTTGCCTTTAATATCCTTCTCTTCAGTGAGCAGTCGGGCATTATTTCCTGGAGTATGGACTGGTTTGATTTTCTTGAGGTCCAAGGCACTCTCAGAATTTTCCTCTAACATCACAGTTCAAAAGCATCTACCTTCCTTTGCTCAGCCTTCCTTACGGTCCAGCTCTGTATAGAATTCTTTAACACAAATGTAAGGATATGTGTGAAACACAAAGAGAAAGAGAAAAAAATACAAAGAAAAGTGGATCTGGTTAGATTTTGGAAAGAAGCATCTCCTACAGTTCATGAGCTGCTACAGAGACTTCTTTCCAAAAAGAGCACTGTGCTGCTCATTAGAAGTAATTAATCTCGCATGTACTCCTCTCTTGTCAGTTCACTGCACTGTCACATGCTCTGTCAGCCATGAAGAAATAGCAGTCAGGCACCACAAGCTGACAACTTCCTCAGTGGGCATGTTTGTATGGAGGAGGGTGAATCTTATCTTTCAATGTGCCATTTTCTCACAGGTGCCAATGAACCCATGAATGACCCAGCAGTCTAGTTACTGATAGACGTTGTCTAAATTTACTTGATTTCCCCACACTCAAAATAAGTAAGGATAAGGCTTTACTGGCCTCTCTCCTTTCTCGCCAGTACTATATAGAACAGCACAATGCAACATGTGATGACTTCATTGCCTCTGTTCATTGATTGTCAGTGGTGGCTGAGTACTGGGGGGGGGGGGGGATGACATACAGAGACATGACATTGGCACATCACGTGTTCTGATGATGTTACCAGAAAGAAGCAGCAGACATGCAACTGTATAAACTCATTTTTTTGGGTTACGATTTATGTCTGCCTAGGAATTTGAGAAGGAATAGGTCTGTTGCATCAGAAACCAGATGTAGATCTTTGGCATCTAGTTTAAAAAAAAAGAAAAATGCAAATGTACATCTTGCCTCATTCCTACTCTACTGTGCAATAGATCATCTAGTCTCCCCTGCCTAATACTCTCCACATATGACTGACTAAAGCTTCCATTATCCCCAAACAGTTGGGGTATTGACTGAGGCTATAAGAAATGGGCTTCCAGCACATCTGAAGACTGGATTATAATTTAATTACAAGGAATTTTAGATATAGATTTTGAGAAAGGATGACCTTTGCGATCATAACCTTTTGGAAAACCAGAATCTCCAAAGCCTTTTGGAAGCATGACCTTTTGGAGATTAATTGGCATTCACACCATTTGGAATGATCATAACCTTTTTGTAAAGTATGAGCTTCTTGAGAAGAGCTAAAAACTCATTTAAGTAAATCTTCTCTTTAGTGATAAATGTCCATGAGTATACATGCAAGGCAGATTAGGTTCTTCAGTTGTCAGATTGATAGACCTGGTTATCTCTTTGAACCATTAGGAACAAAGATTATGCCATTCACAAAATATATAGCAGATCTTCAGAAGTGTTATTTCAGTTGCCCAAAAACATCTACTCTCCCGTAAAATATATCTGGCTTTAAATCATGCTATCAAGAGATAAAATAAAGTAGTATTCGTTAAAAATAACATAGTTGGTTTGCTTACAAACGTAATGTATTCAGCATAGAGGTACATGCTTATCAGTTGAAAGTTTAAACAGTAAGTTCTCTAAGGCATTCTGTTGCAGTCTCGCCTTTGTCTTATGTCTAATGCATATTCTCATAATGGAAACTGAACACAACTGACTATACAATACTAAACACAACACAACACTGATTTCTAAAATGGAGTCCCAGATCTGATCACATGGTCTGCAATCCCTCCCACAACCTCAAACAACATACCGTTGAAAGAAAACTGCATACCAATACACACATATACAATATAGTATGCAATCTGAATTATATGTATAACAAATAACTAGTATAGGAGGCTTGTAGAAGGCTTCTATTTCTAACAATAGATAGGGACAATATAAACACATAGTGTTTGTGAGGGCATCTCAAGGAGATCTTAACTTTTCCTGACTTCAGCCCTTCCTTGAGTGGTCCAAGGAGAGGAGAGGAGCCAGATGCTAGGTGGGCCAACTGAGTGTGCCACAAATGTTTATCCCCCACGTAAGAAGAATTGCTCAGCAACTGAACAGGCACACAGACCCAACATGGCTAATTGCAAGTACTGGTAGGATTTGGGGGTGACTGCCCTTGGCATATGGGAGTTGTAGTTTACTCTTAGCCAGAGAGCAATGAACCCAGTCAATGATGGATCTTGACCAAACTTGGCACACACACCCAACATGGCCAACTGTACATACATGCCTGGTTTGGGGAGGTTTAACTCATGATTCCAGTAATTGTAGTTCACGCACATCATTATCCATTTTCCAATTCATAAATAAACCAAAATTACATTCTGGCATTTTTCCTAATACAGTGTTATGAATTAACTAAATGATATGACCTACCACCTCAAAACAAATAACCTGGGCACCGATGGCTCCCCAAGCTAGTAAATAAATAAAATACAAAAAGTCGTGTTGGAATTGTTCAATTATCCATAAACAGATGAAAATATTAAAACATAATTGAATTAGGGAACAGTTTCTAAACACAGCGATAGAAAGATATTTTTCCACCCATGAAAAGTTCTTTTTTTCAGCAAATAATCAACTGCCAAAAGTCTATACCAGTGGTTCCCAACCTTATTTGGCCTACCTCCTGGAAATCAATTTTTCTAAATCTTTTCTTCTTTCTTTTATGCTTCCACCACCCCCTTACAGTTATTCATTGTCCCCAAATGCACCTGTGGCCATTACAGCCCCCCCCCCCATCACTGCAGCACTCACCAGGGGGCGGTAACACCCAGTTTGGGAATCACAGATCCTTGCTTATTGGTAGAAGTACAGTAAAAAAGCGCTGGGGTGGGGGGGGGACTGGGGGGGGGCTAGATTAACTTCCCTTCAAAGAGTGTGGCACAGCCTGGAAGTAACGATGAAGACCTCTCTTATAGTCCTTGCTAAGTACGGTTTCAAAAGTAGTGAGTCAAAAAAAGACGCCTATTCCAAGGATTTCAAAACTTGTTGTTGTTGTTCATTCGTTCAGTCGTCTCCGGCTCTTCGCGACCTCATGGACCAGCCCACGCCAGAGCTCCCTGTCGGCCGTTACCACCCCCAGCTCCCTCAAGGTCAGTCCAGTCACTTCAAGGATGCCATCCATCCATCTTGCCCTTGGTCGGCCCCTCTTCCTTTTGCCTTCCACTTTCCCCAGCATAATTGTCTTCTCTAGGCTTTCCTGTCTCCTCATGATGTGACCAAAGTACTTCAACTTTGTCTCTAGTATCTTTCCCTCCAGTGAGCAGTCGGGCTTTATTTCCTGGAGGATGGACTGGTTGGATCTTCTCGCAGTCCAAGGCACTCTCAGAACTTTCCTCCAACACCACAGCTCAAAAGCATCGATCTTCCTTCGCTCAGCCTTCCCTAAGGTCCAGCTCTCACATCCGTAGGTTACTACAGGGAATACCATGGCTTGGACTAGGCGGATCTTTGTTGCCGGATCTTTGTTGCCAGTCTTTCAAAACTTGGGCAGGTTCAAATGGGAAAATGTCAACTAAAGAAACAAGAAAGCAAAATCTCGGGGAACTATATATATATATATATATATATATATATATATATATATATGAAAGTCGGAAAATTTAGACTTGGACCAAAGACTGGAAAACCACAAGTTTAGTAGAATATACACACCACAAACTTCTTATGTGTGACTATTCGTGTAATTTTGGGTCAGTTCTTCAATCTATTAGGTCGAGCAAGTAGATGTAAAGTTTGCATTTCAAATTTTAATACCAAGCCAGTTTCCAGAGGAGAAAAAAACCTTAGATATTTGTGTGTTGTTGCTATAGCTCTTCCCTTGTCAATAATGTTCCATTGTTGAATGTTTCTATACAGCTAGGTAATTGGCCTAAGATACAAATGAAGCAGATCTAAACCATGTGCCCATTCTTAATAGCATCCTGTGCTTTCCTTCATCCTCAGTATTTGTTTGTTTGTTTTTTCCCTCTGTGCATTTTGAAACCTCACTCGGTAAGTATTTGCCATTGCTACGTTAATTTCAAAAGCTCTAGGGGAAAATTCTGTCTACTCTTCTCTGCAGATCTGTTGCTTTTGATTTGTTCTTATTTACATAACCCATCTGCCTCCCTGCTTTGAAAGCTGACTGCAGGCCTGGAAACCCAACTGATGCCAGATAATATAAGCTTAGTTTAGTCAAGTGCTCTGTAATAGTGATGGAAATTCAGGAGAGCCCTGGGCCTCCTTGTAATATACTCTACCCATTATCCAATTCACAGGTGAAGTTTACCCTATGTCTGTAAAAAATTGGAGCATTTATGAAACGGCCCAATCTTGACATTACAGTATGATTCCTGTATCTGTAGAGGATACTTTTCAAGATACCCCATGGATACCTGAAACCATGGATAGTATCAAACCCATACTTTGACAATGGGTTAAAAGTATACCATGGAATCACACTAAGCACTTAGAAACACCCATAGACAGTTCCAGGGAGAGGGTTGGTTTTGGAATATGGGTATGTAATACTGTGGGTAAGGGGATCACACTGCCTTTTTCAGAGCTGGGAATTGTTATTGTCTGTGTTGCACTCCAAGCCTGGAAACACCTATGACCACCGCACCACACAAGAATGCAGAAATATAAACAACCAGTTTATTGTAAAAACATATTAAAAGCATAGAAAAATCATGAATAAGAAAGGAAAACATATAATGCAAAAAGGTTTAGCAACAAGTGATAACCAGTCAGTAATCCGAATGTCTCAAAAAGTTCCAGAGATGACAAAGTCCAGGAACAACCAGAAATCACAGGCACAGAATAAATCCACAATCCAGAAGGTATAACTAGTAAAACTTGAACAGAAGCACATGAGCAGGAACATAGAGAACTTCCAGGATATACTGAATCTAAAATCAAAGCTTGACTTAAATGAGAAACAAGAGAATGTAGGCTTAGCTTCTTACTCTAACACAGCATTGCCTGAACAGTCCTTAAGGTAAACAACTTGTTGTTTAACAGACTTATGAAATCATTCCATTTCCCGTGATTTTCCTTCACAATTTTCCCATGTAATCTCTCTGAATTACACAGTCTATTTTTGGCTCTGATTTGTAAACAAAGAATTTTGTTGCTCTCCATAGCTACAGGTGGTTTCTCATGGGAACCCTCCTTATCACTCAGCTCTTCACTCGATTCCTTATTGCTGTTGCTACTTCTGACTCCCCTGAATGCCCTTGAGGCCCTGCACTTTCCAAGTCATAGAGAGAAACACCATTTCCCAGACTTGAATTTTCCAGACTTGAGAGCCCATCACTTTGTGCCACTGGAAAGCTCACAATCTTCTTGTTGGGGTTCAGCCTGAGTTTGAACTTGAACCTGATTCTCTGTTTGTTCCTCCTGATGCTAATGAAAGTATATTTACTGATGCTAGTGGAAATGTACCTGTTGATGCCAATGCTCCTGAAATTAGTGAGGAAGAAACTGCTGTAGGTTTGGAAAATGCCAATGTTCCTGAAATTAGTGAGGAAGGAACTTCTGTAGATTTGGAAAATGAAAGTACCAGTGTTCATGAGAATGTTTCAGAGGGAGACCTTGAACTTTCCCTCCCTTCTGCACCTGTTAACTGTAATGACAACAGAAGGGGCCAAATTTGGGAAGACAGAAGTAAATCACTCAGTTTGCGTCGATCCTCCCGAATTCAAGAATTAAAAACATTGGCTTCAAAATTTAATTGCAATACGCCGAGCTGATTGTCTCAGTTCAGGCATCGTTTCAGAATTGATGAAGACCTTGGCAGTTCTCCCAGTTCCCTGGCCATAGTTTGGGAAGATTTCTAGGATATCAAGTACGGTTAGTGGATTGCTAACAGATTCCAGTATTTCCCAGTGAGGCTTTTGGTTTTGCTTTGTCCATTTAAATTCATGTTTGCTGATTTTGACTTGCATTTTTCCTTTATTTTGTAACCATTTTTCTTCAATAAAAAAGGATTGTTTTTCACAGCCAAGTGTGGTGGATCTTAGGGCCTCGTTCCCTGCTCTGGATTGCAACACTTCTCTAAAACATCAGTTAACCATTGGCCTCTGGTTGATCTACAACCGTCTGTAAATGTCAACCCTCAAAACCTCCATCTTGCAGAGGAATTATAGCCCTGTCTGTTCCAGAAAGAAAAAGAGCAGCTCAACACCTTTTGGCCAACTTTCAAATCCAAAACTTGCAATATACATATATAAAATGAATCAATCTAGTTAGGTAAGCGATCTTTTGGGCTCTGTTTGTTGTGACTGAAATACTGTAAGCAGAGAGCAAAATGGAAAGGACAGAGTAGGAGAGAGAAAGTCATTTTAAACATATTTGAAAAGGTCAGATCACAGAGGATCAATCAGGATTGCCCCGCCCAAATTGGGACGGTTGGAGTGTATGGGCAACCAGCTTCTACCAATCAGGGTATCATTTCTAACCCTGAAAATATAAGTTGATGTAAGAAAGGCCCTTTTAACATTTAAAGTAGCTTTATCTACCAACTCACCCCACTGTATCTGTTTCAAAGCATAAAATATCTGTTTCCTTAACCCTTTAGAGCAATGTTTCTTAACCTGGGGGTCTGGAGCTTGGGGGGGGGTCACAAGGGGGTTTCAGCGGGATCGCCAAAGACTATGAGAAAAAATATTTCTGACGGTCTTAGGAATGCCTTTGGCAGAAAAGGCTGAAGATCTCTCTGACTGTCCTTCTCTTCCTTTTTGGAAGCAGATGGCAAATTATCCCACCAAAAGCCTCCCTCCACTCCAGAAACATCTCTCCCCTTGGCTGAGAGGCTGGCCAATCACAATTGGCCAGCCTCTCAGCCAAGGGGAGAGATGTTTCTGAGACTCCAAGTGAAGAGGGGAGAGCAGGTGTGCTCGCCACATGTCAGCATGGTGCACATGGGCAGGCGAGGGAGTGTCTGTGAGGCTGGAGGGAGGTTCATGCCAATAAGTCCCTTCAAGGCATGGGGGTTCTGTGTGGAATATTTGTTCCAATTCTATCATTGGTGGGGTTCAGAATGCTCTTTGATTGTAGGTGAACTATAAATCCCAGCAACTACAACTCCCAAATGTCAAGGTCTTTCCCCCCCAAACCCCACTAGTATTCACATTTGGGCATATTTAGCATTTGTGCCAAGTTTGGTCCAGATCCATCATTGTTTGAGTGCACAATGCTCTCTGGATGTAGGTGAACTACAACTCCAAAACTCAAGGTCAATGACCACCAAACCCAGTATTTTCTGGAAGTTCCAGTATGCCGCCTTGAGTCACCTCTGAGCTGAGAGAGGTAGGATAGAAATATCATAAATAAATAAATTCTGTTGGTCATGGGAATTCTGTGTGCCAAGTTTGGTTCAGTTCCATCGTTGGTGGGGTTCAGAATGTTCTTTGAATGCAGAATAACTATAAATCCCAGCAACTACAACTCCCAAATGACAAAATCAATCCCCTCCAACCCCACCAGTATTCAAATTTGGGTGTATAGGGTTCTTGTGCCAAATTTGGTCTAGTGAATGAAAATACATCCTGCATATCAGATATTTACATGACAGTTCATAACAGTAGCAAAATTACAGTTCTGAAGTAGCAACAAAAATAATTTTATGGTTGGGGGTCACCACAACATGAGGAACTGCAAAGTCGTCGTGACATTAGGAAGGTTGAGAAAAACTACTTTAGAGGCTAATGGAAATGTGATATTATTATCATTTGTTTGGAAGGAGAACCCTAGATAAACAGCTTAGAGAACTCCACAATCACAGCTCAGGTTTAAACGAGAAAGAGAGCTAAAGAGAACAGAGATCTTTTAAAATCCATCTTTGGATCTGTATTTGGATGCTGCACGGTGCCCAACATTTGGAAATTAGCGATGATGGTAGAGTGTTATGCCCTCATAGAACATTTCACAGACAACATCGCTATTGGGTCTTAGTGCTTTGATTTTAGCATTTTCTCTGTAACCAAAGGGTTTAACAGATGGTTCCTGTCCAAACTGATTAGGGATGGTTAGCCTGAGAGAGTTACAGCTGGAAGGCAAGCTTAAATTCAATCAAAGGCAGTCAATTTTGAGGGACAGCAAACCTCCCCCATAGGAGATAATATGACAAGAACAACCATGGAGAGTCAAAGCTGTACCAGCCCATATTAGAAACTCCATCAGGCAGCTTGGTGGGTAATTTCAATTCTCCCCAAAGAAACAAGCCAATGCCTGTGATTATGACACTGATAGGGAAGACCTATAGCCCTGAGGCACAGCACACGATTTCCATGCAGAAGATTCCAGGTTCAATTCCTGGCATCTCTGCCAGGGAGAGTCATTTTCCACTCAGTGTAGACTGAAGTTGGGGAGAACAAGATGTTGGACTGGGATTCCCATCAGCCCGTCACACAATTTCCCATGTCTATGGGAGTTGTAGTCCAACAATATCTGGAGCTAAATGGTTCCAAACACATTGGCTGATATCCTGTTCAGTATTTACAATATCATAAGCTAGATTTGAGACCTGGTAATTTGGCTGTTCATATTTACTATTAGTGTTCCATTGCCATAATCATAAATACCCACTAAACCCCACCTTAAAAGCCAGACAGTCACAACAACCAAAGGCATACTGCAATGCTGGTGAATGGGACGCTGAAAGATAATGCCTTCATCTTCCTCCCATTAATGAGCTGCAGAACAGGAAGCAGCCAAGCTTTGAAGCTCCAAGGCCGTTCAGTGCTAATCAAGGTGGCCAATTGCAATACTTACACATGCCTCAAACATACAGGAGTTCTTTTTTCCACCACAGACATATAAACCTCACTTTCCTAGTTTCCAACAGACCTCACAACACTGAGGATGCCTGCCATAGATGTGGGTAAAAGATCAGGAGAGAATGCTCCTGGAACATGGCCAGACAGCCCAGAAAACTCACAGCAACCCAGTGCAATGATTGTTTATGACAGGACCCCAGAGACTGCTCATGGTATTGTAGTTCACCAAAGGAGCAGACCAAACATGTCCTCCTTCAGCACCCCACTCACTAGTACTACAGAACTCTTTTGATTGGTGCTTTTCAGGTAGGTTTGGGAGGTGGGGTCAGATTGGGAGATGGATCACACCAATATCTTCCACCATTGTTTCAGTATGCACCTGTTTGGATGGAACAAGTCAACTTCTTATATCCTTAAACTAGAAGAAGTAATATTATAATTTTGCAGATTTTGCTAGACTGCAACTTCGAAACATCCTAACTTTCATACCTAATGCTGAAGAATATTGGACGTTGCCATTCAAAACCCTCTGGAAAGCTTTTCAGTCTCCACCCGATACTAAACATTCATACTTAACATTTTTCTAAGTGCTTTGGAGCACTTAAATAATTGCCATGATTTTAGTAGGTTTGACTAAAACTGTCATAGCTCCACCTATGGAATTGTGAGATTTGCATTTTGCTGTGGCTCTGGAGCTCTCTGACAGAGAAGGGTCATTACCTTACAAAACGACAAAATCCTAGAATTCAATAGCATTATGTCATGGAGTTTCTGCTATAATTCTGCAGTGTGGGTACATCCTTAATTATCCTTAGAACAGCTTTGTTGTATAGGCAATCTTTTTCCTTGTGGTCTTTGTAGAGTGCCACATACATGGTTTCTGGGCTTTCGTGTCTCTTATTTCAGAACTTTCTAGAGTAGGGTTGGGAGTCATGAGGCCCTGCAGATGTTCCTGGGCTCCCATATCCAGAAACTTGAGCCTGCATAGTCAGCAGCAAGGCATAATGAGAGTTGCTGTCTGACAACATCTGAAATATTGTATGAGTCTTATCCCCATTCTAGAGTTTTGGTAGCTCTAAGTGGTTCTCAACCTGTGGGTCCTCAGATATTTTGGACTTCAACTCCCAGAAATCCTAACAGCTGGTAAACTGGCTGGGATTTCTGGGAGTTGTAGCCAAACACCTTCTCAGGCTATCTCCTGAATGGGACTGGTGCATACTAGGGGTTGGCAGCATATTTGTGTCCATTGCCTATTTTTTTGGTGAATTAGAACACACAAAAGACCAACAGCCAAAGACTGGAGGACCACGACGAATTGATCCATGAATGACAGTTTTGAGTAACATTGCTCTAAGCCAGTGTTTCTGAACCTGGGGGTTGGGACCCCTGGGGGAGAAGAGAAGACATTTCAGAGGGGTCACCAAAGACCATCAGAGAAAATCTATTTCTGATGGTCTTAGGAACCCCTTTGGTAGAGAAGGCTGAAGATCTCTCCGCTTGTCCTTCTCTTTCTTTTTAGAAACAGGTGGCTAATCTTCCCACCAAAAACCCTCCTTCGCTGTGATTGACTGGCCTCTCAGCTGGCCTCTCAGCCAAGGGGAGGGATGTTTCTGAGACTCCAAGTGGGGAGGGGAGAGCAGACGTGCTCAGCACATGGCAGCATGGTGTGCATGTGCAGGTAAAAGAGAGCGTGCAAGGCTGGAGGGAGGCTCACATTAGTCCCTTCAAGGCATGGGGTTCTGTGTGGGACATTTGACCCAATTCTATTGTTGGTGGAGTTCAGAATGCTCTTTGACTGTAGGTGAACTATAAATCCCAGCAACTACAAAACCCAAATGTCAAGGTCTATTTTCCCCAAACTCCACCAGTGGTCACATTTGGGCATATTGAGTATCTGTGCCAAGTTTGGTCCAAATCTATCATTGTTTGAGTCCACAGTGCTCTCTGGATGTAGGTGAACTACAACTCCAAAACTCAAGGTCAATGACCACCAAACGCTTCCAGTATTTTCTGTTGATCATGGGAGTTCTGTGTACCAAGTTTGGTTCAATTTCATTGTTGGTCGAGTTCAGAATGCTCTTTGATTGTAGGTTAACTATAAATCACAGCAACTATAACTCCCAAATGACAAAATCACCCCCCGCCCCCAACTCCACTAGTATTCAAATTTGGGCATATCGGGAATTTGTGCCAAATTTGGTCCAGTGAATGAAAATACATCCTGCATATCAGATATTTACATTATGATACATAACAGTAGCAAAATTATAGTTGTGAAGTAGCGACGGAAATAATGTTATGGTTGAGGGTCACCACAACATGAGGAACTGTATTCAAGGGTCACGGTATTAGGAAGGCTAAGAAGCACAGCTCTAAGGCACACTGTCATCTTCCTCATGCATGGCTCCCTTCAACTCCCATCATAGCAGGCTGGAAATATATCAAATCCAGCACACTGTTTCTCCATTGAGGCCATCTGGATGCTTCCAGGAAGGCCACGAGGAAGACTACGAGAGAGTTAGCCGTCTTTAATTCCCTTGTGGCTAGTATTCAGAGACATGCTCCCTCTGACCCAAGAAGCAATAGCATTAACAGGTGGGGGTTGGACTGAAGGAGAACATATTGCCTTAAGGTGACTTAGAGAGTTCATGGCTGGGTTGAAATTTCACAGGGATTTCACAGTCTTAAACATGCTGAACTCTAGTTGCTCTCCTAGATATAACATTGCTTGACACATGGACTGAGAAATCTGGAAACATTGCTTTTCAGAGAGGATTCTGGGAGTTATATCCCAGAAGAGAAATCATAGACTTATAGAATCATAGTGCTGGGAGAGACCTCATGGGCCATCCAGTCCAACCCCCTGCCAAGAAGCAGGAAAACCTCATTCAAAGCACCCCTGACAGATGGCCATCCAGCCTCTGCTTAAAAGCCTCCAAAGAAGGAGCTTCCATCACACTCAGGAACAGAGAATTCCACTGCTGAACAGCTCTCACATTCAGGAAGTTCTTCCTAATGTTCAGGTGGAATCTTCTTTTCTGTAGTTTGAAGCCATTGTTCTGCATTTTAGTCTTCAGAGCAACAGAAAACAAACCTGCTTCCTCCTCCCTATGACTTCCCCTCACATATTTATACATGGCCATCATGGAAACATGAGAAGGCTCCTTTCAGCCTTCTATTCTTCAGGCTAAACATGCCCTGCTCCTTAAGCCACTCCTCATAGGGCTTGTTCTCCAGACGATCATTTTAGTAGCCCTCCTTTGGGCACATTCCAGCTTGTCAACATCTCCCTTCAACTGTGGTGCCCAGAACTGGACACAGTGTGATTCCAGGTGTGGTCTGACCAATAGAGGAGTAGTACGAATTTCCTGTATCTAGACACTATACTCCTATTTATGCAGGCTAAAATCTCATTGGCTTTTCCTGAGCTTTGGTTGAGCATGCTTTCAAAAGCTTTTGCAACAACTAGCTGATGACTCTGTTTTAGCAACCTGAAAAACTGCTATAGTCCATGGAGAGGTAGGCACAAGTTTATGTTGTCCCTGGATAGCAACAGCAGGAACCCAGCTACACAAATTGTCCATGCTGGTCCGGCAGTTATATCCTCATTGATCGGACAAGCAGGGGAGTCATGCAGATTGAAATCTCCTCTACATTTGACCCTTGGGGATTGCAACTTGTTGTTTCCGGAGCCCAGCTGGTCTTCAATAAGCATCACAAGGATGCAGCAAATTAGCTGTAAGTATTGCTACTGCCAGAAGATGGCAGCAACAAGACATAGTGTGTGAACTAGGTTTTTCCAGCTAGCTGAAAGCAGGGTCCTGTGGGAGGAAAGCTTTTGTGTGTGGCTTCTTTACAAGAAAATCTGGTTAAATTACAAGACAGGATGAATGATGGCATGCATAGATTCCTGGATTATACAGAAATGGAGACCTGTATCAGGACAATTATATGATACAGTTGTAGGAGTTTTGGACAGGGGATTTGGTTCAAACTTGGGTCAGTCACTCTTAATCCGCCCTACCTCACAAGTTTGTTGGTGTGTTGCTTTTAAATCATTTAAACTTCTAATAAAGTTATAAATGTGTGTAATAAAAAGTCCTGCCTAGGAGGGCAGAATGCAGAACATGAGAAATTAAGGTTCACATCAAATTTTCCAAAAAAAGTATATTTTTGGACATTTGGGGGGGGGGGGTACAATTCTCATAATTTATCATGCAGCACAGGATTTCAGAAAGTGAATTCCACAGTGGCACAGTGGGTTAAACCGCTGCGCTGCTCAGCTTGTTGACCGAAAGATTGCAGGTTCGAATCTGCTGTCAGCCCCAGCTTCTGCCAAACTAACAGTTCGAAAAACTTGCAAATGTGAGTAGATAAATAGGTCCTGCTCCAGCTGACCTTGGACAATGCCGGCTCTTTGGCTTAGAAATGGAGATGAGCACCAATCTCCAGAGTCGGACATGACTGGACTTAATGTCAGGGGAAAACCTTTACCTAAATATCCCAAAGGTTTACCTAAAGCCGTTGACCGAGGGCCCTTCCACACAGCCTTGTATCCCAGAATATCAAGGCAGAAACTCTCACAATATCTGCTTTGAACTGGGTTGTCTGAGTCCACACCTAGATAACGTGGGATTTTCTGCCTTGATATTCTAGGATATAGGGATGAGTGTTAGGGCCCTGATCATGATTCAAGACTATTGTTTTCCACAGTGCCTTTTTGCCTCCTGATGTATGTGTAGGGGTGCATAGTGTTGAAATAACATTTCATATGGGTCACACTCCTGCGTTTATGTGAGGATTTGGGCCAAGGAATAATGCAAAAATAAAAGGCAGTAACAGCACTCATTATGCCATTTTCTTCTTGCCCTGAACAGTGCTCTCAAAAAGGCACAATTCAGCACATTTTGAACAAGATAGTTTCCATTGCATTATTAATTTTTCACATAAAGAAGATAATCTAGAAATATAAATCCTCATTAAGTGTCTTCTTGAAGGAATCAATGAGTAATTTTAGTAATGCACTGTGAGAATTTCGAAAACTATATTGTTTCAAAGCTTGTTTGTAATTCAGGATGTATACTGTGCAAATTCACACATGGTTGTCTTGCACAGACAATAGCCTTATCTGCACATGAAACAGCACTTTCTGCGCAGAGAATATTAATGCATAGAAAATTCATGGAAAATGCTATTTTATATGCAAAAGGGCTGATTTATAATTCACAGCCCTCACATGTGAATAGCACAAAAGTATCTATGCCAGTAAAACTTTTTTTTTCTGCACAGGAAATAATAATTCTACATAGTATTATTTTCTGCACAGAAAATGCTGTTTCTACATAAATAACCACATGGAATATTATGCAGAATCTAAAGTGTGAAGATTTTCCCCAGGCCAAAATTATTTCTATCAGGGTTTCTCAACATTTGGGGAGGGGGGGTTGAAATATTTTAAAATATTATATTGTTGAAGGCTTTCATGGCTGGAATGACTGGATTGTTGTGAGTTTTCCGGGCTGTATGGCCATGTTCCAGAAGCATTGGGAGTTTTGCCTTAAGCACTGACCACAAGCCAACATCGTAGATTGTTTATTATTATTATTATTATTATTATTACTATTATTATTTATGCCCAGCTTTTTCTCTCCACAAGGAGTTCTCCCAAAAGCATCCCCAGTTACTATTTTGATCTGTAAACACTAGGAACCATCTGTCTGGAAGCACTTTGTGTCTTAGCAAAACTCAAAGTGCACATAGTTTACCATTTCATGTGCAGATTCTACTCTCTTGAAGCCAACACATTCCACATGGGAAAAGAAGAGCAGGAGACAAAATGGTGGTTGGCTTTGTTGAAGCTGCATTTTCCATGACAACTTTTGGGATATATTTTCAATTTTATGTTAAAAAGCAGCAATTGAGTGATGCCCAGAGTAGAAATGTGATTGGTGCTGGATCAAAGTAATCTGTCATTAAGCATGTCATAGTATATTCACTCCTCCAGGTGCTGGGATAGCTTCGTGTTGTGGATGGCATCCTTTGAGTCTTGTGTGTGAAATATTGGATGTCTTAGATGCCACACACAATCACTGGCATCTTGTGGAAAATTTAGAAAAGTTATGTATTTGCACTACAATGTGCAGAATTTGGGGGAGGGGTCAGGGATCATGAAGATTCGGCTAAAAATAGTGTTTCTAAGTTCTCCCAAACTGTGAATTATTTACTTAGTTATTATTATATTTTGAAAGCCAAGATGGAGAAAACTGTTCTTAAGACTTTCTACCTGCTATGCCGAAATAAAGGTTAATTTTGAGTTCCATATATTCAGTGGCGGAGTGGTTTGAGTGTTGGAATTATCACTCTGGATACCAGGGTTCAATTCCTTGCTAGGTCATGAAAACCCACTAGGTGATCTTAGACAAGTCACATGCTCTCAGCCTAAAACAATAGATTCATATCAGGGTCACCAATGTGAAGGCACACAACAACAACCCAGTGGCACAGTGGGTTAAACCCTTGTGCCTGCAGGACAGAAGACCGACAGGTCGTTGGTTCGAATCTGGGGAGAGTGCGGATGAGCTCCCTCTATCAGCTCCAGCTCTTTGTGTGGGGACATGAGAGAAGCCTTCCACAAGTATGGTAAAAACACCAAAACATCCAGGCCTCCTCCGGGCAACATCCTTGCAGATGGCCAATTATCTCACACCAGAAGCGACTTGCAGTTTCTCAAGTCGCTCCTGACATGACCACCCCCCCCCCCAAACAACAGCAGCAGCATATCTTAACTTGGGGGATGAACAGGGGACATCACTTGTGCCTCTGCCTCAGGCTGCAAAATGTCTTTGGGCAGCCTTGACTAGGACTATTGTGCTTCAGTACAATTGTTTTTAACAGAACACAAGGACCTCTCCAATTCATCCACCCTGCTCCTTCTCACAGCAAAGATGTGATCTTGCTTAACATGGTGTAAACTGTGTCTTACAATTTGTTAGAGGATGCAGGTCATTGATGTCCTGGGAATGAAGAATATAATAGGCTGATAGAAAGGAGTCCCAGAAATTTAATCAAAGTGGGGGAACAGCCATGTAAGGCCAAAATTACTCCTTCACAATGTAGGAGAACCCCACAACTCTGTCAGAGAGGCCACATTGGCAGCATTGTACAACTTTGGTGATGGTGTCATCTGGGTTCAGACTTCCCCAATGCACAGCAAATTTCATTAACTTGTCAAAACACTCCAGCCCAACATGCTTGTGGGCCAGAATAAAGAATTAGGGCATGAAAGACAGCTTATGTGGGAAGTCACCGACAATGAAAAGAAAGGCTACCATGCTTGAGGCCATTCCCATTCATCAGAGTCTTGTCAGTCCGGTTAGAGGCTGATGAATAGATGTGTCTAATCACATTTTGTTTAACCAGACTAGAAAAAATAAAGGTTATGAGGGCAACCTTTGATTTTCCATAAAGCAAAGGGAGGTGAGGGGGAGAACATGTGGCTTCTGGGTTTTTTTGTGGTGGTGTGTCTTGTGTGTACATGCAAATGTTATTGCACCCTTTTCATACGGTTTATAGCTAACACCCTTCCAGGACATGGTTTCATCTTCATGGGTAAGGTCTGGCCCACAGAACTGCAACAACCTTGAAATAGTTGGGACAACATCAACCCTACATATGCCCTCAATTTCATAGATAATAATGGGAGAATTGTGGCGCAGCAACACCAGGGTATGAGTGAGATGGCAAAGGTTACTCATTAGGAAGAACAGACAAAGAGAGTCTGCAGCAGTTTACTTTTGCCCAAATTGACTGGGAAGGGCAAGATTTTACCACCTCCTTTCCTGTCTTTTCTGCACTGCTGAGTTAGTTGGTGCAAACTACTTTTGCACTTTGAACTCAGCCTGCAGCAACTGAAGAAAGCTGTAGACCAGTGGTTCTCAACCTTCCTAATGCTACAACCCCTTAATACAGTTCCTCATGTTGTGGTGACCCCCAAACATAAAATTATTTTTGTTGCTACTTCACAACAGTGATTTTGCTACTGTTATGAATGTAATGTAGATACCTGATATGCAGGATGTATTTTCATTCATTGGAATAAGTTTGGTACAAATACCTGGTATACACAAAATTGAATACTGGTGGGGTTGGGGGAGAGAGGGGATTGATTTTGTCATTTGGGAGTTGTAGTTGCTGGGATTTATAGTTCACCTACAATCAAAGAGGATTCTGAACTCCACCAAGGATTGAACTGAACCAATTTTGACACATAGAACTCCCATGACCAACAGAAAATACTGGAAGGGTTTGGTGGGCATTGACCTTGAGTTTTGGAGTTGTAGTTCACCTACATCCAGAGAGCAATGTAGACTCAAACAATGATGGATCTGGACCAAACTTGGCAAGATTACTTAATATGCCCAAATGTGAACACTGGTGGAGCTTGGGGAAAATATACCTTGACATTTGGGAATTATAGTTGCTGGGATGTATAGTTCACCTACAATCAAAAGAGCATTCTGAAGTCCACCAACGATAGAATTAGGCCAAACTTCCCACACAGAACCCCCATGACCAACATAAACTACTGAGTTTTCTGATGGTCTTTGGTGACCTCTTTGAAACCCCCTCACAACCCCCCAAGGGGTCCTGACCCCCAGGTTGAGATAAGCTGACCTATATACTTGTGACCATGTAAAAATGTCTCAGGCCAAAAGGGGTCCCAAGTGGAAAAGTTAACGAAACTCTGCTATAAAGGAGCCAGGGCTAACAAAGTCAAACTCCCTCACATTTTTGATTAAGAGTAACTATTGGTGCATATGCACTGTCAATAACTTGTTCTGTTTTCCTTGACTTGGGTAGATAGATACCATGTAATGCCTTGCCTCAGGCATCAAGTTGTGAGTTTTCTTTAAAATTTTAGGTTTTAACAAGTCTTGTTTTCATTCTAGATGTTACAGTATCTAAACACCTAGATGTTCAAAGTTATAAATATGTATTTGGGTTATTATGCGTATTTATAGGATAGGAAAGTGTGACGCCATCAGCTACCGGAAAGCAAACATCAGCCCCAATAGCACAACCAGCAGTGGCAAAATGTGAATAACAACTTGTCAAGAATCTTCTGTTCTTAGAACATGTGACAGAGGCTCAGACTGGTTAGTAAACACAAATATAAAGGCATAAAAATATTAATGAGCAGTACTCTTAAATATTGACACAGACAAACACAGAAAACATACCTATTGGCTCATTTTCTTTTAATATAGTCATCTACAAGGGTTTTCTTTTTAAAGAGAAGAGGCATAAGAAAACTTCAAAGTTGTTCTGTGGACTTGGATGAATGGTTGTCAACATCTTGGACAGGTGAAGGTTGCATCAAAGCTTTTAGTTGCTTTCAAGAGGAAAGGAATGAATCAGCTGTCTGTGAGTTGGTTTTGCTGGGGATGAATCGGATGGTTGTTGTGTGTCCAGTGGATGTTAAATATAGCAAAGTCATTTCTGACTGTGTATGTTTTTTTTTAAAAAAAAACTGTGTTCAACTGTAAAACAGAAGTTGAATTATACTTTGTAAATCAAATTTAATTTTTGTTTCTGTATAGATCTTTTGAGATTTTTTTGTTTTTAAAAGATAGTGTGGTATTGCAGTCTGTACTTGGGAAGTCTGGATTCTAGTCTCCATGGAGCCATAAAACTCATAGGGCCTCATTAGGTCAATTTCTCTCTCCTCAGACTGACATACTTCACAGGGTTGTTATTTTGAGGATAAAGCAGGGTTGTTCACCTTCACTGGCAGAATGCAGTTAGAGTAGTTACAGTAGTAGTTAACCTGATATTTGTTTATTGGAGTAACTATTTAGGACTTTTTTCATGTCTGGAGCAACTTGAGAAACTTCAAATTTCTTCTGGTGTGAGAGAATTGGCCATCTGCAAGGACGTTGTCCAGGGGGCGTCCAAATGTTTTACCATTCTATAGGAAGCTTCTCTCATGTCTCCACATGGGAAGTTGGAGCTGACAAACAGCTCACCCTGCTCCCCAGATTCAAACCGCCAACCTTTTGATTAGTAATTCTGCCAGCACAAGGGTTAACTCATTGCGCCACCAGAGACTCCTACTATTTTGGACTACAACTCCCACAACTATCCACTAGAATGCCAGATGGATTATTTGGGGAGCTGATTGGCACCAGCACTGGGGTCATTCCAACACCAATAAAAATACAGCCTTTGGGTTTACCATATATACTCGAGTATAAGCCGACCCGGATATAAGCCGAGGCACCTAATCTTACCACAAAATGAAAATGGGAGATGACTTTGATACCTTCTGCCTGTACCTAAGGCCCCTTCCACACAACTGTATAAAATACCACATTATCTGCTTTGAATTGGATTATATGGCAGTGTGGACTCTGATAACTCAGTTAAAAGTAGATATTGTGGAATTTTCTGCCTTGATATTCTAGGTTATATGGCTGTGTGGAAGGGCCCAAAGAGGGCATATCAGCAGGTGTTGCTTTATCTGGTTGAATGACAAGCCACATCTGCTGAAATACTTCCCCCTACATAACCATTAAGAGTAGAGGACTCTTTTGTTGTTCTTGTTGTTGTTGACCTTCAAGAAACTTTAAGGGCCCTTCCACACAGCCCTGTATCCCAGAATATCAAAGCAGAAAATCCCACAATATCTGATTGGAGCTGGGTTATCTGAATCCACACTCAGATAATGTGGGATTTCCTGCCTTGATATTCTGGGATATAGGGATGTGTGGAAGGGTCCTTAGGCTGACAAGCATTTTGGGGTTGAGAGCATGTGACTTGCCCAGGGTCACCCAATGGTTTCCATGGCAGAGGGGTCACCAGAGTCATTGTCCAATGCTCAAACCACCATGCTGGCTCTTTACAGTTCTCAATCTGGCAACTCTATATAAAACGGACATTACAATTTGTTGCATACTGACCTAAGATCTTATAATACACAGCAGAATAGAAATATTTGAATAAGTACATAAAAGTAATGCATTTTAAACAGCCCTTTAAAAATGAAAGAATATAGAAACAATTTTTGAACAGGGTAAAAGAGAGAGGTGAGTTTTGGGATTCAGTGGATAAAGCACATTCTTCGCTACCACCCTCATGAGTTCTTAGCAGAGCTGGGTAAAGTTACTTTTTGGGACTATAACCCTCAGAATTTCAGAAGTTACTTGTTTGTCTTATATGTCTCAGCCAAGATTGTTAGTACTAATTGGCCAAGCATCTTATTGGCAACTGCTGGAAGTGGTAGTCCCAAAAGTAACTTTTACAAGCTCTGGTAATTACTTTCTATGACTGTAAATAAATGCAAATGTTAGGGAATGCTGTAAGAGAAGGGAAGATATACCTGAGGAAACCCTGGACTGTTTTCATCCTCTTGAGACAAGGAAAGGGGAGAATCAGCATATAAATGAAGATTAAGATGCCAGTCAGCAACCTGAAATGAAACAATTGGCTGTCACACAACAGCCTTTTCTTCCTTGGCCTTTGTTTAGTAGATTGTGGAGGGGCCAAAGGGATTGGGAAGCGGGGGGGGGGGGGGGGGGGGGAGAGTCTCCTTCTTTAGAGCCCCGTTTGGGATTCAAAGGGAAAATCTCCCTGGCTTTGGCTGATTAAAAATGCTTGACCTCTTCTGTGGGGCTTCTTGCATTGTCTGTCCACCCACTCCATGAACACACACTATCCTCCAATATACAAGCAGAAGCACAATAAGCAGAGCACTCAGCAAAGGCTGGATAATGAGCAAAGCTTTGTTTGCTCAAAAAAGGGGGACTGGTCCAGAAGTACTCAAACAAATTTCCCTGTTTTCTTTTCTGTCCCCTTCAGAATAATTCATTTGTTCAAATCAGAGGGCTTTTTATATTTATCAGTAGCAGCCAAAGTTCTCTACACTTTTCACCAAAGAGTCAGTTTTGCACAAGCTCCAGGATGTCTGTGTGCGTGTGTGTGCAGCCAATTTTCCTCCTTCTTTTCCTTAATGATAACAATAGTGTTAGAAGCAGATAATTCAAATGCTCTAAGGTTTTGCAGAATTGGCGCCTGCTTTTGATCCATCACTGGCAGGCTATTGCCAACAATTTTAAAGCCCTCCTATCAGACTCATGATCACTTTGCCTAGAGACTGGAAAATTCATAGAATCATATTATTCTAGAACAGTGTTTCTCAACCTGGGGTTTGGGAACCCTGGAGGGGTCGCGATGGAGTTTCCGAGGGGTCGCCAAAGACATATATTTCTGGTGGTCTTAGGAACCCCTTTGACGGAGAAGGCTGAAGATCTCTCTGCCTGTCCATCTTTTCCTTTTTGTAAACAGACAGTGAATCCTCCCACCAAAAGCCCTCCTCAGCTATGATTGACTGGCCTCTCAGCCAGCCTCTCGGCCAAGGGGAGGGCTATTTCTGAGACTCCAAGCCAGGGATGGGAGAGTAGGCATGCTCAGTGCATGGCTGCGTGACGCACATGTGCGGGCAAGAGAGAGTGTGTGCCCACCAAATCCTTCAAATATTTTCTGTTGGTCATCGGAGTTCTGCGTGCCAAGTTTGGTTCAATTCCATCATTGCTGGAGTTCAGAATGCTCTTTGACTGTAAGTAAACTATAAATCCCAGCAACTACAACTCCCAAATGACAAAATCAACCCCTCTCCCAACTCCACCAGTATTCAAATTTGGGTGTAAGGGGTATTTTGTGCCAAATTTGGTCCCGTGAATGAAAATACATCCTGCATATCAGATTCACAAGAGTAGCAAAATTATAGTTATGAAGTAGCAAGGGAAACAATTTTATGGTTGGGGGTCACCACAACATGAAGAACTGTATTAAGGGATCACAGCATTAGGAAGGCTGAGAAACACTGGGCCTTGTGGACTGAAAGGACCACAAGGCCCATGTAGTTCAACTATGCAAAATAACGTATGTATATGCCTTCACATTAACTCCATGAATCTCATAGGCAAAGAATACCCAGAGCCAGTTTTGTTTGTTCCTTCTTGCTCAAAGAAGACGGTTCATTGGCAGTTTCCCATCTCCCACTCATAAAAGATGCCCACATTAACTCTACATAAAGACATCCAATGATAGAGAGTTCACAATATTTAGGCAGCCTGTTGTACTGTCAAACAGCAATTACAGTTTTAAAAGCCTCACAACTTTTTTGTTGTAATTTGAGTCCATTATTTCATGTTATTGTCTCCAGAAACAGCAAAAAATAAGCTGGCTCCATTGTCGACATGGCAATTTTTGGAAATATTTTTAAAAAGCTAACATGGCACCACTCAGTCTTCTTTTCTCCAATCTAAAATTATTATTTTTAAAGCAAATGATGGCTATCGGTTGTTGTAGGTTTTTCAGAGCTGTATAGCCATGTTCTAGAAGCATTCTCTCCTGACTTTTTGCCTGCATCTATGGCAAGCATCCTCAGAGGTAGTGAGGACCTCTAGATGCAGGTGAAATGTCAGGAGAGAATGCTTCTAGAACATGACCATACAGCCCGAAAAACCTACGACAACCGATATAAAACCAATTAAAAACTATAATAATCAGTATCTTCCAGTTCAACTCCTTATCCATTTGCATCGTTTAAGCCGTTCCGTGTTCATTATTTCATCATACTGAGTTTATCTGGTTAGGCTGCATTTCTGAAAGCTTGCTCAAAATGCCAGGTTTTTACTTTTTCAAATCCAAATTCTGCTCATCATATCCCACGCTATATACCTATTGCACATGGCTGTTTGTTTTTAAGGTTGAGTGGAATACATTACTCTTCTTAAATGCTGTATGGCATGGGTGACCAGTTGTGTGAAGGAAGAGGATAATCTGCAACAACAAGATGTAAATTGAATAAAGAAAATTGGTAATTTGTAGAGGAAAGACATAATCATCATTTGTCTACCAAATGACCTGGCGAAGGCTTTTAATCTACTTGTACCCCACAGGGGCTGTTTGTGTGGCGAGCAGAGGGTGAGGCTGCCAAAGGGTGTTTAATTACCATATCCCCAGGCCAGCCAGCCCCAAACACCTGCTCCTCCGTGCTTTTCATATTACAAGCTCATTAGGAAGCGGTGGCCTTCTCTCCCTGCAAAAGGAAAAACAGTTTGAAGTAATTCTGTGGTGGGAACCGATAAAACATATTGCAGGAATCAGTGGACAGCAGGTAAGACATTTCCGCAAGCATAGGAGAAAATGCTCCATTGATTCTCAGGGAAACAAAACAAGTTTGGACAAAGTTATATGCTGGAGTGAAGAATTCTAATATTGTTTTGTGTGTGCGTCTGTTCATGTGCATTCATGTGTTTCGGAAGAATGCCAAAAGGATTTAGATTCAAAGTTTTAAGATTGTGAAAGACAGTTTGCAGTACTTTTGTTATATTCATTTTTTTCTCACAGTGCTGCACAATTACTGTTTCCTCCATCCACCAAATCTTTAGTGTTTAGTATTAATACTTTTAGAAGGTCTGTTTAATAGATTTCCTACATGTGTAAGTAAATGTTTTGTTCCATCAAGAAACCCAAAACTCTGCTTATAGCTATGTGTACAAATGCTGGAGGGAAGTCTCATGAGAACAGGTGTATTGGTTTTTGTTGTCTGGAATTCCCATCTGTTCCTGACCCTGTAATAATAGGTCCCTCTTTGCTTATGAATCCGGTACTAACACCCTCCATCTCTGCCTACAGTAGTTATTCTGAAGTTTCTCAGGTGTGCTGCTCCTCTGAGGGAAGTTTGGAAGACCAGGAGTCTTTGCAATTATACATGTGCATTTTGTTTTGTGATGCTCTTGGATATTGCACTTTTGGGGGGTTCCAGAAACATTTTGTTCCCTCATGAGCTCTTTTTGCCATTGTTCTCCATCAGCACTTTCAGTTGCTTCTTATATGCTCATCCTTCTAGAAATATGATTCTGGAAGTGTGAGCTCAGCTGGTGACTCATCTACAACCTTCAAAGATTGGTATACAGGTTTGTTTACCAGCTCAAACAAAGACAGGAGTAAAGAAGAAATTAATAGATAAAGCCATGAGCACAATGATAATTGATTCCATGGTTTATCAAACCAGTATTTTTCTAAATTTGCAAGCTTTTCCTTTTGTTTCCATTCCATTTTTGTTTTGCTTTGATTTTGAGTTTACTAATATGGGTTGATTGATCTCTTTCTTGTAAAATACCATATATACTGATGAAGCTATATAAATAAATACATGTTTAAAAGCAATGCTGTGAAAGCCACCCACTACATGGCTATCAGCCTACGCCCAGTAGACTCAAATCAAGGAAAAGCTTCATGAGAACCACCACTCCTCTTAATGTTTTCCCCAGCAACAGCAAGAGTATCCCTCTGGGCAGCTAAACCAGGCTATTCCAATTGGATGGCACCCCACGAGGGTCTTTCTCCAGGGGCAAACCAAGAATGGGTAACTTGGAAGTCCCTCAATAGGCTCAGAAGTGGTATTGGAAGATCAAAAGACAATCTGGCAAAATGGCACTAGCTAGAAGAATCCTCCACCTTGTCAGACTGTGGAGCAGAACAAACAAGTTCACTTCTGTATGCTTGCCCACAATGCCCTGCCTCATGCACAGAGGAAGAATTGTTTAAGGCTACAGACAATGCAGTTGCTGTTGCCTGTTTTTGGTCAGAAATTATTTAGCCGCTTGCGCTCCTTCTATTTTTATCAGTTATACTTATTTATGCAATGCTTTTGACGTGAAATAATAAATTGATGATGATGATGATTATGATAGGGGATGTTTAGCAAAGTTGCCAACTATTCCCAAATATTTGTCTAACTAATTGCTGGAATAACAATCTCAGATTGTTGGAATCTACTTCCAGGTAAAAAACGTCCAATTGTTTTATAATAATAATAATAATAATAATAATAATAATAACAATATCATCCACAATATTGGAAAGCATGTTTCACTAACTTGGTTTTAATTTTGATGGTTTTTATGAAGGTTCATCACTTGCTGCTGGCATCAAGCCTGGTTTCCAACAAAAATAAATGTGCATAAATGGCTCTTTCAGATAGATGACTATTAATATGTAGGGTTTTGTTTGGTATCTTTAACGTCACTTTCTGCTGCTCCATGGCCTGGAGCTTCATTGTGACACAAGACCTTTGTTAGTCTCTTAAAAACTTTCTTTCAGTGCTAATTACTAATTTCTGGCTCTCTGACAGGTTTCCCTCACCCCACTCCTGGAACAATGACAATTGTTAATTGTAGAGTCAACAAGGGTTATTGTTTGCTTTTTAGTTTTCTACTTAATAGAACAAATATTATGTTGACCAAAAAATATCCACCTTATATGCTTTAGTTGTGAATAATTGTCTTAGATATGAATATATCTTAAATGCAGAGAACTGTGGACAGATCTCAAAGGACAATTTGTCTGTTATGTACAGTACAGCCCCTGTGTCTGTGAGAAATATGTTCCTGAATTACCCATGAAAACATAAAAACAAAAAAAAAGTAAAAGTAAAGGTTTCCCTTGACATTAAGTCCAGCCATGCCTGACTCTGGGTGGGGGGGGGGTGCTCACCTCCATTTCTCAGCAGAAAAGCTGATGTTGTCCATAGACGCCTCGAAGGTCATGTGGTCAGCATGCCTTGGGGGCTGAGAATTGCGGCATATAAGCGCAGAAAATAAATAAATAAATAAATACATGGAGCACCATTACCTTCCCATCTATTGATCTACTCACATTTGTATGTTTTCGAACTGCTAGTTTAGCAAAAGCTGGGGCTCACGGCAGGAAATCAGCTTGCTCCCTGGATTCGAATTGCTGATCTTTCAGTCAGCAAGTTCAGAAACTTAGCTTGGTATTTGTATTTGTGCCTGTGGAGCAGGGTATACCTTGCTTCTTCCATGCTAATGAGATGGTGAATCTACTCTGGATTTTAGACAGAAATTAAATGATCTATCCAAGGTGCTGAACCTTGCTGTGCTTAACACTTTGGGTAGCTCCTTCAACACTGGGCTAAACCCTAGAGTGGGTTCATCATTCTACTAACATGGGAGGCATCAACAACCTCCAGATGGTGGTTGGGGGGGATAGCATAAAGACCCTTCAGCCAAAATATCTTTCTTAAAAGTATCTACTAATTTAGCAGCAGTGGTGGGGCATTCACCTGCAATTTACCAGGAATGTCAAAGTAGCTTCCACAATTACCTCCTGGTTCTGTTAACAATTTCCTGTTGAAATCCCAATTTTAGAACAACATTATCTATAGTGCATAAAACAGTGCAGCAGCTTCAGTGTGGAAAATGATGGTCTGGAAACTGCCTTATTTTTTATGTTAATGATCATTAGGGATGGGGAATATGTTGCCCCCGCCCCCGCCCCCGCCCCCAATGTTAGCTGAAGTTGCATTCAGTCTCCTACTCCATATCCAAAGGTCAGGGATGGTGGGAGTTCCAGTTCACCAACTTTTGGAGGGTCATATGTTTCCTATGGGATATAACTTTTGCAGATTTGATGATTCACAGATTTGATTAATATGGTTACTTTAGGAATCTCTAGTTTCTCCTGTGCATCTCTATAGTCAATTTGCAGTCCAAGTTTTGGATTTCTTTATAACTAACTCTATATTGTAGATGCATCCCCAGTGCATCTACACTATTTTTCTTGGTTATAAACACTATTTCCCATGTGGGAGAACACTAAAGTAAAACTTGAGTTGATTAGTTCTGTTTGCTTTCTGTTGCTTGTTAACTTTTTTCATCCTTGCCATACATCCGATGATGATTCACAAAGTATCTGACCATTTCTGACTATTTTAATTTTATTAGCTATGCAGTTAATTTGCAAGATAGAATGTAATGAGTAACATTTTCCAAAAGCAACCTGTCTTTGTTAACTCTGATAATTGGCACACCACAGAATCTCTTCCTATAGACATGCAGGCAGATGGTTCAGTAAACAGACGCATGGAGATGGGAAAGCTGAATTAAAGCCTGATTAAATATTTGCAGACAAAACACCTGACATGTGTCAGCACAATGCTCAGAGTGTGAAAGAACAAAGGGGCTTAGCTTGTTGTGAACATGTGACCAAGCATTGAATACAAAAACAAAACAAAATGAGAGATAGGAAAGGGCAGGATGGGTTTCCTAAAGTTTTACATCCTTTCAGTTCAGACACATTGATACTTAAGTTTTGGACAATGCATAAAAGTTGTGTGTTTCACCTGCATCTATGGCTGGCATCCTCAGAGGTTGTGACCTCACAACATCTGAGGATGCCTGCCATAGATGCAAACGAAACATCAGGAGAGAATGCTTCTGGAACATGGCCATACCGCCCAGAAAAAAGCACAACAAGCCAGTGATTCTGACCATGAAAGCCTTTGACAATATACAGAATTGTTTGTTATCATCAGCAAATCTGCTTTTTCAAAACCTGAATCTCTTGATAATTACAACTCAGACTCATTAAATTAATGGCATTAACGTTGAACAGACTCTCAAATTAATGATAGTTTCACAGAAGATGCATCTTCTACACCAGACATGGACAAACTTTGGCCCTCCAGATATTTTGGACTCCAACTCCCACAATCATAACAGATGCTAGGCTATTAGGAATTGTGAGAGTTGAAGTCCAAAATTTGCCCATGTCTGTTCTACACTATAGATCTTTGTTTGCTTTCTGCATTTTTTTTGACAGGCTGGTATCTTATTTCTTCAGTTTTGTTGGATTTGTTTTGAGATACTTTCATTTGAAGGAATGAAGCACTGCTAGGCGACAAGGCAAAGGGTTGTCCCTTTAACTTGGCACTTTATGATAAGAAATGAAGCCTGGGGTCTTGGCCAAGAAAACAGGTGGCCACAAGTGAACTTCAGACCTTGATGGACAGGTGTAGCTACTTGGAGTTACCTCCGATGCTGCATTATCTGACAAACCTTGCTACAGGCTGGTAGTGGTTCTACATGACATAGCAACTCATCTCCTTTTAGCAGGATGAACTTCAGTCTCAAGAAGCCTTGGGCTGTGCTTTCTCATTGTTTTCTGGGACCATGGGGGTCCATGCTCTTGTTACATCCTGTATAGATTACTGCAACATGCTCTACGTGGGGTTGCCTTTAAAGACTGTTCAGAAGCTTCAAATGGTCCAATGGATGGCAACCAGGTTTCTAACTGGAGTGGCATACATGGAGCACACATCTCCTCTGTAACGTCAGCTCCACTGGCTGCCAGTCTGCTATCAAGCACAATTCAAAGTGCAAGCTGTAAAGCCCTATTTATTTATTAAGAACACTTTTACCCCGCCCTTCTCAACCCCTAGGAGGACTCAGGGTGGCTTCCAATTGGCAATAATTCAATGCCGCATCATAAAATACAAAATAGCAAATATAACAATTAAAAACATGAACATTAATAAATAGAGATTAAACAGTATACTTATGATCCATTTAGCTATTGCCAATCTGGTGGCTATTTATCTAGCCATATACTGATGATTACTCCGCTTAACTTATCCAAATCCACTTCCAAGCTATAGTCAAACATTATCAATTCTCCTTTAACCTAATTGCCCAAAGGCCTGGTCCCACAAACACCTTTTTACTTTCTTTCTAAAGGTGAGGAGGGATGACGATGACCTAATTTCCCAGGGAAGCAAATTCAACAGGCAGGCGGCTACCACCGAGAAGGCCCTGACCCTTGTCCCTGCCAAACATGTTTGAGACAAAGGCAGGGCCAAAAGCAGGGCCTCCCCAGAAGATCTTAAGGTCCGAGGTGGGACATAGAAGGTGATACGTTTGGACAGTTCTGGCCCAGCTTACCTGTCCGAACATATCACTCTCTATGATCCATCACAAAGGAGGCCCTGCTCTCTGTCTCACCACCTTCACAAGCACTATTGGTGGGGAAGAGAGACAGGGCCTTCTCAGTGGTGGCCCCTCATCTGTGGAACTCCCTCCCCAGTGAAATCAGAGCAGCCCCCTTCCTCCTAACCTTCAGGAAGAAAGTAAAAACCTGGTCATGGTGCCAAGCCTTTGGCTAACAAGTTAGTGCAATATGAGTATATGGAATTGTGAAATGACTAATGACTAATGGAATGGCCTTGGATTTGACTCTGGATGAGGTGATTTTAATAATTATTTTAATACTGCTGTTGATTTTTTGTTTTAAAGTATATTTATTGTATGTATGTATGTATGTGTATGGCATGAAATTGCTGCCTTTTTGTAAGTCTGCTCTGAGTCCCCTTTTTGGGGTGAGAAGGGTGGGATAGAAATGTAGTAAATAAATAAATTCTGCTGAAAGATTTTCCTTGGGATGTGCCTTATCCTGGACTGAGACTGTCATCAGCCTTGCCTGACCTTGATTTTTTGTATATTTTATTTGCATGCTTAATGGAGGATCATGGATCAAACAGAAGCTATTTTTTTCTTCTATAAATGAAGCTAGACTATTTATCGGCTTAGTCAGTTTGAAAAAAAATAATTGCATCGCCGCACATATTCTTGCTTTTTGCCTTTAATTTTGCCAATTCAATTAGTTTTTTCCCATTATTTTTGCTCATGATAATATTCATCTAAAGTGTAATTGGAATCTGGAGTGTCTGTTGAATTAGTTTTGCTAGTTTTAGGCTCAAGGAAAGAAATGTTATATCATCTGCAGAGAAGACATCATCTTCAGCTAATTGGAGATTTTTCTCACTCCATTTAGCTGTTAAACCCTAGCATATGGGCTTTGATTGGCTTTCATATTCAAATAAGGCAGTGGAGGGAGGGGGGAACGCAAAGGCAGTACAGTAAGAGGAACAGAGAATTCCAAGTAAAGATGACATTTTTTTCCTATATACAGTATACCGTAATTCTCCAAAATTGGGTGAATTCTATGTATGTAAGGATTTCCCACCAAAAGTAGTGTACATACTAAGTAGAAAAAATAGATATGCTCTTGTGCAAAAAATTTAGAAGACAACAAATAAGGATGCCTGCCATAGATGTGGGTGAAAGATCAGGAGAGAATGCTTCTGGAACATGGCCATACAGCCCGGAAAACTCATAGCAACCTAGTGATTCCAGCCATGAAAGCCTTCGACAATGCACAAATGAGAGGAGGAGAAGGAGGGGGGAGGAGAAGGGGGAAGAAACATGTACTGGCGGATTATATGAAAGGCAGCCAAGAACCAACATTGATGGAAGCCAACAGTAAAAAAAACTCCTTAAAGTGCAAAAGACAAAGAGTGAATACCGTAAAAATACAATGCAGAGAAGAAGAGAAAACGGGCAAAAAAACCCTCTCTATGGGAAAAACAGAGCAAAATTGACAAGGAAAAAAATATGAATGTGGCTCACTAATGGATCTTGTATTTTAACTGTATTGAACTTGGGCTTGCCCCCATGTAAGCTGCCCTGAGTCCTTCCGGAGAGGTGGGGGCGGGGTACAAAAATAAAGTTGCTGTTGTTGTTGTTATTATTATCTTTGACAAAGGAGATGAAGGGCCTGATTCTTGCAGCACAAGAACAAGCCATTAGAAACAATGTCATCAAAGCCAGAATTGAAAAGTCAATGGCAGTTTCCAAGTGTAGACTCTGCAAGGAAGCAGATTAAACAATAGATCACACCCTCAGCTGCTGCAAGAAGATCTCCAAGACTTCAAACTTTTTAGACAGAGGGCCAGGTCACAGTCACTCAAACTGTTGGAGGGCAGGATTATAATTTGGAAAAAAAAGAATGATTTTGTATGCACACTGCACATATCTTATTTGTAGTACAAAAAACACTTAAAACAATACAATAATTAAAATGAAGAATATAAACAAATATAAACTTATTAGTATTTCAATAGGAAGTGTGGGGCTGCTTTTGGCTGATGAGATAGGATTGTTGTTGTGTGCTTTCGAGACTTAGGTTGACCCTGAGTGAGGGCTGGGTAAATGACCTTGGAGGGCCATATCTGGCCCTCGGGCCTTAGTTTGAGGACTCCTGGCATAGACAGACAGCAAGAAGAGGCACAACGCTATTGCTCAGATGATCCATTGGATCTTATGCCACAAATACCATCTGCCTGTGACAATGAACTGGTGGGATCACAAGCCTGAAAAAGTTACAGAAAATGAACACGTCAAACTACTCTGGGACTTCCAAATTCAGACTGACAGTTTTGGGGCACAATACTCCTGACCTCTTAAATAACCTATACAGTTATTATAAACTGAACACTAAATAGTAACAACTAAGAACATTATGATAGCTAAAACCATTATTACATGTTATGCAATAACCAGCAGTTGATAGTTGGTATCATATTTATTTATGTATTATAAATGTCAGTGGCACCTTGATATATGCCTTGGTTTGTTTACAGTATCCCCCCCCCCCCCCCGCCGCCACACACACACACTCCTCATTGAGTAAGTAGAATTCTTATTTGGGGCAAATATCTCATGTTCTCCTCTGTAGCTACACTGGCCTTAAATGGACAGATCACTGACTTTGGTGTCTTCTTTCCATCCTAATCAGAAAAGTGAGGAAGAGACGAGGCAGGTTCAGTTAGCACTCAAGGACGTGGCTGAATCCTAAGCAAAATTTGATTTTCACCCATTCCACTTTGTTCCTCAGCTAGAGAGTGTAAGTGAGAAGCAAAGTTAACTGTGCTGTGGCCTGCAGAAGCATTCATTGAGGCCATGAACCAGTTGCTATTGCTAATCCACTTCCTCACTTATCTGAGGGGAGGGGGTCTCACCTGAAGTATCCACAACCAGGTGGACCCACCAAGTGGGTTGCACATCCTTCCCAAAATTGAGGAATGGGAAATGTATAAAATAGCTTCTCCAATGGAAAGGCTGCCATGTAGCAGTTGTATGCTGAGCATCCTGCACTGCTCATCTTTCAGGACTTTCTGGCCCAAAATGATTTCCTTGGTGATTATCATGATACCACCTACAACATACTGGTGGGTGCTTGCAAGATAGTCAATAGTTTATCATTTCACACTTCAGATTTTGGTGTGAAGACACACAATTTAGGGAGCTATGTTGGTATAGGCTCTGTTTTCCAAAGGCCTGCAAGTCTTAGAAGATCCTTTTTAATGGCTCCCATAATGCCTCTGGGCAAACCATGGAGCTTCAGTGGAGCTCTTCTCTCTCTGAGCAGAGTAACAAAGCAACAGCATGTGTTCTTGCCGGTTTGGCTTATGCACTTTTGCAGTACAGAGTAGATTGGTTGTGATACAAAGACTGCAACTCTTCCCGTTCAGTCACATCTCGGCATGTCAGGTGGGCACAACCTCCATGTACCCACCCACACTTTTGTCACTCTGAATTTGAATCCCACATTTATTTGTGCACTCAGCTTGCTGCTGTAAGGAATGGAAGAAATACATGCAACAAGAGAGTAGAACAGGTAAGTCTGAAAGGTAAAGATAATTAGGAAACCGTTTAAGAGGAATTGTTCCTAACTGCCATATTTACTTCTGTTAGGAAACTCATTAAATGCTTCCCTGCTGAGGCACTAGGAAGGAATCTATTTGCTGGATAAAAAGTGTGTCTTGGATGAATCTGGCTAATTTATCCTAAATTACATATTCTTTCATGAATTACAATTACGTGGCTGAACTGAAAACCAGAGGGATGCTGTATCAAATTTATTTTCTGTCAGAAACCAGATAGTCCACATTTCAGGATGTCCCACCTACTTTCAGAAGGCAAGCATGATATAATGACTTGAATGTAGGACTAAGGACCCTTCCACACAACCCTATATCCCAGAATATCAAGGCAGAAAATCCCACAGTATCTGCTTTGAACTAGGTTATCTGAATGCACACAGCCATATAACCCCGTTCAAAGCAGATAATGTGGGATTTTATTCAGCTGTGTGGAAGGGGCCTAAAACTTCAGAAGATCAGGGTTTGAATCTCTGCTTAGTTATAGAAACCCTCTGGATAATGTTGAGTTCCTAAGAAGAAGGCAACACCAAACTTTATTTGAACACTTGCCAAGGAAACCCTACGAGGGTCAACATAAATTGGAGTCAACATGAAGAAGCATAACAGAAATGCAACATCTTTTGACTATCTACTCTTCATTTCCCAGTGGCCCATGACTGGGGAATGAAGCAGTTATTTCAGAGATAACATGTTAGAGGAAACAAGTGTGCCCCATGTGTGCTTTTGGGTGGGGAACATTTTCATTTTTGAAGAATGATTCAATGTTGAATATTGAGATGAAACCTATATCCGAGTTTGGCCCAGTTGAATAAGACAGAAGCACTCTTTGGCAGGGAAAGCTAAAGACCTTGTAGCGCTACCACTCACATGATTCCATGGCATTGAACCATGGCATTGGTTAAAAGTTAAAGTGCATTGATTTTACAGTGTAGATGCACTTCACCACAACCTACTTTATGCAGGTGTTTGTAGGAATACGTGAGTAAATGCTATAAAGAATATTTGTAATTCTTGTGAGTCTAAAAGTAATGTGAAATGTAACATTTTTCCAGATGGGACACTTTTAATATCTTTAATGAGAACCATTATAATGTTAGTTTTCCTTAACACTTAAAGAGCCAGGGAAGATGAGTGCTGATTTGTCAGGGAGATTTGCATGAACACAGGCTCTCGCTTGCTGACCAAAAGCGGTCCCTAGATATTGATGGGTAAAACCATATGCCCCTTCTACACTGCCATATAAAATTCAGATTATCTGCTTTGAACTGGATTATATGTCAGTGTAGACTCATCTAATCCAGTTCTAAGCAGATAAAGTGGTTTATCTGGTTTGATAATCTGGATAATATGGCAGTGTAGAAAGGGCACACTACATTGAAAATAGTGTAGGAAGGTGGGATTATGAAGGGTTGCAGAAGACTGATCAAGGAAACACGGATTAGTGATCAGAAAAGTTGTACTAATGAAGAAAGGTGTGATATTGAAGGTGCTCAACTTGGTATGTATTTTCTGCTCTAGCTCAATTGTTGCAACACTGCAGGTTGGTGTGAGTCCTGGAGGTTCTGATCATTGCAGAGAGAGAAAAAGTCCATCAATGTCCACAACAACAAATGCATACATACATAAGCAAAAGGTGGAATTATGCTCGCATATGTCCCTAGAAAGATGCTAAGAATGGAACATTTATGAATTGTAATGATAGGTCACTAGTTCTTGTTTTAAAGACTCCACTCCATACTAGCAATCTATTTTAGCAGCTAGGACGATAATGATCCAAGTACTTGGTAACTGATGGCACATGCTTTTATCCAGCTAAATTAGTGTTCGTACATCTGTTGATTTCCAAGGGATTAAGACTACAGACTGGGTAATATATTGTAATTAATCAGAACATTATTTTCAAATCAAAGTGGCCTCATCTTATAACACAATTGATTGAAATACAGTTATTGCTTTGTTGATCATGAACATACTACACTAATGAGATGAAGCAATACTTTTAATTGACCAGTTTTTGTTGCCTTGCAATTGGCAAGCTTTGAAGTTACAGTAGAATCTGCCTGGCAGAATATTAATTCAGATAATTCAGACTAACTTTAATTCTCAAAACAGTTTTAAATTTACAGCATACCGATAGTGCAAGGTAATCAAAACAAGGAATGCTTACTGATATAGTGGGTGAATTCTTGGCTGAGAGACATTTATTGCATCTGAGGCTGGGGTTACTTTCTTCATCACCTTAGGCTGTATTCACATGGCAGAATTTTGACACCATATTAGTTGCCCTGGCTCAATGCTATGGAATTTTGGTATTTGTAGTTTTGTGAGATGTTTACCCTTCTCTGTCAGAGAACTCTGGTGCAAGAATAAAAATTGCAGTTTAGTGCTACGAGAGATGTTCATTAAAGATTTCCCCTGACCCACTTCCTGGGAACTGAGAAAAATGAAGCTTGGCACAGTTATTAGTCCTTCTCTACATAGCTGCCTCCTAGGGTCACACACTTCCCCATCTTTTTAACCAACTGTAAACACCTTACTTGTAGAAATCGACAGGTTCCTCCAAAAGCCATGTTATGACCTCAGAAATTAGAGTCTCATAATCTGAAAAATGCTTGCCCTTCAAAAATAACTTCATTGTTGGAAAGAGTTGGAAGTCAGATGGTGCAAGGTCAGGTGAATAAGGAGGATGCAGTAGAATTTCAAAGCCACAAGAGCATGCTTCCATTGGGGCAACATGTGACTGGTGCACTGGTGCAATGTCTTGCAAAAGTCTGACACCTTTAGTGAGCATGCCACGTCTCTTGGTTTTGAGGGCCTCCCACAATTTCCACAGCAGTGAAGCAAAGTATGGCCTAGTAATCATGGTACCCTTTGCTAGGAAATCCATCAATGCTACTTTGTGCTGGCCCCAAAATACTGTGAGCATGACTTTGCCTCCCGAGAGTTGAGCAGTGCCTTCTTTGGAGGCGGTGAGTCATGATGCTTCCATCAACTGAACTTTTGTCTCAGAATCATAGTGATGGACCTAGATTTCATCCTGTGTGCTCAGCCTGTTGAAAAAGTCCTTCTGGTTTCCATAGCACATCGTCAATTGAGCCTGAGAGCATTCGGCTTGTTCCTGCTTCTGGAAAGGTGTGAGCAACCGGGGGACCCAGCGAATGGATACCTTATGCATATGAAGATGGTCTTGGATGATTTTTTTTCCATGGTCTCCATACTAATCTTGACATTTTCAGCTAGGTGGAAAATGGTTACATGGTGATTTTCCAAAATGCCGACCTTCACTTGCTGGATGGTGTGTTCATCAATAGCAGAGTGCGGTCGCCTTGGAATTGGAGCTATTTCCACTGAAGTCCGACCACATTTGAATTGATGATGCAAGTTCTATGATGGGGAATCATCACCATAAACCTCTTTCATCTCATCAAATGTCTCCTTTGGTGTGTGGTCTTTCAAGTAAAGGAACATGATGACTGCTCTGTATTCACTGGGTCATTACCAAACCTCACACCACTTCAGCACCTGTGAAATCAAGACCATTATCAATTCTGAGTTGTAAACTGGCATGTAATCTATAGAGACTTATATCATTACACATGTGCAGTTTCAGCATCCTATGATAAATAGAAGTGAGTTAGGGGAAATCTTTAATGAACTCCCCTCGTATGTCCTGTCAAACTGCTGTAATTCTGCAGTAAAGATGAGTGGCTGGTCTGTTTATGAGTTTGAAAGGGAAATGGAAAAGCAAAGATATTGAAGAAATTTATTTTGTAGAAGATCTTTCCACATTATAGCATTAAGAGTGCATTCTTTGATACATCCACTCACAAATAACTTTCACCATAAGTTCAGGGGGACTTGCTTAGGTGAGTATTGGACTGCAGCCTTGAAAAGCGACTGCCTAGCTTGCTAATATATGTCTGCTTTGATAACAGGTTAGTAGGTTTCCCCACTTGGCAACCCCATTCTTCTTTTCTGTGCTAATCCAAATTGATTTCTCAAAGATTAAAATGCTTGAGGGAGCCATTGGGAGCCATTTCTAATCATATAGTGACAAAGCAGTTGCTAAATCTCTACAGATGCATAAAGGATATCCAGTAAGGCAGTTTCAGCTATGAATGGAAAGTCCCACATTGTTCAGCTCCTCTTTTCTATCTTGCTTATTGGAAAAGTCAGCAAGCAAAATTCACCTGTAAACTAGAATTGGACATTGGACAGGTGGTCCCTGCAAGGCTGAAAATGGCTAGAAGTAGAAAAATGTTAGGCAAGTCTTCTTCTACCATTTTCAGAAGGGATAAGGTTGGAAGGTGGGTGGAGGTCACCAGAGAATGAAGGGGATAAAGGGGCGGGGGCAATGGTAATAGGATCATTGGTGCTCTCAGTGAGCTAAGGCTTGTCTTCCCATATATTAGCCTTCTTCAGATGCATTAAATGATGCCTTCCAGATGCATAAAATGACAAGTTCCATTATTTTATGATACCAGATGAGCTCAATAACAGCTCTCATCATAATCAGATGTAGCTTGTATGTGTAAATATTTTTGGATAGTTATTATGGAGATACTAATGGGCTGAAGATTGGCCTGACTGATTCAAAATTTGGGAAGGGCCCACTATTTCAGGGCATCAGGAAAGTTCAGGAATAGACCTCATGGTTTGTATGTGTCCACATACTGTCCAACATTTTAGAGATGAAAACTGGAGCATGTGCAATCAAGCAACATCAAAGTTGATCAAGGTGGCAAAAATTTGGTGTCAAAGGCTTTCATGGCCAGAATCACTGGGTTGCTGTGAATTTCCAGGCTGAATGGCCATGTTCTGGAAGCATTCTCTCCTGACATTTCACCCACATCTATGGCAGACATCCTCAGAGTTTGAGAGGTCTGTTGGAAACTAGGCAAGTGAGGTATATAAACCTCAGCAGAGAATGCTTCCAGAACATGGCCATTCAGCCTGGAAAACTCACAGCAACCCAGTGTCAAAAATTATTGTGAGGAAGAAAAATGAATCTAGGAGAGGCTATTGCAGTTTACTTTTGCCTAGGCCTACTGGGAAGGATAAAGACGCTGCCTCTTCCTGTCCTGAATTACCTGAGGACAAACTACTTCTGCAGCAGTTGGAACAAAATGAGGGCAAAGTGAGAGAAGGAAAGAAACTGGGACATTTTAAAAGCAACTGAAAAAGGAGGGCAACAGAGAATTAAATAGGACAGTCCCTGTCATATCAGGACAGTTGAAAGGTGTGTGTTCAGTTTTTAAAAAAATCAAGAAACAGATGGTCATAGTAAAGTGCCATGCTAACCAAAGCAGACAGATGTAGATCTGGCCTGATCTAAGCTTCTTTTGTTCAAAGCAATATGTGATTTTTGCCATTTTTCTATATTTTGCCAAGGCAGACACCTTTGCCCATTCCATTTCCAATGTGTTCTCAATATCTATTATTTTTCTTGTTACTGATGAAAATGGCCAATTATTTGGATCAATGGACCATATTATGATCAGACAGCTATGAGGACTGTCAAGATCATCACTTACACTTCAGAACTGACCATCACACTGTTTATTCATTTATTTATTTATTTTACTTCATTTATATTCCACTCTTCTCACCCTGCAGGGGACTCAGAGCAGTGTACATCATATATTTAGGCAAGCATTCAATGCCTCAATTATACAAACTGTTAAAACATAACATAACTACTCCAAGGTGGGAGGCTGGCCTTGGTTGAAATGGGAAGCTTTAGCCTTAATCCTATTGGTTCATTTCAACAAGAGTGGACCCAGTGAATCCATTGCTGAATGGTGAGTCAATATGTCAGTAAATCCTGTTACTTTAATGAGTCTACTTTAGCCCTTTTCCTTGTTTAGCCATTTCTACTGGAGGAATTGTCAGCAGTTCTTCTTCATCACTGCATTCAAAGACAGCCAGTGAATTATGTTAAAGTTATATTATTCTAATGTCTGCATTCCTTTCCAACCCAAAAAGGATGCAGGGCAGTGAAGGATTTCCAGGACTTTATGATTACCCACATTTCCAGGACTTTATGATTACCCACATTTCCAGTGAATGTAAATGTGTTGGTTTACAAAGGACAGAAAAACCAGCTTAGTGATCCACAGCAGAATATATTAAACTTTTTTCAAAGCCTTATTAGATTATCTAGTTGGTGCATAACACTTTGATGTGGTGTGTATATTATAATAAGATTTTTATATACCAACATGTTTTCTAAAGGATGGTTTTCTAAAGATATTTGAAGAGGAATCAATCCTTGAAAGGAGCGTACATGTACATTTAAGCCAACTGTAAATAATGCTGAATAACCCCGAACAAAGGTAATCATATGGCAGCGCTACTATTGTTGCAAGGAGAATGGAATTATCATTCTCTGTGGATGGCCGAGATTTATTTGTGCAACAGCCAGGACCTCTTAGGAAAGGTCAGCCCTTGGTAGCGCTGAACAGCAGTTCAAAGTTAAGACAGACACATAGAAGCCCAGCTTCCCGTGGAGCACGTCTAAACGTACAATGCATGTCATGGCTCTGTCTCAACGATGAGAGGAGAGACAAAGGAGCAATTCTCAAAGGAGGTCTGTTTCCTCTGCTTTAATAAATGCGCCAATTTGATTTGTTTACTCGGATCTCAGCTCCCTTCCCCCATGCAAACTGTTTGGATAACCTGTTAGTCTCAACTCAGACTGGTAAAACCAGCTAAGCTGATTAGTTCTCTCTCTCTCTCTCTTGCTCACATATACACACTCACGAAGAAAGGCCACGGGGAAAGCATGGCCTTTGCCACATTCAGGGGACTTTGGCCTGGGTAGAAAGGTTTGGTGGGTTGCTGATGCGTAAGAGCAATGTGACTCGAGTGCGGAGTGAGCCCCAATCCTTTCCTTTCTAACCGGGCCTTGGGTTCGCATCGATATGAGCCATCATGTTTCGTGTCACGTTCAACGTAGTGACAGAGAAAGTTACCTTCACCTTCGCAGCCTGCCCCTCCATCACGTGGAAGGTAAGCACAAAAATATAGATAGTGTATAAGGGGAGGTAAGCAAACTTAAGGGCAAGAGTATTCCCAATTAGATGGAAGACCATCACAATGGATTTTCAGTTGTATAGCACTGAGTAAAAGGTTATTTGTATGCAATTGTAGGTGTGCAGTTTCTCTCTCCCTTGCACTCTTTTTTTTTTATTTTACTTTTGCCTGTAGCCATTTCACAGAAAAGAGGGATAAGAAGAATGCCAGCTGTGTGATAGCCATCAGCTCTAATGTCTGCCTAGGATAATAGCCATTATTGCAATGTTTAAAAATTCTTTCTAATGTTTGTTTTTGCCAATATGACATATTGGGGAAGTTGTCATCTTACATAGTTATAATAAGGGGTTTCTCACTGTGCAAGGATTAAAATATGGGGAAAGAGAAGAATAGATGCTTTCATTAGGGCTACAGTTGTGCAAATAAGTTCTCCGCAATGTGCACTTCTTTCCTTTGCAGTTCGGTCCAACACCGAAAAATTACAGGTTCAAAAGCCATTGGTTGTTTTGTTTATTTTTTTAAAGAAACTACTAACTTTCTTTGCTCAAATGTACTAAATCACTTTTTACTATGACCTCCTAGCAGAATTACAGAACATTCTTCAACTAAAATATAATTTAAATGATAATAGAGATGATATACATACATACTGACAAACACACACACATCCACACACACACGTAAAACACAGGAAAGCTATTTTTGGATGTCAGTTCCTAGAATATCAAGGCTGCAATATCTGTGGCCGTAGCATTTGAGGAATCTTTGGAACTCTAGTTCAAAAAGTAAATCTGAGCTCTGTTAAAGCACTGCTTACTGACTCCAGAAGAATAATTCCCAACTATCTGTTCTGATTCCACTACATTAATAGGAAGTGTACCAAAGCTCATCCACACCATCTTGCACCCCTCTTTAATTCCTGCAAGGACATTTGTAGGAGATGCTTCTGACATCTTTCTTCTTGGAGAGCATACTGCTGTGAGCAAAGTCTGTGTCTTCCTGTTGATGTAGTACTTCAGCATTTGGTATAGTACTTCAGTTGGGGTAGTACTTCACTAATTCTGACTTGTTGGCATCAATTCAATGACCTCCATGTGAAATATAGATGTGAAAATTTCAGAGAAAAACAGAAAAAAATATAAATCTGGCATAGAATTATGCCTCCTAGAGTTCTGGTTTCATCCGGGGCCCTGTCTACATAGAAAAAAAAGAAAAAAACATGCTTGATGTGTATTGGTCAATATCCTGACTTTTGTGATCATTCATGTTCCAAATGCTTCTTGAGCCCTTTAACTGCTTTTAAAAGAATTAGCTTTTCAGATGTATTCTGACTGAAGATCCAAACGAGTTCTGGGTTTGTTTTTTTGTTTTCGTATGGGTGGCGCCAATGAATAATTTCACATTAGAACTGAAGGAAAATTTGGGGATGGCATTAACTGGTTGGTGGAAGGTGAAAAGGGTTATTCCTGCCAGGAAGTGGCCTTGATAATGGTTATCTTTAAAATGTTAAATAACCACCTATAATTATTTAAAAGAAGGAATGTTTATGTGAATACTTGCAGATACATATATTAGTCTATCATTCATCCTTCGACAATACATAGTCTATCATTGTTTGCACACCTCTGCACAGCAAGATAACTATCAAATATATTAGACAAAAGTATGTATATTAGAATGCATGATGGGAAGAAAATAAAAGTGAAGCAGATACTGCCAGCAATAGTGTGAATGGAGGGGAGGGGAGTTTTCTGAAGCAAACTGACACTTATGGGTGCATAGCCAGGAGATATGTGCAGCTCTTTAAGACAAACTCACCATAATATGCATACATAAGGATTTTTTTCAGGTGTAGACAAGCCCTGAAATACTTTGGAGCAGATATTTATTTATTTACAGTATTTATATTCAAATCAGCATTTGGTCAGTTTTGATTTGAAATATGCATGGATGAGCATCTGAGGGCCAGTATATCTTGAACTACCAAAAAACAAATAAATGCGTCCTAGAGCAAATCAAGCCCAAGTTCTGAAGTCAGGGTGAATAAACTACCAGTCTGTGGATATATCATGAGAAGACATGCGTCACTAGAAAGAACAATAATGCTTGGTAAAGTAGAAGGAAGTAATAATAATATAATAATAAAATTTATTTATACACCACCACCATCTCCCCAACAGGGACTTGGGGTGGCTTACATGAGGCCAAGCCCATACAACAAATTACAATAAAATAAGATACAAGTTACAATAAAATAAACAACATCACAGAAAAATACAGTAGGAAAAGAGGAAGACCATATTCCAATGAGGTCCCAATCAAAGAAGACACAAAACTTTGGACTTCATCACATGCAAGCCCCCCCCCCCCCATTTTCACACACTTCCCGGGGGGAAGGGGGCTGAAGCAGGGGAGTAGTCTTTCTGAACTGATGATGTGCCTGGAAATGGGAGAAAGTCCTTAAAAATATGTGGGATGGGAACTGTCAGATTCACCCATGATGAATCATTTCAGTGATGTAGAGAAATTGGTGTTCTTAAGAACAGTGCTAGGGGTCTCCTCTAGAGTAAGGTGATTACAAGAGAACATAAAGGAACCCAGGAGTGGTGTTGGATTTAAGAACAGTGATTGGGTCTCCTCTAGTGACCTCATCACAACGGGCTACATTTGGTGGCATGCACTGGTTTAACCCAGGTCATCCACAGAGCCTGCCGGCTCCCATCAAATGATGCTGGCACAGCTCCATGGGTGAAGGAGGGTGGAGCCAGTGTATGCCACAGCCGCAGCAACATGGGAGGCTTCCCATGTTGCCAATACAAGCAGTGTACACTCCATGTACACTCCACGCTTCCCCCTGGGGCATGGGGTTCCTCACATCTCTAGACAACACAGAGCAACTCTGGTGGCCATGTGACAAGGTTGTAGAGTAAGGTGTTTGAGAGGGAACATAAAGGAGTCCAGGAATGTTATTGGATTTAAGGAAGGATGGTGCCTTGAATCACCATCATTAAATCAGACAACATAAAGGATCATAAAGGAATCCAGGAGTGGTGTTTTAAGAGTGATGTCTTGGGTCTCCTCTAAGTGAACGGTTGGCAGGAAGAAGCTATCCTGTGTGATGTGGTAGCTCCATCTTCTTTACTCACCATGGTATTCTTTTGACTGTATCTTACCTATCTTGAAGTAGATTACATCCAAACTGGCAGGAAGCAGTGAAGGAATTTGAATGCACAAGTCATTCGGTTGTGTTAGATTACTCTCACATCATGTCTGTACTATCTGAAGATGATGTGAGTGTAAGCCAACATACCTGGACAATGCTAGGATGAAAAAAATCTGTTCTACCTCATCACTTTTTGGAAATGGTATTTTAATTCTGCCCAGCAGGAAAAATACTTCACTAGTTGTCCTCTTGGCTTTTTCCCCAGCCATAAAACACAAGAAAACAAAGGCGTTTGAAATATATTAGAAATCTAATTGTCTGACTTTATAACTAAAAGCTAACATTAAAGAAAATGTGCTGGAAAGAAACATTTATTCTGAAAACCAGCAACTGATGTTCATTTCTGGAATTGCCATTTTGTCTCCTTTGCATTACTTCAATTAAATAATTATTTACAGTATTTTAAACAATGATTGGCTTGCTTACAGATTATTAATGAGTAGACAGGACCTCTATTCAAGGTCTTTTTTTATTGTGGAACAGCTTGCAAAATGATGTCAAAGCTCCTTTAGTATCATATGTGATATCTGGAGTGTAGAGGGGAAATTTGCAGGTTAACAATATGCTCATGTTTGGCCAATTGAGGGTCTACAGCATATGTCAGAATCCATGTTTGACTATACTGCTGTTAAGTCAAGTCCACAGCATGTCTGAAATTCTATGGTAGCCCCTTTGATATACTATAACAGTAGGTGGATCATAATTCCTGAAGCCATTCGGATAATGGGGTTGGAGCACTACCCTCACATTGATAGACATCTAAGGCAGCTAGCCATTGTCCTATGGCTGTATTAGAAATTGCATTACGACCCCCTTACCCATGGACTTCAATATCCATGGTTTCACTTACCCACACACTAAGAAATACTCCCCATGGAGGTGTTTGTGTGCCTCTCTATGTTCTCAGGTGAAATTCTATGATATTATTTTGGTCCAATGTCTGACTTCACAACTGCTACTCCTGTGATCTTTCCCCCCATATCTACTACCACCTATTCCAGCACAACAACATCAGTGTGCCGGATTGCTATCCTTGAAATTGATCATTTTTTGGAGATGAATGAAAGGATCGGAGTTGATTCCAACAATGAAGCTACAGACCTAGATGAGACTGCTCAAAGATGAGGGACCGGTAGCAAAAACAGTAAGGATTGTGAACTTCTTTCAGCCTGAAGGCTGAAAGTTTTGGAGAAGTTCTCTATATTCTGGTGATGAATGAGACTAAAGAGTGAAATAAAAATGCCAACATATTTTAGCTCATTATCATCACAATATGAGCTCAAAGAGAGATAATTCAACTTTTTAGAAATAGATAGTAAAAACCTGTGGAGCCACTATTTATCATGGAGAAGAGAGGTGTGGTTAGAGAAGTTTGAACAGCTAGATTGCAAGTCCAAGAGTGACAGATTCAGCCCCAAGTTCTGGGGGTTTTTATGTTGTGTGTGTATGTGTGTGTGTGGCGGAGGGGGGGGGGGAGGGGAGGGGAGGAACCTTTGAATCAATTGTCAACTTGACAACCTCAATAAATTTGTCGGGTTTTCTTAGGCAAGGAATCCTCAGAGGTGGTTTTGACATTTCCTTCCTCTGAAATACAGTCTACAGCGACTGGAATTAATTGGTGATCTCCCATCCTAACTAGATCAGACCTTACTTTACTTTTAGGATCTGACAGGATCCAGTGCATTTAAGGTATTTAGGCTTTGCCTGAGGTTTCCCACCCCTGAACTTATGGTTTTTTGATTAGCAAGATGAAGTCAGATAGTGCAGGACCTGGGACAGCTCCCAGATTGGCTTTTGAGAGGTGTCTGTGAGGAACAAAGTAAATTGTCATGGTTTGAAGAATATGAATATAAAAGAGCCAGAAGCTGTGTTCTTCTTTATACATCCTGCTTTAATCTTCAAGTGTCTGGAAAAAATGACATTTGGGAGACTTTGTTTCACTGTTTTTGCTATACGTATTGCATAACTGTGTGGGATGCTTACGAAATGACCTGATTCTGTTACACAAGAAATGTCTGTAGGAAGTTTTAAGAAAAATCTCATTTTATGTAGCGAACTGAAATCTAACATGCACTTTTAGAAGGAAAATGTGATAAGAGGGACTGAGTAAAGAACCAGGTCCATTTAAAAGCTGGGAAGGAAAGGCTGCTGACATATTTCAGCCAGTTTCCTTTGATTAGATACTGAAGCCATAATGATAAATATATGTACCTTTGGTTAAACTTATATGCCTTCAAGTTGAGTGTTATTTATGCTCCTTCTCTCCTATGGTGTCCTTATTCAGATTTATTGACAGGAGATCCATTGCCTTCATCTTAGGCTGAGAGAGTATGACTTGCCAAAGTTCACCCAGTGAGGTTTCCATGGCTGAATAAGGATCTGAACCTTGGTCTTCCAAAATCCTGCTCAAACTATTCACTACACTGTGTCACCCTATGCCGGATTTTGACACAGTCTGGACAAGGATTATGAACAGGGAATATGGATTAATGGAATCAAACACTTTATATGTTTTATTTTGTTTTATTGTTCTATGTGTTTTATTCGCTCATGTGTTTTAACTGTTTTGTAGTTGGATGGGATATGTTTTTATTGTGTTCATATGTAGCATTGAATTTTGCCGGTGTCTGTAAGCCACCTTGAGTCCCTTGCAGGGTGAGAAATGGAGTATTAATAAATTAATTAAATAGCAAGTGTATGCCTAGGGATAGGTAAAGGGTAAGGTTTTCCCATGATATTAAGTCCAGTTATTTCCAACTCTGGGATGTGGTGCTCATCTCCATTCCTAAACTGAAGAGCTGGCATTGTCCGTAGACACCTCCTAGGTCATGTGGCCGGCATGACTGCATGGAGCGCTGTTACCTTCCCGCCGAAGTGGTTCCTATTGATATTCTCACATTTGCATGTTTTCGAACTGCTAGGTTGGCAGAAGCTGGTGCTGACAGCGGAAGCTCATGCTGCTCCCCGGATTTGAACCGGTCAACAAGCTCAGCAGCTCAGTGCTTTAACCCACTGCGCCACTGGAGGCTCCTTATCCCTAGGGATAGAAATGCTAAAATGAGATATGTTGCAGCCCAGAATGAATCATGTAAAATAACTTTGGGTATGATTGTGGTTCGGTAGGTGAAATATACTCGTCCTACAGTAAAGCAGTAACTGTTCCTGGAGATCTGTTGTTCACAATATGTGGCTCATGCTGTAAACATTACTATTTTGGAATTCATGCTCTTTTGCAGAATAATGGAAAATGCTCCACCTTGTGGTGGATATCATTTATATTGCCATTTCCTCCAGTATTGCCTCATTTCAGAAAGGAAGAAAAAAATACAATGGCTTGTTACACATTTGTATTTTTCACTTGTTACTTCTTAGCTGTGATCCATCACTCCATAGCATTTATTTGACTAACTTATCCAATGCTGCAGAGAACCTGTGATGGAGTTTTCTTGACAGGATTCGTTCACAAGGACATTGCTATGGCTTCCCTCCTGAGACTGAGAGAGTGTGACTTGCCCACAGTCACCCAGTGAGTTTCCATGGTGTCTTGGCGGTGAATACATAGGTGGCTGTGGAGCCCTATTCTTGACCTGCATGTTCTTCCGCAGTGGACATCAGTGTCCAGGTGGAAGGCGGTTTTGATCAGGGTTAGTTTGGTGCACTTTCCTCTTGGCACGTTTCTCTCTTTCACCCCCCCCCCCATTCATGCCTCTTCAAATTCCACAGCACTGCTGATCACAGCTGACCTCCAATTAGAGCTCTCAAGGGCCAAGCCCTCCCAGTTCTCGGTGTCTATGCCTCAATTTTTAAGGTTAGCTTTAAGCCCATCTTTAAATCTCTTTTCCTGTCCACCAACATTCCATTTTCCATTATTGAGTTGTGAGTATAGTAACTGCTTTGGGAGATGGTGATCCGGCATTCAGACAACAGGGTCAGTCCAGTGGAATTAATGGTGTAGGAGCATCACTTCAATGCTGGTGATTTTTGCTTCTTCCAGCACACTGACATTTGGACAAATACTGTAACTTTTGGGGAGGAAATAGCCAGCTGTATTCCCTAACTCTCCAATTGTGACAACTACAATTCCATCATCCATGCTGTTTGGAGATAACTGGAGATACGTGAAGGATGTGAGACTGAAGAAGCCTAACTGAGAAGATAAATGTCTTCATTCTTTTTCTGTAGATACATACAGAAGTTCCTCGTTTGCCTATATCAACCCATATAGTTGAGTTGGGTAGCTATTGCCTGACATAAACTGAAGGATTGTTGCTTTACATTTCAAAAAACAACCACAAGTAACTTCAAAAGCAACCAATTTGCATGGTAGAAAGACTTGGTAAGAAACCCTAATACAAAATTCCATGAAGGTCAGTTCTGCACAGTAGAGTTTCGTAAATTGTTACAGATGCATTGTTGTGCTTTGAAATCCTGGCGCAAATAGCTTGCTTTAGAAATGTGGGAAGAGCAGAGAATTGAACAAATTAAATTACTTACAGTACTGAAGACACTACAAAGAATGTCAGATGGTGCAAAATTAACTTCTTATGGAACAATTCAGAGCTGCACGGCACTTGAAATTGAGTCGGAATGGCTGCATAGATTGTGGTGAGGGTGTTGTGACGATGATATCCGGAGTGTCATTTATTTCAGTGGGTGAATTGAACATATGTTTACATCTCCCCCACTGAAGTCAAGGCTGCTCAAAAGTGCTTGTTTTTGGGTGGGCAGCAGACAAGAGTGCCAATGAAATTTAAGAACTAGCAGAAGTATCAGCTTTGCATGGAATGAGTTATACTTATAGAAGACACATTCAATCAGTGTTAAGAATGAATCCCATTAACTTTCATTGCCTTTTCTATGTATGAACAAGTCTGGCTTGAACTCATTGTTACCTATTCCCATTTTTATATCTGATTTACTATGAATGTAAATAACACTGGATATTGTGTCCAAGAGGCACAGAGAAGTTGCAAATGCCTAATCATTTAGGGTGAGTTTTCCCTCTCTTTTTATTTAGTTTCTTCAACTTTTGATTAACCTGTAGGTTGTGTAAACAAATCAGAGACTGAAGTGAGTTAAGGGGGACTGTTTATCTCAGGATAATGAACCATGAAAACCTGCCACTTGTAGCCAACGGAAACGCCACAGCCCAATTAATATGGATGCATCCAATTTGCTTGGATATGAGATGATTCATCATCTGCTGGAGCAATAGGCGTCTATTAGGTTTGTTCCTCTCTCAGATAACACACAACTGCTTCAGAGGGATGGAAAGAAGAAAATATTTTGATATTGCTGAATTTCCAACATACTGAATTTCTACAGTGAGAGGATTACCCCCTGGCAATTGACCAGTCAGAAACATAAATTGGCTGGCATCCTTTTTTTATTATGTCAGAAGCAACCCGAGGAACTGCAAGTAGCTTCTGGTGTGAGAGAATTGGCCGTCTGCAGAGATCTTGCCCAGGGGGGTGCTCGGATGTGTTTCCATCCTGTGGGAGGCTTCTCTCATGTCCCCGCATGGGAAGCTGGAGCTGAAAGGCAGGAGCTCACCCCGTCTCACAGATTCAAACCGCCGACATTCAGGTCAGTAGTTCAGCCAGTACAAGGATTTAACCCCTTGTGGCACCATGGCTCCTGCTGGCACCCTGTTATGCATAAATCCAACTTTTGTGTGCATGCATCCATTTTTTTAAGGCTCCTGTCTTTGTCTTATGCACTGGCAGCTGTAAAGCCCCAGAAGGAGTTGCTATTGCTTCTCTTTTTTATGGGGTGGGGATAATAATAATACTTGATGATGATGATGATGATGATGATACTTTATTTTTAACCTGCCCTCTCCAGTACAAAACATAATACACAATTAACAGACAATGAAACATAAATTAATCATTCATAGATAGATAGATAGATAGATAGATAGATAGATATTTGGGGAGGAGGCGTTCAAACATGAACACCTGGGTGTTCTGTGCCTCTCCAAACTTCAAATCCCAAACTCTCAATCATAAAGTCATGGCAGTTAAACTGGTATTATTATTATTATTATTATTATTATTATTATTATTATTATTAAACTTTATTTGAACCCCACTAGCATCTCCCGAAGAACTCGATGCGGCTTACAAAGGCCAAGGTCTCAACACAACAACAGCATAACAATACAACTCAAAGCAAAATCAAAAACATAAAGCAATAACAACAAAACATTACACCATAACACAGTAAAAACTAGGGTCGGGCCAAGTAATGGGTACAGATTAAAAAGTGCTGGGTGTGACAGGTGGTATGTGGGATTTCAGGGCAAGTACAATGTGCAGAGAATCTTAAAACTCTAATAAAGTGCTTCTGGGACATAATGCTGGAGTTTTCCTATTCCGGAAAGGCACATCGGAATGCCAGGTCTTCAAGCTCTTCCTAAAGACTGCCAACGTGGGTACTAGTCTGATGTCTTTGGGGAGAATGTTCCAAAGTCGGGGGGCAACCACAGAAAAGGCCCTGTCCCTTGTCAAACAGCTATGAATACAAGTTCTGTTCAGTGCTACCCAAAATGGTGATATGAGCACCAATACCAACCCCTGGGCGATCAGTTTCTCATCCCTGGAGATCCTCAGGGAAAGAAAAAGAAAAACAATTGTAGCCAATTAGTACAACTATTGCCCTGCTCCATGACACATTGGTGGAAAGAAATGTGGGTCTTCTTATATCAGATTATATAAGAAGACCTGAAGATACATTAATGGTTCACCTGAAAATTGTACCATTGATTGGACATTTGAGATTGTAGTTGTTATTTTGACCACGAGGGGTCAGAAGAGATCATAGTGATGTGGGGAAATGGGCAAAGAACAGAGTTGCATGCTTTTTGGAACTTCAGCTTTCCAACTTGCGTCCTCCATGAGTGAGACAACATGTTTTAATTGTTTAAAATAATGTTGCATCTCCTTTGTTTAGCAACCAAGAACAGCATTGTTCAAGCACCATATATGATATAGTAGCATTTTCTAATACACTTCTTCTTGCTCACAAGAAAGCATGTTGTCAAACAAAGAAACCCGATAGCATATTAGTCATGACATGGTCAAAATATGAATCACCAGGGGAACTTGCAGGCTGCACCTGTCTACAAAACGGATGCTCAATTTATTTGGTTCATCATTGCCTTTTTCCTTTCAGTCAGCTGCAGTATCAACTAATGAGACGAGTAGAAACACTGAACAAGCCAGATCTGGTTTGCTGTGAGTTTTCCAGGCTGTATAGCGATGTTCCAGAAGCATTCTTTCCTGACGTTTCACCCAAATATGGCAGGCATCCTCAGAGGTTGAGGGTTCTGTTGGAAACTAGGCAAGTGGGGAATGTCTGTGGAATATCCAGGGTGGGAGAAAGTACTCTTGTCTGCTTAAGGCAAGTGTGAATGTTGCATTTCGCCACCTTGACTAGCATTGAATGGCCTTACAGCTTCAAAGCCTGCCTGGGTGCTGCCTGGGGAATCCTTTGCTGGAAGGTGTTAGCTGGCCCAGATTGATTCTTATCTGGAATTCCCCTTTTTTAGTGTTGCTCTTTATGCCTTGGTTTTAGAAAGTTTTTTTTAATGCCGGCAGACAGATTTTGTTCATTTTCATGGTTTTCTGCTTTCTGTTGAAATGGTCCGCATGGCTTCTCTGTGTAGTCTGACATAGTGGTTGTTAGAATGGTCCAGCATTTCTGTGGTCTCAAATCATATTCTGTGTCCAGGTTGGTTCATCAGGTGCTCTGCTATGGCTGACTCCTCTAGTTAAATGCTAATCAAGATGGTCAATTGCAACATTCACACTTGCCTCAAACAGGCAAGAGATCGAAAAATGAAATGCAAAGATACAAAATGGGGAATGCCTGGCTTGAGAGCAGTACGTGTGAAAAAGATCTTGGAGTCCTTGTGGACAACAAGTTAAACATGAGCCAACAATGTGATGTGGCGGCAAAAAAAGCCAATGGGATTTTGGCCTGCATCAATAGGAGCATAGTGTCTAGGTCCAGGGAAGTCATGCTACCCCTCTATTCCGCTTTGGTTAGACCACACCTGGAATATTGTGTCCAATTCTGGGCACCACAATTCAAGACAGATATTGACAAGCTGGAATGTGTCCAGAGGAGAGCAACTAAAATGATAAAGGGTCTGGAGAACAAGCCCTATGAGGAGCGGCTTAAGGAGCTGGGCATGTTTAGCCTGAAGAAGAGAAAGCTGAGAGGGGATATGATAGCCATGTATAAATATGTGAGAGGAAGCCACAGGGAGGAGGGAACAAGCTTGTTTTCTGCTTCCTTGCAGACTAGGACGCTGAACAATGGCTTCAAACTACAAGAGAGGAGATTCCATCTGAACTTAAGGAAGAACTTCCTGACTGTGAGAGCCATTCAGCAGTGGAACTCTCTGCCCCGGAGTGTGGTGGAGGCTCCTTCTTTGGAAGCTTTTAACAGAGGCTGGATGGCCATCTGTCAGGGGTGATTTGAATGCAATATTCCTGCTTCTTGGCAGGGGGTTGGACTGGATGGCCCAGGAGGTCTCTTCCAACTCTTTGATTCTATGATTCTATGATTCTTTCTCCTACCTTGGACATTTCACAGATATATAAACCTCACTTGTCTAGTTTCCAACAGAGCTCACAACCTCTAAGAATGCCTGCCATAGATGTGGGTGAAACGTCAGGAGAGAATGCTTCTGGAACATGGCCATACAGCCCTAATAACTCACCGCAACGCAGTGGTTCCACCCATGAAAGCCTTTGATAACACATTTAAGCCAGAGGAAGGGGTTTCCCTTTATTTCCATATCTCCATGTACAGCAACTTCCTTTTCAGTTTAGGAATGCCCAGTCACTTCTCTATAAAATACATTAGAAAAATAAGCTATTCTTCTTTCTATTCCATGTGATGAAGATATCAAGGAATTAAACTAACTTGCAATAACAACAACAACAATTTTATTTTTATATCCTGCCTCCATTTCCCTGGAGGGACTCAGGGCTGCTTACATGGGAACGAGCCTGAAACAAACATAATTAAAATATAGCACATAAAAATATAAAAACAGCATAAAACAGAATAAAACAACAACATTATAATTTATTTATTTATTTATTTATTTATTTATTTATTTATTTACCATATTTATATACCACCTTTCTCAGCCCGAAGGCGACTCAGGGTGGTTTACAAACGGCACAATTCGATGCCTACAATAACAAAGAACGATTAATACATTTGCCATAAATAACATTTGATAAAATAAAATAAAACCGATAAAAGTATATAAAACAGAATATAAGAGCAACCATCAAACAAAACATCCAATAAACCAACAATAATAAATAATTTCTGGGCACGACAGGGCTGGTGGGTAAAGTGCATAAGTCAAATGACAACATTAGGGATAGCTGGCAGTACAAAAGGGAACATTATGAGTTTGGGTACAAAGCAGTAGTAAAGTGCAAGGACAAGATTTGGGTCCTGGTTGGGGCCAGGTTACCTAGGGGATTGTCTAATTGAAGGCAATCAATTGGGGCTCCAATTGTTAAAGTCCTTTTTCTGGATGTTAGGCTTTTCCATCACCAACCATGCACATCTGTGTATGTCCACCTTGGCTATGATAACTGGGATATCAGGTATTATTCATATCTGGGTAGTAACAGATTGCAAAATTTTCCAACTGATACTAAATGGCCAGATTAATTCAAAGGGGCCTTACCTTTGCCTTCCCATGAAGCTGAGAGTCTGACTTGCCTTAGATCAGCCAGAGGGCTTCCCATCCTGATCTGCAGAACAGAATATGGCATTCAAATCACTCCACTATGCTGGCTCTGGTTCATTTGGCAGATAGGAAGAAAGATTTCTGAAAACCACAATTGATGTTTTTAATAATGTAATGTTTGCATCTGAGAATTAAGCTTAGAGGCATTACTCATCACCACGGAAGGAAAGTTTATCTGGCACATAGAACTGGCATGACACATAACCACAAATGCAAATGAATTAAACATTAAACCACACCACAAAGTACAACATTTATGCCTAAACTGGCCAACATGGCCTTTAATCGTAATAGTTTGTCTACCTCAAGGACATACATTCCAACCTTAATTAGTTCTGTTTCCTATACTGTCAATAAAAAGTTGTCACTGAGAGCTATATAGTTCCCCCTAAATAATTAGTATCTAAATAATAGATATCATTGTCTAAATAATCAAATTTTGGTGGTGGCATGCCAGGAAGAAATACTCCCTGGCCTGGAATACCCATTTTACATTCCCAAATACCTAAGTGTAGATGACCTTGGATGGGTCACTCTCTCTCTCAGCCTCAGAGGAAGGAAAAGGCAAGCCAACTTTCAACAGATTTTGCCAACAAAACCCAATTGTAGGGTCACTTGAAGGTACACAACACCTATTTCTTTGCTAGATTATACAAATCAGAACTCTGGCTACTATTTGAGACAAATTCTAGGATTAAGCTTGTGTTTGATTCTGCATCATGTATTGTAGTCCAGATAGAGTAATAAAGAAAACATATGTTGAACGTTTTATGGTCTGCAAGGATCTGAATGTAATGGACGATATCTGTAGAGCAGTGTTTCTCAACTTTCTTAATGCTGCAAACCCTTAATACAGTTCCTCATATTGTGGTGACCCCCAACCAGAAAATTATTTTATTTGCTACTTCATAACTGTAATTTTGCTACTGTTATAACTTCTAATGTAAATATCTGATATGCAGGATGCATTTTCATTCACTGGACCAAATTTAGCACAAATACCTGACACGCCCAAATTTGAATAGTGGTGGGGTGGGGTGGGGTGGGGGTTGATTTTGTCGTTTGGGAGTTGTAGTTGCTGGGATTTATAGTTCACCTACAATCAAAGAAAATTCTGAACTCCACCAACGATGGAATTTAACCAATCTTAGCACACATAATTCCCATGACCAAGAGGAAATACTGAAAGGGTTTGGTGGGCACTGACCTTGAATTTTGTAATTGTAGTTCACTTCCACCCAGAGAGCACTGTGTACTCAAACAATGGTCAATCTGGACCAAACTTGGCACGAATACTCAATATGCCCAGATGTGAACACAGATGGAGTTTGGGGAAAATAGATCTTGACATTTGGGATTTATAGTTCACTTACAATCAAAGAGCACTCTGAACCCAGCCCACAATGGATTTGCACCAAAATTGGCACACTACCTTCATGGCCAACATTGAATACTGGTGGGGTTGGGGGGGGGCATGTTTTTGAATTCTGGGAGTTGTAGTTCACCAACACTAAAAAGGAAGAGAAGGACGGGTGGAGAGATCTTCAGCCTTCTCTACCAAAGAGGTTCCTAAGAAATATGTGGTTTTTTACAGTCTTTCATGACTCTTCTGAAACAACCCCCCCAGGAGTCCCAACCCCCAGGTTGAGAAACACTGCTGTAGAGGATTGTTCAGGTGAATGAACAATCTAGGATAGGGTTAGGATTGATCTCAAGGCACATAACAGTAGCAGCACAGGAAAACACCAGCTGCAGATGTGAATGGAGACTGTGAGTTTAGATTGCCTCATAGTTGCCAGGCAAGACATTTTTTGGCAAGAATCTAGGGGTGAAACTACTTTTTAAAACTATCGCTCTGTATCTAAAGGCGAGAAAAAGTGACTCACTGAGTTGGAATTATTAATGTTCTCAACTCTGGCCTGGAGGAGGTTGATCCAGAATAGCTCTTCTTTGTTGCAAATGCTTCCCTCCTATGAAGATAATAAACCTTGACATTCAAATCAATTTGTCCCCTTCTGAAACAAGGCTTTAATTCTGGCACACAAAGACGTATACTGGCACCTAGCCACGTTACTATTGATTTGAATGTTTTTTGTGAAAGGTTTAGCGGGAATCACTGGGCATCAACTGCCAAGTATCCATATGAATGGGACCATTGGAATTTCACAAATTGTTAGTAACACTCTTTCTTTTGAATAGCCATTACGAGCTCTAACACACATCATCAAGATAAGTCATGTTTTTATTAAGAATCAAGAATTTGTCCTTTTGTCCTTCTTAGGTCACACTATAAAGGCCTGCCCTTTTGAGTATGTTTGTTATTGTTGTGTTCCTTTCTGATCTATCTCAGTAAGATTTCTTCAGTAGAGGTCTAGCATTGCTTTCCTCTGAGGCTGAGATGGTGTCATGTGCCCAAGATCACCCAGTGGGTTTTGTTCAGTATCTTAGCTCATGACAAATGAAAACTAAAATTACAATGGGTTGTTGTAGGTTTTTTGGGCTGTATGGTCATGTTCTAGAAGCATTCTCTCCTGATGTTTCGCCTGCATATATGGCAGGCATTCTCAGAGGTTGTGAGGTCTGTTGGAAACTAGGAAAATTGGGTTTATATATCTGTGGAAAGTCCAGGAAGGGAGAAAGAACTCTTGTCTGTTTGAGCTAGGTGTGAATGCTTCAATTGGCCACCTTGATTAGCATTTGATGGCCTGATAGTTTTTAGGTGTGGCTTGTTACTGCCTGGGGGAATCCCTTGTTGAGAGGTGATTAGCTGTCCCTGATAGTTTCTTGTCTGGAGTTCCCCTGTGTTTGAGTGTTGTTCTTTATTTACTGTTATAATTTTAGAGTGTTTAAATACTGATAGCCAGATTTTCTTCATTTTCATGGTTTCTTCCTTTTTGTTGAAATTGTCCACATGCTTGTCGGTTTCAATGGCTTCTCTTGTGTAGCCTGACATGGAAGTTGTTAGAGTGGCCCAGCATTTCTGTGTTCCCAAATAATATGCTGTGTCCAGGTTGGCTCATCAGGTGTTCTGCTATAGCTGACTTCTCTGATTGAAGTAGTCTGCAGTGCCTTTCATATTCCTTGATTCGTGTTTGGGCAATGCTGTGTTCGGTGGTCCCTATGCATGGTATACGGTAGACTTCTGCAAAGGTGAGAGGATCTCTCTTGTCCTTTGCGGAAGGTAGCATTTGTTGGATTTTCTTAGTGGGTCTGTAGATAGTTTGTAGGTTGTGTTTCTTCATCAGCTTCCCTATGCGGTCAGTGGTTCCCTTGATGTATGGCAAGAACACTTTTCCTCTGGGTGGATCTTTTTACAATGACTTTTACATGCCTCCTGATTGTTCTTATTTGGCAAGGACAGCCCAGATTCTTCCTCTGTGGTGACACTTTTTCAGTTGATTTTAAAATATCCCAGTTTTTCTAGCAACTCCCCATCCCTTACCTAACTTCTATTACTGCAAATTGAGTCCAAAATGCAGAAGTAGTTTTTGGTCATTTTTCTTGTAGGAGCCTCATTCTTCTTCCTGAAGCATTTTCATGAAATCTGATGTCATTGTAGAAATCCACCATGACTCCAACCACATGGATTCATTGTTGGGGTCATACTAGCAACTTTGTAGATGAAACAAAAAAGCTGCACAATTTAAAATGTATTATAATTTCCCTTCCTCAAATTTCTAAAAGAATTATTCACCTGAAGGTTGTTGCTTTGTGCTTTGTTGAACTTTGCATCTAAGGGACCTGGGAAGCACTCTTGAAGGCAGCAGGGGATCTATGTTGTTGGCTTTTCCTACAATACATGCCCTTAACACACTGAAACCGAAATGGTGTCAGTTGATCTTTCCAGGTGCCAATGGCAGGTACACAACAAGGGGAAATTACTTTTAGGACTACAACTCCCAGAATCCTCCAACCAAACCTTCTTATGTATTTATTTATTTAACCTATTTATATCCCGCCTTTCTCTATCCTAAAGGGGACTCAAAGTGGCTTACATAGAGGCAGTTATCCAGTGCCTTAAAACACATGGACTTCCAAAATATTAATATTAAAATTAAATTAAAATTAATACATATTAAACATTTAAAAGTCATTACATTCCATATTAAAATCACGCCATCCATAATCGTAATCCAAGCCGTTCCATAGTCATTGCACATATTCCAAATCAGTTATTGTACTGCACTATTCTCTGAAAGCCTAAACCCAAAGCCAAGTTTTTGCTTTTCTTCTGAAGGCTAGGAGGGAGGGGACTGGTCTAATGTCACTGGGAAGGGGGTTCCATAGCCTAGGGGCCACCACTGAGAAAGCCCTTGTTCCCACTAGCTGCACTTGCGAGTGAGGTGGGATTGAGAGCAGGGCCTCCCCAGATTATTTTAATCTCTGAGTAGAAGTTAAGCTAAAAGTAACTTAAAGGAGCTTAGACATATTCTGATATGTGTACACATATATGTAGAGTTCTGGGGGAAATGGTTTGGACTACAACATCCAAAGTTCCCAATTTTGGAAAGTCCAATGCAAAATTCTAGGATTCTGGGATCTACAATGTAAACTCTTCCAAAGGCTCAAGTTGAAGGTCACCTCCAACTCTGATTGCCCTGTGCCCCATCTCCCCCCCCCCCCCCCAGGGTATTCTGCTTGCTTTATTAAGGAACCAATTCTGTCATTGATCCTGTCTGATGAGAATCAAGGTTTCAGTGCAAAGCATTAAATGAGACTACTACAATTGCAGGTCGATATTTGCAATGAAGACTTGAGGTTTGACGGATCAAAACATGTGCTATTTACCCAAGATCAATAATTATACCAGCTACTTGCGGTTTTCTCAAATACCATTATTTGATGTAAGGCAGTGCCGATGAGGTTAAGTGCAACTGTGTAAAAATGTTGATTGCACAATATAGTTTCATTCTCTTTGGAATTGTGATGTATGCAATGAATTAAATATCCTGATTTAATAGGTCCTTGAAAAGTATTGTATATAGGATTTAGCAGCTGGACCTTCAGAGGTGATAAAGTGCCATATCGGATCTCAAGGGTGAGGGACATGTGGACAAGTTACTTCAGCATGTGGTCCCAAACTCTTAGTACTGCTTTTTAAATACCAAATCTACCTGATCACAAACCAGATGTTGTGATCTGCAATAGTTGGCTATGCTGACACCCCTGGACAGTATAGCCAACAGTGAGGGATGATGGCAGCTAAAGTTCAATAGCATCCAAAGGGCAGAACTCCTTTATAATTGACATGTCTCTATAGAACCTTTATTTTGTATGATCAAACTAATGTGCTTAAGAGTTTACAAAAGGGACTGAAAACAGAATTGTAAGGAATGATAATGATACTGTGTAATGACATGAAGAATACTGTGTCCAGTTCTACATATTGCACATGAAAAAATATTTTTGAGCTGGAAAAAGTGCAAAAGGGAAGGCAACATAATCAAGTGTCTGCAGTGTCTCCATCATACAAAAAGAACGCAGAATTTGAGGCTCTTCTGTTTGACCCTTGATCCATGGGAAGTGAGCCTGAGGCCTTCTATTGATGAAGTATTTGTGATGTCACTCAGTTATAGAGAAGGTTCAAATCAAAACTCCGAAGTCTACTGGTGGTCTGAACTAGACTTAATTGGGTGTGCTTAAGAGTTGACTCACCACTCAACAACTGATTCAATGGGTCTAGTTTAAATGGGTCTAGTTTAAATGGGTACCAATAGAAGTTTGGTCCTAGTCTACAGCTTACAGTGCAGAAGCAGGACATAGCCAATAGGCTGTCATACTGAATGAATTTGAAGAATACATGGATTTGTGTGACTAATGGTGGGTGCTGAGCCCACTTCGACCTGGGCTCAAACTGCTGACCTTCCAATCAGCAGGATTTTTCTGCAGCACAGCAGTTTAACCTGCTGTGCTAAGTCTGGCCCCAATAATTCAATAGTATGAATGGGCTATGGGACACAAGCAATTGATTCAATTTGCAAGAAGAAAAATTCTACCTAAACATTATGAAGAAAATCCTGATGGTAAAAGTGGTTCAAAAGTGGCACAGCCTGCCTCAGAGAGTGATAGATCTCTTCATATGGATATTGGATGGCTGTTTTTCAGGAATGCCTTATTTTTTAAATTACTCAAAATGGGGGAAAAACTGCCTTTACCTCTTTTTGTATTGTGTGTCATTGTTAATTGTACAATCGGCATCGAATATTTGCCGTATGTGTGTTCTGTAAAGCCACTCTGAGTCCCCTTTGGGGTGAGAAGGGCGGGATATAAATACTGTAAATAAATAAATAATAGTGATTTGATGCCACATTAACTGGAATGAAAATCTGGGATTTTGGCTGAGAATGCTTAATGCCCCTCCCAGGCATGTAGCCGGGGGGGGGGGGGGGCTTGAGGGGCTTCACCCCCCCCCCGAAATTCTCATGGTGGTTCGCGAAAAGGCCTCACTAGTGCATTATTTAAACTGTTATGTTTATTCATATTATGATCTGATCACCCTACTCAATATATCCCATATGCATGGGGGTATTGGGGTAACGATACAAAAGGTTTGCTAGGGTAGACCCTCTTTCATTCAGATTCAGCCCCCCCCCGAAACAAACTCAGCCCCCCCCCCCCCGAATCGAAATCCTGGCTACGGGCCTTGGCCCCCTCCCTAAACTGCAAATCCCAGGATTCCATAAGACAGAACCATGACATTAAATAACACTATCATTCATATGCTACTACCACTAAGGGAAATTGATTATCCAGTCCTGTACATACTACTTTTGTCCAACATTTATAGAAATACTTAATATTGAAATTATGTTTAAAATGTATAACACAATTACTGAAATTTATTTACTGACAAATGTTTGGGGAAGGCCAGTATGTCAAAGTATTGATTCTTTTAACTGACTTTAGTACTGAAACTTGGGGGCCACGGTTGTGCAGCAGGTTAGACCACTAAACTGCAGAACTTGCTGACCGGAAAGTCAATGGTTCTAATCTGTGCGACAGGGTGAACTCCTCTTGATAGCCCGAACGTCTCCAAACCTAACAGTTTGAAAACATGCAAATGTGAGTAGATCAATAGGTACTGCTTCTGTGGGAAGGTAACACTGCTCCATGCACTCATATGGCCACATAACCTTGGAGGCATCCACGGACAATGCCGGCTCTTTGGCTTGGAAATGGAGATGAACACCACCCCCAGAGTTGGACTTGACTAGATTTAATGTCAAGGAGAAACCTTTACCTTGACTAGTACCGAAACTCAGGGTCGCATTGCTATCCTCGCTAGTCTAGTTTAGCCACTTATTACAGGAAGTAATAAGATAATAATTTTTTACCAGAGGCATAACCGGACGACTGTCAAGTTTATAACTTGCTTTGCTGGATTTGTGGGGAATTGTGGTGGGAAGATTTTTCTTCCTGGTTTCTTTGCTATAAATACTTTTTTGGAATGAAAGATATTTCCTACCTGTGGGGCAATAAATGTGTTTACAAAATTGGGAAAGTGAAGTCTGCTAATTGTGTTTGGGTAAACTTGGGATTTAAAGGGCAGCCTGGGACTAACTTGTTTTAAATAAAGAATCCCCCCCCCCCCCATAACAGTCCATTTTAGTTGCTGTATAGTTTAAGGAAATAAATATATGACTATTTCATCCTCACAAGTGAAGATGAATAATTTTCAGTTTCATTTGTAAAGAAAATTAATTCTTGAGTTCTTCACGTGTATTTTCACTATACAAAGTGTTTAGGAAAATTATTTCCCACAGAAATATTTTGTATGTGTGATAACTGTGTGTTTTGTACAAAACCCACTATTTTTAGACAGTTGTTGATTCCTATTTAAAAAGAAAAAGGCAATCTAGCAAAAAAAAGTCTTGCATGCAAATGTTGTGCGTAAAACAATAATTTTCCAGCCTAAAGGCTATCTTTGTGTGCCTAAGATAGCTTGTTTTGTTAGATTTATTTTATGCAGAAAACAACATTCTTGTATCTAACTTCACCTCCCTCCCCAAATGTAGGCAATACTTTGTGCAAGGTTTCTGGTTTTTGTGTGAAACAAATTGTAATCTTGATGTCATAAAGAAGCTGTTTGGAAACAGTATATTTTGTGCAAAATATACTGTTTTGTCCAAAATATACTGTGTTTTTTCAGAATTTTTGTGCAAAGGAATAAAATTATTGTCACTGTATTATTCCCCATTAACAAGTTTTTGAAATTTAAGGAAGTTCATTTCTCAGGTAGGGTACAAATAACAGCAAATGTTCTTCCATTCCTGGTATAGTTTAATCAATGTACTCTAGGGCGTGGAACAATGGCTTCAAACTACAGGAAAGGCGATTCCACCTGAACATTAGGAAGAACTTCCTGACTGTGAGAGCTGTTCAGCAGTGGAACTCTCTGCCCCGGAGTGTGGCGGAGGCTCCTTGTTTGGAGGCTTTTAAACAGAGGCTGGATAGCCATATGTTGGGGGTACTTTGAATGCGATTTTCCTCCTTGGCAGGGGGTTGGACTGGGTGGCCCATGCGATCTCTTCCAACTCTATGATTCTATGAGTCTATGATTCTAGAGAGAAACTTCACAATTTAGTGGTTTTTGTTTGTTTTTTGTCAAGGGCCAGGTGAGGAAGACCTCAAAATTGTGCATGTAGAATCATAGAATAATAAAGTTGGAAAAGACTACATGGGCCATGTAGTCCAACCCCTTGCCATGCAGGAAAAGCACAATCGAAGCATTTGATACTTCTGAGGGTGTGGTGCCTTACCTAGAGCACATCAAATTCCATTTGATTGATCAATTATTCCAACACATTAACAGTGTTAATATACCCAACATTAGTTACCAGAAATGTTCATGAAGATATGAAGGTTTTCTACATGATCCATTCTAATAAGATATGATACAGCTGGGATGGTCTGGCGTTTGAGAGGATATTACCTCTGCAAAAACATGCAAATATAACATGTGCTCTTGGAAGCGAATACAGTGGGCCCTTGATATCTGCTGGCATTTAATTCCAGAATCCCTTGTAGATACCAAAAACCCTGAATGCCCAAGTCCCATTGTATACAATGTCATAGGAAATTGTGCCCCTAATATAAAAAGATGGAATCAAAGTTTGCCTTTGGGATTTAAAAAAATTCAAGGCAAGGTTTGTCTGCATAATTCATTCTGACTCTTACAGCCCCCAAAATTAATACCATGACCATACTCTGTTGAATGACTCCATTCATTTCAGCGTCACAATCTGTGTTAGGATCAGTTCACAGCAGAACAATTTTCCTGCAGACTGCCCACATTCAGCCCCTGGACGGTCTGATGAACCAGTCCTAGAATCTTGATATCTTCAGTTTTGATGAGCCAAGATGTTTTGCTGCAAGGGATGAAGAATGAGATGGTGGAATCCTTGGTTCCACACAGAAAAGGACCTTTCTTTGGCAATGATGAGGGAGGAACATTATCCTCCAACACACTTGAGAGGTGAGCTAGCTAGATTAGACAATGCAGGAGATGTGTCTGACCTGAAGATTACCTTTGTGCTCTCCCATATCTTTTTGCCACCTAGCATCTGCTATTAGAGATGGCTGCCTTATTCTGCCTAATGAGGTACAGCTCACTGTGATCCATTGGCTGTCAAGAGGAAATCATATGAAGCCAGATGGGACTTCCCTGGTAAAAGAAACTTCCAATTCCCAAATCAATCACACTCCAAATAACTTCCAGTCACTGTGAGAAAGCTGTGACCTGTCTCACATGGAGCACAGTTACATAAACCCAAACCAGACAGAGAACAGGTCTTTTGTTTTGTTCCAGAGGGGAGCAAATGGGACAGAAGCAACCTGGAGAGGAGTTAATTAAAGAAAGGGGGAAGTGGGTTAAGGGTTCCCACCTTATTGTTTGTAGAAGATATTAACTCTTTATTTTAAGAGTCTTTTGAGGCATTTGCCGTGATGGGATCTTAACTATGCCCTCTTCAATCACTTGCCCCATGGAGCTAAATCAGAGATGTCAGGAAAACTCGTTTGGTGGCATTAATCAAAGTGGATTAGATTTAACTCCATCAAGGCTACCCTGTTAGCACTGTATCAAAGAGAATTCCTCCCAGAGCCAATGGCTGCTCTGTCGGCTTTGAAATCCTGTAGCCATCCAAACAATTATCGGAAAGACATGTTGTGGCTAAAAGCATGCTGGAGCCCAATCCCTCATATACTTCTGTCTCCTCTGTTTACAGTATAACTGGGTTAAGTACTTTGGTGCATGCAGGTGATGGTGGATGGAAGAGTTCAGAGCCTCAATTAAGATCCCAGTCAACAGGTCCATTACCAATTACCAGTGGCAATTGATAATAATGGACAACCACAGAGCCTGTTCAAGCTGCTATGAACAAATCCACCCCCACGTAGGTGACATTGGTATAACATTTCCCCAAACAGAAGGATTTTTTGACTTCTGCTTCAAGTAGTGTTTTTTCCTTACTTCTTCCCTGAGGGGAAAAAATCAGAGTGGGATTTTGAAACAGGCACAGTTCCTCCTTAGCACAGATTGTGTGCATGTCCATGAGGGCTGGAATATATTACAAAAACATCAAGAATAGTTCAGAACTTAGCAGTGTGTTCTGAGAAGGAAATAACATTGTCGGGTAAAGAGGAGCACTTCAGTGGGTGTTTACACTAGAATTTTTTAAATGCCACAAACTAGTTTTATGCCCAGGGTTAAAGTAAACACAGGCCTACCATATGTGTGATATTTTCTAGTTGACAAGGAAGGCAGATATACTACTGTTTATGCATAACTAATATCAGAGTTATTCATCAGACTGCAGTCCGTGTGCTGGTTTGGAGCACAACCAGATTCTAACCCCAAGGCATCAGAGAATGACTCTCTGCTCCCTGGGCCACCAAGGTCACCAAGAGGAGGAGAAAAATGCAGACCATGTTACCAAGAATACGGACATTACGGGTTGAGAGTATCCTGATTTTGGGGAACAGGGTGCTCCTGAAAAGCCAGTTCCATACCACAACCTGCTACAGTAATTCCAATGTCTTAAAAGTTTCCCATTTTGGGAATAGAACAAGGCCAGGTTGGAGTAAATGCAGCCCTCCAAATCCTATTCACTGTGTTTGCATCTGAAATGCTGCAAGATTCCTATTCTACATTCCTAGCTTTTTCTATGCTTTATGTCCTGTGGCACCAGTATTCTGGATGCTTACTGCATCCCTTGCTGTTGTGTGCCTTTGAATTATTTCTCTGGTGGGTTAAACCCTTGTGCCGGCAGGACTGATGAAGACCGACAGGTCGCAGGTTCAAATCCGGGGAGAGCATGAGTGAGCCCCCTCTGTCAGCTCCAGCTCCCCATGCGGGGACATGACAGAAGCCTCCCACAAGGATGGTAAAACATCAAAACATCTGGGCGTCCCCTGGGCAGTGTCCTTGCAGACGGCCAATTCTCTCGCACCAGAAGTGACTTGCAGTTTCTCATTCCTGATACACACAAAAAATTATTTCCAACTTATAGCAACCTAAGGATAACCCTATCATGGGGATTTTAGGAGTTCAGTCATAGAAACACAGTGGGTTTTTTTTTTTTTATGGCCAAGCTTGAAATCAAACTCTGGTCTCCAAAGTCGTAGTCTAATGCTTGAACCACAACATGGAGAAATATACCTTGCTAGCACTCAAACCCAGGCAGTTGGTAGTTGTTGCTGTGTGTACCTCGAATTATTTCTGATGTTGGCTGCTGTTTTTAGTGTATATTTCCCTTATCCACATGCTTAGAAAGTAGAAAATTTCCAATTCATTCACTGTAGTTCCATGTGGAAATTCCTGGCTGAACCCTGGACAGCAGCTTCCAGGAATATGTTGACAATGTCAATATTTGTAATAGTCACTGTTTTGAGTACAACTACCCAAGTTGCCCAGTCAGTAGAGGGACAGTTCTAAAAAGTATATCCCATGTAAGCATGTTTCCCAAGCTTAAGACAATAGTGGGTAGGTATTGTTGAGAAATGTGAGAGGTAATAGTGGATCTCAAAAGCTGTGAAATGAAATTAGCAAGGCAGAAGCTGAACAACAACCACTCCCATGCTCATCTATCCACCCCACACACAGTATAATAGTGATTTTAAAAAACTCAGTCTTCTTAATTTTTTTAAAGTAGCTTTCCTTATAAACATTTGTGAAAAATCAAATATATGGTGTAATGCAATGTTTCTCAACCTGGGGGTTGGGACCCCCTAGGAGGGTTGTGAAGGGGTTTCAGAGGGACCACCAAAGACCATCAGAAAACACATATTAGGAATCCCTTTGGCAGAGAAGATTGAAGATCTCTCCACCTGTCCTTCTCTTCCTTTTTGGAAACAGACGGCAAATCCTCCCACCAAAAGTTCACCTCCATTGCAATTGGCCAGCCTCTCAGCCAAGGAGGGAGCTGTTTCTGAGACTCCAAGCAGGGACGGGAGAGCAGGCATGCTTGGTCCATGGCAGTGTTGTGCGCATGTGCAGGCAAGAGAGAGCATGTGAGGGTGGAGGGAGGCTTGTGAGTCCCTTCAAGGCATGGGGGTTCTGTGTGGGAGGTTTGGCCCAATTCTATCATTGGTGGGGTTCAGAATGCTCTTTTTTATTGTAGGTGAACTATAAATCCCAGCAACTACAACTCCCAAACGTCTTGGTCTATTTTCCCCAAATTCCACCAGTATTCACATTTGGGCATATTGAGTATTTGTGCCAAGTTTGGTCCAGACCCATCATTGAGTCCACAGTGCTCTCTGGCTGTAGGTGAGCTACAACTCCAAAACTCAAGATCAATGCCCACCAAACCCTTCCAGTATCTGCCGTTGGTCATGGGAGTTCAGTGTGCCAAGTTTGGTTTAATTGTATCATTGGTGGAGTTCAGAATGTACTTTGATTGTAGTTTAACTATAAATTCCAGCAACTACAACTCCCAAATGACAAAGCAATCCCCCCTTCCAACCCTACCAGAATTCACATTTGGGCATATGGGGGTATTTGTGCCAAATTTGGTCCAGTAAATGAAAATACATTCTGCATATTTACATTACAATTCATATCAGTAGCAAAATTACAATTATGAAGTGGCAACAAAAATAATTTTATGGTTGGGGGTCACCACAACATGAGGAACTGTATTAAGGGGTGAATGCATTAGGAAAGTTGAGAAACACTGGTCTAATGGGAGAAAGAAGGAGAAAAATAATTGGATAGAATGGTGAAAGCTGACAATGGGTATAGTAAAACAAACAAACAGGAAGTCTCTAAACATACAAAGTGGCAGTTAGTAAATATAGACATGCAATAGTTTCTAACTCTAACAAGCATGAAGCTGTTTCCCTAACCTATTCAAGTATTATTACTTTAGGAACAATAAACATATAGGGACCACCGTCTTCTTGGATGCATCCACCATTATCCCCATGTGGAAGCTGACTTTCTTCAGAGTCTTCTTCCACATGCAAAGAGAGCTAAGGGTATATTTCCTGTTCTACAGAGAACAAGCTCCTGTTTTGAGGACTGACACATGAAAGCCCTTTGTTTGAAGCCTCTCTCTGTTTGAAGAGCTGTCAAGTCTAAGTCCAGCAGCAAGATAAAGAAACAAAACAAGTCAGGAGATCAAGGATCCTTGAAGTTGTCCATCAACAGTTGGAAAATAAGATGAGCAGACAGAGAGAGTAATATTCCCTAGTGTAGTAAATTGTAACTATAAAACTAATTACTATATACATTGTTCTAAAATTGATTTTCTGTACACTCTGACCCATGAATCCATGGGTGATTAATTCCTGGACTTTGCATGGATACATGAAACCACAAATAGTAGCAAATCCTACTGTTATCATTAGGCTGATTGAAAGTTGTACTGAGGAGAAGATATGACTTGCATAGGAGGCCCTAAGTGAATAAATGACACCGGAGAATTACTGTATATAAATGTGGCATATGCAAATGTTATGCAAATCTGAGTTCTGTTTTGACCTCTCTATGTTTTGTGACACATTTCTTACTGGTAGTTTAGGCAATGCATATGTGGCTATCCTAAGTATGTGGGAGGAAATTGCTCTTGCCAGCATTGTCCATCTCCTTGAGACTGGTGTTGGAGGAGATGTGGCAGTCACCCCTCCTCTGTGTCCAAGATATGCTGACATTGATTGAGCATCATGGGAGAGACGCATCCCTGTGGCTCTCAAGCTCCAAAGAGGCCATTTGCCCAGTGCCTTATCTCTGTGTTGCTATAAACAGTGATTGACCTCTCTCCTTTTGGGGGGAGGGTACTTTTAATTAGGGTGCAAATCAAATTTCCCAAGCAGGAATCCTCTCCATGTATTCCGCCTTTTAAAATAACAATCTTAACTACTTTAATCTTCTGGAAGCTACTTTGTCAGTGTAATATCTCATAGATTAAGGTTATTTCCTAATTAGTGGCAGGCTTTCTTAAAAGTCAAATAAGATTGAAGTAATCAAAGAAAAGGTACAACCAGTATAAAGACAGTGGACATTTTTGACATATGAAAGTATGTTTGGTTTTCTACTGATCAAAATGTACAATATCATGATTTGTAAAGTGTGTAATCTTAGAGGAACTTATCTTGATTCACAATTGCTCTTTTCAGCATTGATCAAGGACTGCAAATAATCGATGTGTTGTCAAAGACTTTCATGGTCATAACCACTGGGTTGTTGTAAGTTTTTCGGGCTGTATGGCCATGTTCCAGAAGCATAGCCATGTTCCAGAATAGATGTGTTTTGAAGTCTTTCATGGCTGGAATCACTGGGTTGCTGTGCATTTTTGGGCTGTGCATTTTTGGGCTGTAAGGCCATGTTCTAGAAGTATTCTCTCCGGACGTTTCACCCACATCTATGGCAATCCTCAGAGATTGTAAGGTCTGTTGAAAATTAGGCAAGCAAGGTTTATGTATCTGTGGAATGGATAGGGTGGGAGAAAGAACTTTTGTCTGTTTGAGGCAAGTGTGAAAATGGAACATAATGGAACAAAAGAACTTACTTTTGTTCCATTATGTTCCATTTTCTGTGAAGAGTAAGGTATATGGGATAACTTTCATATATTCTGCAGTTGCTATATGCTACTAGGCCTATCTAATCAATCAGTGAGTTTAGAACATCTTTTGGTCTTTACATTTTTAAATAGGTATTCATTATATCAACAGATTTATTTATTTACTAGCCGTCCCCTGCCACGCGTTGCTGTGGCCCACATGGGAGTTCTGTGTGGGAGGTTTGGCCGAATTCTATCATTGGTGGGGTTCAGAATGCTCTTTGATTGTAGGTAAACTATAAATCCCAGCAACTGCAACTCCCAAATGACAAAATCAATTTTTTGAGTGAAGGACATACATTGGGTTATTAGCCACGCGTTGCTGTGGCCCACATGGGGGTTCTGTGTGGGAGGTTTGGCCCAATTCTATCGTTGGTGGGGTTCAGAATGCTCTTTGATTGCCTTGATTGTAGGTGAACTATAAATCCCAGCAACTGCAACTCCCAAATGACAAAATCAATTTTTGAGTGAAGGACATGTTGTTGTTGTTCATTCGTTCAGTCGTCTCCGACTCTTCATGACCTCATGGACCAGCCCACGCCAGAGCTCCCTGTCGGCCGTTACCACCCCCAGCTCCCTCAAGGTCAGTCCAGTCACTTCAAGGATGCCATCCATCCATCTTGCCCTTGGTCGGCCCCTCTTCCTTTTGCCTTCCACTTTCCCCAACATAATTGTCTTCTCTAGGCTTTCCTGTCTCCTCATGATGTGGCCAAAGTACTTCAACTTTGTCTCTAGTATCTTTCCCTCCAGTGAGCAGTCAGGCTTTATTTCCTGGAGGATGGACTGGTTGGATCTTCTCGCAGTCCAAGGCACTCTCAGCACTTTCCTCCAACACCACAGCTCAAAAGCATCGATCTTCCTTCGCTCAGCCTTCCCTAAGGTCCAGCTCTCACATCCGTAGGTGACTACAGGGAATACCATGGCTTTGACTAGGCGGATCTTTGTTGCCAGTCTGATGTCTCTACTCTTCACTATTTTATCGAGACTGGACATTGCTCTCCTCCCAAGAAGTAAGCGTCTTCTGATTTCCTGGCCACAGTCTGCATCTGCAGTAATCTTTGCACCTAGAAATACAAAGTCTGTCACAGCCTCCACGGTTTCCCCCTCTATTTTCCAGTTGTCAATCATTCTTGTTGCCATAATCTTGGTTTTTTTGACGTTTAGCTGCAACCCAGCTTTTGCGCTTTCTTCTTTCACCTTGATTAGAAGGCTCCTCAGCTCCTCCTCGCTTTCGGCCATCAGAGTGGTGTCATCTGCATATCTGAGGTTGTTAATGTTTCTTCCAGCAATTTTCACCCCAGCTTTGCATTCATCCAGCCCCGCACATCGCATGATGTGTTCTGCATACAAGTTAAAAAGGTTGGGTGAGAGTATGCAGCCTTGCCGGACGCCTTTCCCAATCTTGAACCAGTCTGTTGTTCCGTAGTCAGTTCTGACTGTTGCTTCTTGGTCCTTGTACAGATTCCTCAGGAGAGAGACAAGGTGACTTGGTATCCCCATACCACCAAGAACTTGCCACAATTTATTATGATCCACACAGTCAAAGGCTTTAGAATAGTCAATGAAGCAGAAGTAGATGTTTTTCTGAAACTCCCTGCCTTTCTCCATTATCCAGCGGATATTGGCAATCTGGTCTCTCGTTCCTCTGCCTTTTCTAAACCCAGCTTGAACATCTGGCAACTCTCGCTCCATGTATTGCTGGAGTCTTCCTTGCAGGATCTTGAGCATTACCTTACTGGCATGAGAAATAAGGGCCACTGTACGGAAGTTGGAGCAGTCCTTCGCATTTCCCTTTTTTGGTATAGGGATATAAGTTGATTTTTTCCAGTCTGATGGCCATTCTTGTGTTTTCCATATTTGCTGGCAAATGGCATGCATCACCTTGACAGCATCATCTTTTAAGATTTTAAACAGTTCAGCTGGGATCCCGTCGTCTCCTGCTGCCTTGTTGTTAGTAATGCTTCTTAAGGCCCATTCAACCTCACTCCTCAGGATGTCTGGTTCTAATTCATTCACCACACCATCATAACTATCCTCAATATTATTATCCTTCCTATACAGATCTTCTGTATAGTCTCGCCACCTTCTCTTGATCTCTTCAGCTTCTGTTAGGTCCCTGCCATCTTTGTTTCTTATCATACCAATTTTTGCCTGAAATTTACCTCCAATGTTTCTAATTTTCTGGAAGAGGTCTCTTGTCCTTCCTATTCTGTTGTCTTCTTCCACTTCCATGCATTGCTTATTTAAAAATAGTTCCTTATCTCTTCTAGCTAACCTCTGGAATTGCGCATTTAACTGGGCATATCTCCCCTTACTATCACTGTTTCCTTTTGCTTTCCTCCTTTCTTGGGCTACTTCCTGTGTCTCAGCAGACAACCATTTTGCCTTCTTGGTTTTCTTTTTCTTTGGAACGTACTTTGTTGCCGTCTCCTGAACAATGTTGCGGACTTCTGTCCATAGTTCTTCTGGGACTCTGTTTACTAAATCTAGTCCTTCAAATCTGTTCTTCACTTCCACTGTGTATTCGCTAGGAATGTTAGTGAGATCATATCTAACTGGTCTGTGTATTTTCCCTGATCTCTTTAGTTTTATTTTAAATTGAGCAATAAGAAGTTCGTGATCTGAGCTACAGTCAGCCCCAGGTCTTGTTTTCACCGACTGGATGGATGTCCGCCACCTTTGGCTGCAAAGGATGTAGTCAATCTGATTTCGGTGCTGACCATCTGGTGAAGTCCATGTGTAAAGCCGTCTTTTAGGTTGTTGGAAGAGAGTGTTTGTTATACACAGTGAGTTTTCCTGGCAAAATTCTATCAGCCTGCGTCCCGCTTCATTTTGTTCTCCCAGACCATGCTTGCCTGTGATCCCAGTTGTCATTTGACTTCCCACCTTGGCATTCCAGTCTCCTGTAATGAAAATAATGTCTCTTTTTGGTGTATTATCCAGTAGGTCCTGCAGATCCTCATAGAATTGATCTACTTCTGCTTCTTCAGCAGCTGTGGTTGGGGCGTATATTTGGATCACTGTAATGTTGAAAGGCTTTCCTTGCACTCGAATTGAGATCATTCTGTCATTTTTTGGGTTGTATCCAAGCACCGCTTTAGCGAATTTCCTATTAATTATGAAGGCTACTCCATTTCTTCGATGTTCCTCTTGTCCGCAGTAGTAGATCTGGTGGTCATCTGATGTGAAGTGGCCCATTCCAGTCCATTTCAGTTCGCTGACCCCCAGAATGTCTATCTTTAGTCTTGACATCTCACCAATAACAACATCCAATTTGCCCTGGCTCATAGATCTTACATTCCAGGTTCCTATGGTGTGTTGATCTTTAGAGCATCGGATTCGTCGTTCACCTCCAGTACCGTCGGCCGCTAGCCTTCCTTTCGGCTTTGAGCTAGCTGCGTCATCACATCTGGGGCTAGTTGAACTTATCCTCTGCTCCTCCCCAGTAGCATTTTGGCCATCTTCCGACCTGGGAGTCCCATCTTCCAATGGCATACCGACATATCTCTGGTTGTACTGGTCCATTTAGTTTTCTTGGCAAGGATACTGGAGTGGTTTGCCATTGCCTTCCCCAGGGATCACGCTTGGTCTGACCTCTCTGCCACGACCGTCCCGTCTTGGGTGTCCCTTCACGGTTTCGCTCATGACATCATTGAGGTGCTCAAGCTCCAGCGCCCCGACAAGGCGGTGATCCTTTGCTGGAGGATCACCAGGACATACATTGGGTTATTATTGGGTCTTGCATCCAAATTTGGTGTAAATATTCCCAGTCGTTTTTGAGTTCTGTTAATCCCACAAACGAACATTACATTTTTATTTATGTAGATTTAAACCATTTATATTCCACCCATCTCACCCCGAAAGGGACTCGGGGCGGAGCACAGCATATATACGGCAAACATTCAATGCCGGGACAAGAATTCATATACGCATACATAAATATTAAAAACATTTATCTCAATACAAGTGTTCTTTCTCTCACCCTGGATATACTCGTTCCAGAAGCAGGAACAAGTTGAATGCTCTCAGGCTCTCTTGACAATGATGTTCCATGGAAACCAGACTTCTTTTCAAACAGATGGATCACACAGGATGAACGCTGGGTCCATCACAATGATCCTGAGGCTAAAGTCCAGTCGATGCAATGGAAGCATCATGACTCACCGCCTCCAAAGACGCAATATGCCCAACTCACTCTTGGCAGGCAAGGTCATGCTCACAGTATTTTGGGACCAGCACGGAGGAGGATGGATGGACTTGGATGGATCTTGGAGTCCTCGTGGACAACAAGTTAAACATGAGCCAACAATGTGATGTGGCAGCAAAAAAAGCCAATGGGATTTTGGCCTGCATCAATAGGAGCATAGTGTCTAGATCTAGGGAAGTAATACTACCCCTCTATTCTGCTTTGGTTAGACCACACCTGGAATATTGTGTCCAATTCTGGGCACCACAATTCAAGAGAGATATTGACAAGCTGGAATGTGTCCAGAGGAGGGCGACTAAAATGATCAAGGGTCTGGAGAACAAGCCCTATGAGGAGCGGCTTAGGGAACTGGGCATGTTTAGCCTGAAGAAGAGAAGGCTGAGAGGAGATATGATAGCCATGTATAAATATGTGAGAGGAAGCCACAGGGAGGAGGGAGCAAGCTTGTTTTCTGCTTCCTTGGAGACTAGGACGCGGAACAATGGCTTCAAACTACAAGAGAGGAGATTCCATCTGAACATGAGGAAGAACTTCCTGACTGTGAGAGCCGTTCAGCAGTGGAACTCTCTGCCCCGGAGTGTGGTGGAGGCTCCTTCTTTGGAAGCTTTTAAGCAGAGGCTGGATGGCCATTTGTCAGGGGTGATTTGAATGCAATATTCCTGCTTCTTGGCAGGGGGTTGGACTGGATGGCCCATGAGGTCTCTTCCAACTCTTTGATTCTATGATTCTATGATTCTATGACTTCCTAGCAAAGGGGACCATGATCACTGGGGCAGACTAGGCTTTACTGCTGTGGAAATTGTGGGGGGCCATCCAAACCAAGAGACAGTGTGGCATGCTTACTAAAGGTGTACGCCTTCTGCAAGGCAATGCACCTGTTCCCAACTCACTTGTTGCCCAAATGGAAGAAGCATGCTCCCATGGCTTTGGAATTCTCCCACATCCCCTTTATTTACCCGACCTTGCACCACCAGACTTCCACCTCTTTCCAACAATGAAGTTATTTTTGAAGGGTAAGCCTTTTTCAGATGACAAGACTAATTTCCGAAGTCCCATCATGGCTTTTGGAGCAACCTTTCAACTTCTACAAGCGAGGTGTTTACAGTTGCTTCAAAAGATGGGAGAAGTGTGTGTCCTTCGGTGGCACCCATGGAGAGAAGGAGGACTCCGGCCCAAGTTTCATTGCCCTCCATCCACAGGAAAGGGGAAATCTTTAATGAACGCCCCATAATTGTCCTCTAATCTTCACCTAGGGAAACTCAGTCTTTTTGAAGAGAGGAAGTGGGGGAAAACATCTCAAAATTGACCACTAAATGCTACCAAAGGCAAATTTTAAAAAGTGAGCAATTTGTAAGTAACGCTTGTGGCAACTTTTGAAAGTTTTCCAGGAAAGCAATGGATCTTCAGACCAGCTGCTTCCCTTTGCAATACTTTCAGGAAAGTGGCAAGTATGGTCTCCAAAATGGCCTGCGAGGGGCCATCACAAAAAGGACACAAATCGCTTATTTTTTTACCTATTGCTCTTCCATCCAGATATTTGTATTTGTAATATCCAACCATCGCACATATTATCTACAACTGTATGCAGGTCTATCAAAACAGAAAGATGTGCCCCATCAAGGGGACCAAATACACTAGACTCTCAGGCCCCTTCTTCACTGCCATATAATCCAGACTATCAAAGCAGATAATCTGGATTTTATATGGCAGTGTAGAAGGGGCCTATGTAAACCAGAGCCCATAGGGACTGGAAGGTGCTGGATATTTAAATGTAGCTTCTGGTTGCTCGAGAGATCTAATTAAAATAAAACTAACTAATACTATCTCTGATACCATACCATACCATAACATACCATTCTTCAAACCCTATTTTGGTTTAATTACTGCAATATTGCAATACAGTAATTGCAATACAGCAAATAAAGACAATCAGAGGCCCCTTCTACACTGCCATATAATCCACGTTATCTGCTTTGAACTGGATTATATAAATCCACACTGCCATATAATCCAGTTCAAGTAGATAATCCGGATTTTATATGGCAGTATAGAAGGGCTTCTCTTGTATGTACACACTTAATAGGACAACAATGAAGAAGAAGAAAAAGAGGCAAAGGCAATCTCCAGATTAATGGTTTTTATTCAGATTGGCTTGCATGTTTTGGTTAGTCCAATATTGGCCTGTTGTTGTATTATGATGTGTTTTAGCCTAGTGATGTGAGACCTTTGCCAGATGCCCAGAGGAAGGTGAAAAACCTCAAGGATCCTGGGCCAATTTGTCCTGGAGGAAAATTCCTTCCTGACCCCAAAAATGGCAGTCAGTGCTACCCTGGGCATGTTGGCAAGGGCCTTTCCTTTTCCCCTTCCTTTCCTTTCTCTTTCCCATTCTCCTTTCCGTTCTCCTTTATTTTCCTTGCCTTTCCTTTCTTTTTTCCTTTCCTTTCAACTTTCCTTTCTCCTTTCCTTGCTTTTTCTTTTTTTTTTCTTTTTTCAATTCTCCTTTCCTTTCTTTCCTGACAAGTGAAGGGCGATGCTCCCTCTTTCCATCTTCTCCAGGGCACATCTCCATCATCCAGGGAAGACTATCTTGACTACATAACATGATGCTTTCTTCCAACGTTGGCTCCTATTTCAATGATCATTTCAAATTTAGTACACAGAGATGGATATCTATCTATCTATCTATCTTTCAGTCAGCCAATACTCTCTTGCTGTTTTGTTGTCTGCACTGAGCAGTATCCAACAGTGTGCCATATTCCGTTTCCAAATGGTAAAACTTTCTTCTTCTTTGGCCCTTTGAAGACCTTGTATTACTTCTTCCTCTGGACACAGATTCCCCATTTTCAAACTTCCATAGATATGGTCTTTCTTAATTTTCCTTTACGAAGATATCATCCTTTGCAGAGTTTAGCTTAGTAAATTGTATCTAGATAATCTTCCTAACCGGTGGCCTCTGCCGGATGCCCAGAAGAAGGCGAAAAACCTCCAGGGTTTTGGCCAATTGCCCCTGGAGGAAAATTCCTTCCCGGCCCCAAAAGTGGCGACCAGTGCTACCCTGGGCATGTCGGAAAGGGCCTTTGGGACTTATCCAGTCTAAGCCTCTACTTCCCAACACCAACTTGCCATGGATATACCCTTCCTGCTGAGAAAGGCTTGGCTAGATGCTCCTCAGATGAAGAGCCTTTTGGTCTTCAAAATGCCTGCCTTGGAAGAGGAACCCTTCTCCACTGGAGATTTTTGCTTTTGTTATGGATTGTTGGCATTAGGACTCAGTCAGGATGGTCTTCATGGTCTCTTCTAACTATGACTCCTAGTTTTCCATGAGAAAACATGGATCTTCTTTGGGTGCAAAAGGAAAACCATTCCTTTCGACTTCTTTTCTCTTGCCTATTTTGGTTTTATGCTTTTCTTCAGCTTGCTATCAGGTTTTCCTCCCAATTAAATCAACCAACATTCCTTCCTTCCTTCCTTCCTTCCTTCCTTCCTTCCTTCCTGCTTATTCTCTTTCCTCTTCCTTTCTTCCTGACTTCTCTTCCTGCAGATCCACTTCATTGGATGCTGTGTGTTCAAGAAAGTCCTTCTGGAGATTAGAGATACCTGGGGATTGGAAATAATGCCTTTTCTCTTACCTGATCATTGGGTATCTTTCTTCCTCTTCTCTTACATGATTATTAGGTATCCTTCCTCTTCATCCCTTACCTGATAATTTTGAGGCCTTCCTCTTCTCTTACCTGATTATTGTGCATTCTTCCTCTTCATCACTTATCTGATTATTGGGAATTTTTCCTCTTCATCCCTTACCTGATAATTTTGAGGCCTTCCTCTTCTCTTACCTGATTTATTGGGCATGCTTCCTCTTCATCCCTTACCTGATAATTTTGAGGCCTTCCTCTTCTCTTACCTGATTAAGTATTCTCCTCTTCATCACTTACCTGATAATTGGGTATCCTTCATCTTCATCACTTACCTGAATGTTAGGCATTTTTCCTCTTCATCCCTTACCTGATAATAGAGTACAATTATGGATTCCTGGCATTAAGACTCAGGCGGGATGGTCTTCATGGTCTCTTCTAACTATGACTCCTAGTTTTCCAAGAGAAAACATGGATCTTCTTTGGGTGCAAAAGGAAAACTGTTCCTTTTGACTTCTTCCAACAGCAGTACGTTTCCAGTGTCAATTAGGACTGGCAAACGTCGTCTTGTATCTCAGGAAGTTCCTCCTTTGGGGCTACTTTTCATTCCAAATGTTGTTCTTTTTCTTCCCAGCCATCTTTTGCTACAGGTGTTTGGATATATATATATATATATAGATATGTTGTTGTTGTTGTTGTTCATTCGTTTAGTCGTTTCCGACTCTTCGTGACTTCATGGGCCAGTCCACACCAGAGCTCCCTGTCGGTCGTCACCACCGCCAGCTCCTTCAAGGTCAATCCAGTCACTTCAAGGATACCATCCATCCATCTTGCCCTTGGTCGGCCCCTCTTCCTTTTTCCTTCCATTTTCCCCAGCATTATTGTCTTCTCTAAGCTTTCCTTTCTTCTCATGATGTGGCCAAAGTACTTCATCTTGGCCTCTACTATTCTTCCCTCCAGTGAGCAGTCAAGCTTTATTTCTTGAAGTATGGACTGGTTGGATCTTCTTGCTGTCCAAGGCACTCTCAGAACTTTCCTCCAGCACCACAGTTCAAAAGCATCTATCTTCCTTCGCTCAGCCTTCCCTGTGGTCCAGCTCTCATATCCATAGGTGACTATGGGGAATACCATTGCTTTGACTATGCGGATCTTCATTGCCAGTGTGATGTCTCTACTCTTCACTATTTTATCAAGATTTGTCATTGCTCTCCTCCCAAGAAGATCAGCTGTTGCAGGCACAGTGCCTGCTGGGGAGCTTGGGGCAGCCCTATATAGGCTGCCCACGAAGAGGGAGAGGCTGGCTCAGGCCTCTCCCGCTGCGAGGCGTGGTCAGTTGGCCATTGGTCAATTGACCCACCGGCGGGAAACCTTCCCGCAATCCGAGGGGGCTTCTGGGAGGAAGAAGCCCCCCTGAAGCAAGAATGGCGGTGGGGGACGCCCTGCACCGCAACTTCCTTGGCCCGGTATGTCAAGCCAGGCCTTTAAGCATCTCTTGATTTCCTGGCTGCAGTCTGCGTCTGCAGTAATATTTGCACCTAGAAATACAAAGTCTGCCAGTCTGCCTCCACATTTTCTCCCTCTATTTCCCAGTTGTCAGTCATTCTTGTTGCCACAATCTTGGTTTTTTTAATGTTTAACTGCAACCCAGCTTCTGCACTTTCTTCTTTCACCTTGATTGGAAGGCTCCTCAGCTTCTCCTCGCTTTCGGCCATCAAAGTTGTAGATATAGATATAGATATATAGATATATTTCTTCACTTCTCAAGCACATCTGCTACTGACAGTCTTCTATTGCTTCCATAAAATACCAGACTGTGTTGTTGCTTTTTTAGTTGCTACAGGGCCTGAAGAATGGATCCAAGACCTTCAATCTCATTGCTGGAGTGGGATGAGTTTCACAAAAGTATTCAAGGGCACTTAATCTGGAAAGTGTCCTTAACTTGAGATGTCTTTCCTCCACATTTGGCTTTTTTCTCCAATGGTCTCCGGCATCTTCTCCAGTTTATTCTTTTATCTTGTCTAACTTGGTTGCATGCTTTTATGCAGCTTGCTACCAGGTTTTCCTCCAAATTAAATCAACCAACTTTTTTCCCCTTCCATTCTTCTTTCTTTCTTTCTTTCTTTCTTTCTTTTTCTCTTCCATCTTCCCTTCTTGACTTCTCTTCCTGCAGGTCCACTTCATTGGATGCTGTGTGTTCAAGGTGGTCCTTCTGGAGATTAGAAATACCTGGGGATTGGAAATCATGTCTCTTCTCCTACCTGATCATTGGGTATTTTTCTTCCTCTTCTCTTATCTGATTATTGGGTATTTTTCCTCTTCATACCTTACCTGATAATATTGAGACCTTCCTCTTCTCTTACCTGATTATTGTGCATTCTTCCTCTTCATCACGTTCCTTATTGGGTATTTTTCCTCTTCATCCCTTACCTGATAATTGGGTATGCTTCCTCTTCTCTTACCTGATAATTGGGTATGCTTCCTCTTCTCTTACCTGATAATTGGGTGCCCTTCCTCTTCATCCCTTACCTGACAATTGGGTATCTTTCCTCCTCTTCTCTTACCTGATTATAGGATATCAATCCTCTGCTTCACTCTTCTGGAGATTGGAAGTCCCTTGCTGCCTCTTTCGGGGTCCTTTGTGCTCAAGGGATGAGGGCAACTCCTGCTCCCTGGTCTCCAGCTGCAGCCTTAACTGTCATAGAACCTTTGGCGCATCACAATCGGAGACATGGCACATCATCCAAGCCTTGTGTATGGCTCACTGGGGTTGCTAGAGTTGAAGCTGAGGACCAAGCTGAGGACTTTTTTAAAGGAGGTGCAAATAGAGGGGATTTCAATTCCCTGTACAACCAAGATTTGCTAAAATTCCCTCATTTGCACCCCTTTAAAGGTACAGGGGTCCTTTTTCCAATTCTTATTTGGGAACCTAACTCCCAAGTGCACCTTTAAGTGAACTGGTGGATATTATAGTAACACTCCAAGAAATAATTATATATATATACACACACACACGATGCCGCCTCTCTTTCTCTCAGCTGGCAAGGAGGAGGTGAAATGCTTTGGACCAGAAGTGTTTGGGAGGGGAGAGGCAGGGGCTTGCAAAAAGGATCGATGGGCCACCTTTGCCTCCCTCTCTCAAGCAGTTCTCTCTCTCAGCTGTTGGTTCCCCCCCCCCCCTCGTGTCCTTTTAAATTCATGCTCTGTACAGTCATTTAGCTTTGTGGCAGATTAAGTTCTTTCCGGTTAATTATTTTTGGTTTTTTGTGTGAAAGTCATAGATTGCTTTGGTAGGTGTCTTGTGTTCAAATTTGGTGTCAATTTGTCCAGTCGTTATTGAGTTATGTTAAGCCCACAAACAAACATTACATTTTTATTTATATAGATTTAAATACACCATTTAAAACCATCTTGGTAATCTGTGTCAAATCTAATTGGCCTGGTAATCTTCCCAATTGCTGCTTTATTGCCCTGTCCCGAAAGCTTGGTCCCACAGCCAAGTTTTTACCATCCTTCTGAAGGACAGGAGAGAGGGGGCTGATCAGATCTCACCAGAAAGGGAGTTCCATAGCCGGGGGGCAATCACCGAGAAGGCCCTGCCTCTCGTCCCCACCAGTTGCGCCTGTGACAATGGTGGGATGGAAGTGTGTGGCTTTCTAGATGTTGCTGGACTGCAATGCCCCACAATTAATTATGCTGGCTAGGAATGAATTAAGTTTAAGTTCAAAATTTGTAGGGTAAGAAGTTGACCACCATTGCTTTAAAAGAGGTAAAGCATTTCATGTTGGGGTACCTCTTACCAATACAGTGTTGTCCTGCTGGATGTCTTAGCCCCATGAGAGTGTTACATTGGCCCGATTCAGACATTATAGAGGCCTGGTTACAGTGCATGCCTTCAATTTCTGTGTTTTACTATACATTACTCATTGCTCACCATAGTTTGCTCTCAAACCAAAGACAGAAACTGGAATCCTATCTTGTTGATTGTCCTTTGAGGTGTCAGACCCAGGCAAGAGATATCGGTTGGTATATTCCTGTACTGTAATCAACGAAGCAGGCATTGTTTCCGAAAAGAAATATTAGAGTTTACTTTGTCAAAATAGAAAATGAGGGTGTATTACTATGGAAGTTGCAGTTTTGTTTTAACAATGTTTTAACAAGATAAGGCATACAAGTAAAGTGATTTGTATGTCTGGTTCTGGTCTTAGCAGCAGAAATATAGAGATGTGTTTATTCCATCAAACGATAGGATCACCTTAATACCTTAATATTTTTTTCTCTCAAATAGAAATTAAACCTTCTTTGGAGGCTTTTAAGCAGAGGCTGGATGGCCATTTGTCAGGGGTGATTTGAATGCAATATTCCTGCTTCTTGGCGGGGGGTTGGACTGGATGGCCCATGAGGTCTCTTCCAACTCTTTGATTCTATGATTCTATGATTCTATGAACATTGCAATTGGCCACCTTGATTAGCAATGGATGGCCCTGCAGCTTCAAAGCCTGGCTGGTTGCTGCCTGGGGGGAATCTTTTGTTGGGAGATGTTAGCTGGCCCTGATTGTTTCATGTCTGGAATTACCTTGTTTTCTGAGTGGTCTTCTTTATTTACTATCCTGATTTTAGAGTTTTTTTTAATACTGGTAGCAAGATTTTGTTCATTTTCTTGGTTTCCTCCTTTCTGCTGAAATTGTCAGACTACACAGAGAAGCCACTGAAATCCACAAGCATGTGGACAATTTCAACAGAAAGGAGGAAACCATGAAAATAAACAAAATCTGGCTACCAGTATTTAAAAACCTCTAGAATCAGGATAGTAAATAAAGAGCAACCAACACTAAAAAAAACCAGGGGTATTCCAGACAAGAATTAATCAGGGCCAGCTAACACCTCCCAACAAAGCATTCCCCCAGGCAGGAAACAGCCAGGCTTTGAAGCTGCAAGGCCATTCAATGCTAATCAAGGTAGCCAATTGCACCATTCACGCTTGTCTCAAACAGACAAGAGTTCTTTCTTCCCCCTGGACATTCTACAGATAAATAAACCCCACTTGCTTAGGTTCCAACAGACCTCACAAACTCTTAGGGTGCCTGCCATAGATGTGGGTGAAACACCAGGAGAGAATACTTCTGGGACATGGCCATACAGCCTGGAAAACTTGCAGTGACCCAAACAATAGGTGGTTTACTGAAATAAAGCTTTTGCTTAGCTGGCGAGAGCCCATTTTATTCAGTGATTCCAAGATGAAAAGGCATACATAGTTAATTCTCTAAGCTTTTACTATTTTAAAAAGACAAAGTTAAAGATAGCTTTTCCTCTGACAGTGCATGACAGCGCATAAGGTTTGATGGTCTGACACTTCTTTCACTGATTAAAAATTATGCCTGTCTTGAAATATAGGAAATTATGACAGAATAGTTAAAAGGCATTTTTAGTCAATTAAAGTGTTTTAATAGTGTTTTGCTGATCCTGGTATTTAAGTGGTATTTTGAGGGACAGCTAGTACAAAGGCCTATAGCCCAGAATACCATGGCAGAATAACACAGGTAAAACACTTGCGATGTGCAGCTTTTGCCTTTCCTCAAGCCAGCTTGCTGTGGAATCAGACATGGGTCTATTTTTTCCATAATTCTATGCAAAATAAGTCTCTCCAGAACTTTGTAAAGATGGCATAATAAGGAGATTGATCTATAGCTTTTTGGACCATTGTGGTCTTTGCCTGGTTTCAAGATGGTTATGACTCTTGCTTTCCTCCAGATTTTGGGGATCTGACAGGATGCAGTGCAGTTGTTCATCAGCTCCAGCAGCCAGCACTTTGCTTTTGGGCCAAAGTTCTTGATTTGTTCCATCCATAGATCATCCAGGCCAGCTGCTTTCCCATTTTTATATTTATTGAGAGCCATGTCCAATTCAGTAAATGTAAAAGGTTCATGAAGGTTGTTGTTGTCAATATCCGGTTGTCTGACTATTGGTTTCTTTCCTACTTTGGTGGCAAGGTTGGGTTTCCCATTCTTCAAGAGCTGGTGTGCTATCTGATCTGCCTTTATGTTACCATGGGTATTAGTTTGTGAGGGGTCATTACTCAACTGTCTTAGCAGCCAGTATTGCTGATTCTGAGCAATACTGATTCTCCATGGTTTCAAGAAAGATTCTTTCTTAACCCAACTTGCAGATCAATCATTTCCTGGTGATGTCCTGTCCAAAATTTAACGAGGCCCAAACATTGTTTGCTTCTGAAATCAGGCAAGATTGGTCATGTCTGGGATGGGACAGTGCATTTAGGATGATACATTTTCAACAATTATCAGTGTTACGAGTCTCAAGATTGGGATGGATGTGTTTTGCTTCTTCTTCAAGGCTATCCCAATTGTGTGTCAAAGTTCAGAAAAGACAATTTCCAGAATGCAAGTAGTTGCTTTTCTAAAGTTTTCTTGCATGCTTTTTTACTTTATCTCATACAAATTACAAGTCAATGTAAAGTCATACCAACAAGTCTGACTGCCTACTCAAGGATTTTGCAAATGTCCCTCAATATTCAAAGTACATGATATTTGGTGCATGTCCTTTCAACTTTCATGAGATAACATCTTCCATTGACCCTGAGATTGCTCTCCAGCTATTCACACATTTTCTAAATAGTGTCATGATTACAAAGAGACACCATGGCCACTCAGTGGATATTTATTGGCTGTGTTGACCTTTTAACACTGTGACAAACAACATTCAGAGCGTGGAGTGAAAACAGGCTGTTTTCTAGTAAAAAGTGCAATTCAGCTGTCTGACTTTCCTCTCCACGTGAGGTGGGAAATACTGACACTCTCTCACACACTGTGGGTCTCATTCACACACTCAACAATGAAGAGTTCTGGAAATTTCACCCAGTTTACAGAAACACCATTATTCTGTAAAGCCTTCCTCAATGGAAATGTCAGCTTTCCTACAGAAATGACAGATTTCTATATCCAGACTTTGCTTATCCTACCTAGATTCTTGAGGACTGAGTAAAGAAAAGTGAGCTTCCAATCTACATAAAATTTATTTTTTTCATGCAAATAATATTTATCAATATAGAGCTAAGTATTATCAGGGGCCCACCAAATCCATGGCTTCAAATGTCTTCAACCATTCACTGCTTGACAATCCAAAAAGCAAACGTTGATTTTTCCATTTTATATAAGTGACTCCATTTTCTGTATATCACTATTTAGCTTCATCATGTATGGATTTTGTTATCCATGGGAGGTCTTGGAACCAAACCCTGGTAGATACCAAGGACCTGATGTATATGTATGTAGACCAAAGAAGACATGGGCCATTCCCATGGGTTTACAATATTTGGTTATTATCTCTCAGGTACACCAAGTCTATAATCACAGTAGGGGTATGGGTTTAAAGTAATCCTTATTATAATAATTGGGAGGAGGGCCCAGACATTTCATTGTTTCCACTGTTAGATTGTGAGAGGTATTGAAAAGCCTCAGAACAGGAGAGCAATGCGTCCCACCTTGCTGATGACAGCCCACCATTTGCAGGGCTGATAGAAAACAGTAATCTCTTTGAAATAGTATTCTGTTTGAACCACTAGTTTAGTTCCAACTCCAGTTTAAAGGTAAAAACCCTAAGTAGCTGGGAGAGCAAGGGCCTTGAAGTTGCTCCTCTACAGGAGTACCTGGACCACTGGATGATCAGGTACATGGTCACCTGCTCAGATCCTTCCCCACTTTGATGAGGTATCTTATATTCCTGGTTAAATTATAATCATTGTATCTAGATTTTTGTCATGGTTGTGTGCCTTCAAGTTGCTTTCAACTCAGGTGAAGCTATCGTTTACAGTACCCAGTATTCCTTGGTGGTCTTCCATCCAAGTAATAACTGGGCCAAATCCTGCTTAGCCTCCAAGATTAGATAGGACGTTGTACCTTTGTGTTCTTAGGAAAGAAGAATGTTGAAGTTAAGCATGTAATTCAGTTTTTATTAGATTGCAAACTGAAAATTAACTCACATAGATCCAAAGAGCTGTATTGCTTCACAATCTAAATCAATCTAGGATAAAGAGCAGCAAATTGACCGTGCTGTCAGGGAAATTTTGGTAGTTCCAGTTCAAAAATAACTTGTGCACATTCTGATGGAGAAGCCACTGTAGGTTTTAAGACATTGTCTACTCTTTACTTTGTTGTTATTTTGTTATTTGCTATTGGAATTCTTCTGGGTGAAAGTGCACTTGGACATTTTTGATTTCTATTTCCATATCTTCATAAGATACGTCAGTTTCAGTCATAGATTTAAAAATGCCAGTTGTTGGATTCTGACAGATGGCATTGTCAGAGAGATCGTGGATCTCATGGTGTACACGCATTGTCAAGGTCAGCAGCTGGTGAGCTTGGATCATACCTTACTTATAGGGCTAATACAGAGGATGAAGAAGTAGGGGGAAAGAGAGGAATAGGCTTAATGGTAATAGAAGTGCCCACCAGAAAGCTTTGCTGTTAACTGTTGTCAAGTTCAATTTATGGCAATTCCATGAATGGGACACTTCCAGGTCATCCTACCCTTAACAGCCCTGCTCAGGTCTTGGAGGTTCAGGACTGCAGCTTCCTTGAGTCTATCCATCTGGAATGTGGTCTTCTTTTTCCACTGCCTCCTATAATACCATTATGGCATTATTGTCTGAACCGTGTTTTCTCATATCATCTCCAAATACGGCTTCTATGGAGGGAAGAAGTTTGATTTGTATTAGGACCCATTTGTTTGCCATTTTAGCAGTTCATGGTATCCACAAAACCCATCTCCAGCATCACATTTGGAGTGAGTTTCTTTTCTTCCTATCAGCTTTCTTCAATGTCCAGCTTTCACAGCCATCCATGTATAGTAAAAAATGTTGCACATGTCTCACTCGAGGAAAACTAGTGACTTTTTAGTAATCTACAAAGTCTTGAATGTTTCCCACTAGATTCAGCACCACGGGCCTCATCACACTAGAGAATGAATCCACTTCACAACCTTTGAGGATGCTTGCCATAAATGCAGGTGACACGTCAGGAGAGAATGCTTCTAGAACATGGCCATATAGCCTGAAAAACCTACAACAACCCATTACTTATAGAGGTTCCAAACTGTCCTATATAAAGAGCAGTTTTCAAATGAAGAGAGAATATCAGACTTGGGCAAATCCTATATAAGATGAAGACTAAATGTTGTTTTCAAGGATATTTCTCATTCTGTGTTTATATTTCCATGTTTTGTTATATAGATCAGTGCTATTAAAAGTAATGGTCCCTGAATCAGAGCTGATCCCTGGGCCCAGTTCTGTTCAACATCTTTATTAATGACTTAGATGAAAGGTTAGAAGGCATGATAATCAAATTTTCTGACAACACCAAATTGGGAGGGATAGCCAATACTCCAGAAGACAGGAGCAGAATTCAAAATTATTTTAACATGTTAGAGAGATGATTGGCCAAAACTAACAAAATGAAGTTCAACAGGGACAAATGGGAGATACTCCCACTTAGGCAGAAGAAATGAAATGCAAAAACAATGAATGGGGGACAATGCCTGCCTTGACAGCAGGATGTGTGAAAAAGAGCTTGGAGTCCTTGTGGATGACAGTTAAACATGAGCCAACAATGTAATGCAGCAGCTTAAAAAGTCAATGGGATTTTGGCCTGCATAAATAGGAGTCTAGTGTCTAGATCCAGGGAAGTCATGCTACTCTTCTATTCTGCCATGGTCAGACCACACATGGAATATTGTGTCCAGTTCTGGGCACCTCAGTTTAAGAGAGATGTCAACAAGCTGGAAAGTGTCCAGAGGAGGGTGACTAAAATGATCAAGGGTTTGGAGAAAAAACCCTATTAGGAGCAGCTTAAAGACCTGGACATGTTTGGCCTGCAGAAGAAAAGGCTGAGAGGAGACACGATGGCCATGTATAAATATGTGAGAGGAAGTCATAGGGAGGAGGGAGCCAGCTTGTTTTTTGCTGCCCTGGAGACAAGGATGTGGAACAATGGCTTCAAACTACAGGAAAGGAGATTCCACCTGAACATGAGGAAGAATTTCCTAACTGTGAGAGCTGTTCAGCAGAGGAACTCTCTGCCCTGGAGTGTGATCGAGGCTCCTTCTTTGGAGGCTTTTACGCAGAGGCCAGATGGCTATCTGTCAGGGCTGCTTTGAATGTAGTTTTTCTGCTTCTTGGAAGGGGGTTGGACTAGATTTACCATGAGGTCTCTTCCAACTCTATGATTCTATTATTCTAGGTCAGATGACCTCCACTTGAAATCATGGAGACCAGGCGGCAGACTGGTTAGTAAAATGGCCTGACTTAAGTGGACCTTACAACTCTTGGATTGCAGTGGTGCCATATAAGTCAGTGGCCATCAAGCTCCATTCAACCCAATGGGGTAGTGGGGAAATCTGTGGATGATGTCCCTTCTATCTTGGAAAACTAGGGATATGCTTTCAGTGAGCATTCAGGATCCTGAAAATTTGCCCACGAATGTATGAGGCTAATCTGTTGTGAATGACAAAACATTACTCCCTTTTTCCTTTCTCCAACAGTTTCCCCTTGTGGCCTTTACCCAATAGACGTCTTGCCCTTGACAGTCCTTGAGTGAACCCAAATGACACATTTTCCTCCCTCTGTCCAGCAATCTCATTTAACAAGCATTCCAGAAAGTTTTAGTAATTCATTCTTCATTGTTTCATTAATTTTCCTCCCTTCATGAGATAACACAGCCCACCTACAGTATGTTTTGGCAACTGAGGCTCCCTGTTTTGTTTTAATATTGACAGACTGCATATTCCAGGAAAGTAGAATGAGGGAAGTGAATACCACTCTCTGGTTCTTACCAGTTTTATAATGTAGTGTGTCGTGTTTGAATATGCTTCGCAGAGCTTCCGATTCCCAGCAGGTTAAGGGGGGAAATTAAATTATGAAATGATGCAGAAGTATGCTTGTTATGCCCAGTGATGGATTTTGTGGGATTTACTGGGTATTTGAAAGGTATTAAGTTCTAATCATGTGGAGCAATATTCACTCTAAACCTAGTAGGAATGTGTCAGTACTAGGCTGGTTTTTGTTGCCATTTAAATAAGCACAAAGATACCCATGCCATGTATTCCAAATGCATACATTCTAACCTTTCACAGATGAAAAACGGAAGGCATCTGATCCAACAAGATCAGAGTGTAATCAAGATGGGAAGTTGCAAGTAGCATAGTCTGTGGCAAGTCACTGTGCAGGGATGTCAATACAGGTGCAAAAAGGTCTAATATTGTCAAATGCTTTCATGGTCAAAATCACTGGGTTGTTGTGAGTTTTCTGGGCTGTATGGCCATGTTCTAGAAGCATTCTCTCCTGACATTCGCCTGCATCTATGGCAGGCATCCTCAGAGGTTGTGAGGTCTCTTGGAAATTAGGCAAGTGGGGTTTATATATCTGTGGAATGTCCAGGGTGGGAGAAAGAACTCTTGTCTGCTGGAGGTAGGTGTGAATGTTTCAGCTGGTTACCTTGATTAGCATTTAATGGCCTAGCAGTTTCAAAGTCTGACTTCTTACTGCCTGGGGGAATCCTTTGTTGGGAGATGATTTCAAGAAGGTGAACAAGAAGGTGAACAAGATCTAGCTACCAGTATTAAAAAGCTCTAAAACCATAACAGTAAGTAAATAACAACACCCAAAAACTGGGGAATTCCTGACAAGAAACTATCAGGGCCAGCTAATCTTCCCAACAGGCAGTAAGAAGCCAGGCTTTAGTGATAGTTTAGTGAGACCCAGGACCCCTCTGACTGAGCAATTTGATATGCCCTGCCCCTAAACTAGAAGCCCCAGGATTATGCAGGAGGCAGCCACCCTATTTCACATAGGATGTATACTCTTTGCTTAATACTGAATGTATATATTTTTGTCATGTCAGGAGTGACTTGAGAAACTGCAACCAGAAGCGACTTAATACTGTATGTGAGTGTATGAAACCTACAAGATATTGGTCCTTGTGAACAGAACCTGGGATGTGTTATATGTAAGCATGTCATGTGCCAAATAGTTCCTTGAGAGGAAACTACTATCGAACCTCATAGCTATAGTAGTAGGAAAGGAAGGATGGTCAATTGCAGCTCAAGTATAGTTACAGCTTCTCAAAGGGGAAATCTCATTTTCCATCACAGGCTGATCCATTAACTCAGTTGGATTTAATTCACTAATAGGGTTAGTTGGCCCTTCAGATCTAAACCTTGCTATGCTCAAGAGAGAGACAAAACCCATGTTGTGTGTAATTAAACTTTATGTTGTTTAGATTCTTTAGCGTATTTGCCGGTGAGGCAGAGAGAGTGTTTTGGTTTGTTTATTGCAATGCCGAGGTCCCTTTTGCAGTGATACCTTTGCTTAGATTGCATTGATGGACTACGGTTGCTACTGTGTTTCAGAAAAGTTCATATGTGTGTTTCTCACATAATGTTTCCTGCAAGTGATGATGTAAACTTGAAGTATCCATTGCAGATCAAAAAGAAAGAGCTTCACTGAAAAGTATGACAGATAAAGAAGAGATGGCCAGAGTAAGACTGGCCCAAGAAAGTTGCTGCCTGAGGCAAATAATAAGATGGGGCCCAGCCCAGTCCCATACAACAGCCAGAGTGATTAGTAGTCTAATCTTTCTACAGGACTGGCAATGAGGCAGCCAGCTGGTTCCATCTCTTTTGAGCTTCATGACAACATGCAAGGGTACATATTTTTATGACCATTTAGTATCTAAATCCAATTCAAAGGAGACAGCACTCAATACCAAACCAAACCAAAACACTATAAAAGCACATGACTATAAAAGCATGTCTCCAGCAAAGGATCGCCGCCTTGTCGGGGCGCTGGAGCTTGAGCACCTCAATGATGTCATGAGCGAAACCGTGAAGGGACACCCAAGACGGGACGGTTGTGGCAGAGAGGTCAGACCAAGCGTGATCCCTGGGGAAGGCAATGGCAAACCACTCCAGTATCCTTGCCAAGAAAACTAAATGGACCAGTACAACCAGAGATATGTCGGTATGCCATTGGAAGATGGGACTCCCAGGTCGGAAGATGGCCAAAATGCTACTGGGGAGGAGCAGAGGATAAGTTCAACTAGCCCCAGATGTGATGACGCAGCTAGCTCAAAGCCGAAAGGAAGGCTAGCGGCCGACGGTACTGGAGGTGAACAACGAATCCGATGCTCTAAAGATCAACACACCATAGGAACCTGGAATGTAAGATCTATGAGCCAGGGCAAATTGGATGTTGTTATTGGTGAGATGTCAAGACTAAAGATAGACATTCTGGGGGTCAGCGAACTGAAATGGACTGGAATGGGCCACTTCACATCAGATGACCACCAGATCTACTACTGCGGACAAGAGGAACATCGAAGAAATGGAGTAGCCTTCATAATTAATAAGAAATTCGCTAAAGCAGTGCTTGGATACAACCCAAAAAATGACAGAATGATCTCAATTCGAGTGCAAGGAAAGCCTTTCAACATTACAGTGATCCAAATATATGCCCCAACCACAGCTGCTGAAGAAGCAGAAGTAGATCAGTTCTATGAGGATCTGCAGGAACTACTGGATAATACACCAAAAAGAGACATTATTTTCATTTCAGGAGACTGGAATGCCAAGGTGGGAAGTCAAATGACAACTGGGATCACAGGCAAGCATGGTCTGGGAGAACAAAATGAAGCGGGACGCAGGCTGATAGAATTTTGCCAGGAAAACTCGCTGTGTATAACGAATACTCTCTTCCAACAACCTAAAAGACGGCTTTATACATGGACCTCACCAGATGGTCAACACCGAAATCAGATTGACTACATCCTTTGCAGCCAAAGGTGGCAGACATCCATCCAGTCGGTGAAAACAAGACCTGGGGCTGACTGTAGCTCAGATCACGAACTTCTTATTGCCCAATTTAGAATAAAACTAAAGAGATCAGGGAAAATACACAGACCAGTTAGATATGATCTCACTAACATTCCTAGCGAATATACAGTGGAAGTGAAGAACAGATTTGAAGGACTAGATTTAGTAAACAGAGTCCCAGAAGAACTATGGACAGAAGTCCGAGACATTGTTCAGGAGGCAGCAACAAAGTACGTCCCAAAAAAAAAGAAAACCAAGAAGGCAAAATGGTTGTCTGCTGAGACACTGGAAGTAGCCCAAGAAAGGAGGAAAGCAAAAGGAAACAGGGATAAGGGGAGATATGCCCAGTTAAAAGCGCAATTCCAGAGGTTAGCCAGAAGAGATAAGGAACTATTTTTAAATAAGCAATGCATGGAAGTGGAAGAAGACAACAGAATAGGAAGGACACGAGACCTCTTCCAGAAAATTAGAAACATTGGAGGTAAATTTCAGGCAAAAATTGGTATGATAAGAAACAAAGATGGCAGGGACCTAACAGAAGCTGAAGAGATCAAGAGAAGGTGGCGAGACTATACGGAAGATCTGTATAGGAAGGATAATAATATTGAGGATAGTTTTGACGGTGTGGTGAATGAATTAGAACCAGACATCCTGAGGAGTGAGGTTGAATGGGCCTTAAGAAGCATTGCTAACAACAAGGCAGCAGGAGACGACGGGATCCCAGCTGAACTGTTTAAAATCTTAAAAGATGATGCTGTCAAGGTGATGCATGCCATTTGCCAGCAAATATGGAAAACACAAGAATGGCCATCAGACTGGAAAAAATCAACTTATATCCCCATACCAAAAAAGGAAAATGCGAAAGACTGCTCAAACTTCCGTACAGTGGCCCTTATTTCTCATGCCAGTAAGGTAATGCTCAAGATCCTGCAAGGAAGACTCCAGCAATACATGGAGCGAGAGTTGCCAGATGTTCAAGCTGGGTTTAGAAAAGGCAGAGGAACGAGAGACCAAATTGCCAATATCCGCTGGATAATGGAGAAAGGCAGGGAGTTTCAGAAAAACATCTACTTCTGCTTCATTGACTATTCTAAAGCCTTTGACTGTGTGGATCATAATAAATTGTGGCAAGTTCTTAGTGGGATGGGCATCCCAAGCCACCTTGTCTCTCTCCTGAGGAATCTGTACAAGGACCAAGTAGCAACAGTAAGAACTGACCACGGAACAACAGACTGGTTCAAGATTGGGAAAGGCGTACGGCAAGGCTGCATCCTCTCACCCAACCTTTTTAACGTCTATGCAGAACACATCATGCGATGTGCGGGGCTGGATGAATGCAAAGCTGGGGTGAAAATTGCTGGAAGAAACATAAACAACCTCAGATATGCAGATGACACCACTCTGATGGCCGAAAGCGAGGAGGAGCTGAGGAGCCTTCTAATCAAGGTGAAAGAAGAAAGCGCAAAAGCCGGGTTGCAGCTAAACGTCAAGAAAACCAAGATTATGGCAACAAGAATGATTGACAACTGGAAAATAGAGGGAGAAACCGTGGAGGCCGTGACAGACTTTGTATTTCTAGGTGCAAAGATTACTGCAGATGCAGACTGTGGCCAGGAAATCAGAAGACGCTTACTTCTTGGGAGGAGAGCAATGTCCAATCTCGATAAAATAGTAAAGAGTAGAGACATCAGACTGGCAACAAAGATCCGCCTAGTCAAAGCCATGGTATTCCCTGTAGTAACCTACGGATGTGAGAGCTGGACCTTAGGGAAGGCTGAGCGAAGGAAGATAGATGCTTTTGAACTGTGGTGTTGGAGGAAAGTTCTGAGAGTGCCTTGGACTGCGAGAAGATCCAACCAGTCCATCCTCCAGGAAATAAAGCCCGACTGCTCACTGGAGGGAAAGATACTAGAGACAAAGTTGAAGTACTTTGGTCACATCATGAGGAGACAGCAAAGCCTAGAGAAGACAATTATGCTGGGGAAGGTGGAAGGCAAAAGGAAGAGGGGCCGACCAAGGGCAAGATGGATGGATGGCATCCTTGAAATGACTGGACTGACCTTGAGGGAGCTGGGGGTGATGACGGCCGACAGGGAGCTCTGGCGTGGGCTGGTCCATGAGGTCACGAAGAGTCGGAGACGACTGAACGAATGAACAACACATAAAAGCATGTGAGATAAATTAATATAATTCCAAAAGAATGATAGAAGAATACAAAAATCAATTAACAGAAACCCAAAGCCACAGAGACTCTAAATATATACAGGACATATAGTAATGTTCCAATACACTACTAATGATAACAACAAAACTTTCCAATTGCCTTAACACACTGAGAAATCTGTCAATAAATAACATTCCTAAAGATCCAGCAGAAGAAAATTCCAAACAAGTTGCAAGCTAGACATTCTATATACATTTACATCTTGTTTGCTGATTTTTGCTTTCTCTCTGCTTTGCTTCCAAATTTGGTTTAGCTTCAACAGCATGTGTGCATAATAGATCCCATTGGGTTTTTGAAACAGTTAAAGCAACACTTATGCAATGCATCCTAGATGTTGAATATCTTGGCCAAATTATTTCATATTACTTGACGTAACATCTCATGTGTATAATCCAGAAAATTATATTTCGGCATCCTCAGTCCAAAAGTATCAAAGAGCCTTAATATGACCAGAATTTTATTCTTTCCTTCAGCTATGTTGGTGGGAAGATTTCACAAAATCCCTTTCCCTGATCTTATGTGCCCTTTTGACTTAGACAAAGTCAAATTGGTGACCCGTGTTCTTATTTATTATCCCTTTATCTTGATACTAGGAAAACCTTTATTGCATCTGTCTTTATTATATTGTCAGGATGTTCAGATTCTTGTTATGTTTCCTTCCTCCCCTCTGCTAAAAACCCTCAATTAATTCTAGTGTTGTTAGATTTTGTGCAGGTGCGCGTACTTTGTGACAAGCATATGTACAAGTCGCCACCATCCTCCACTTGGAATCTGTTTCATTCTTTCCTTGTCCATTGATTTTAAATTAAACATGTATGATTTTCTTTTATTAAATTTGACTGCCATCAAGTCAACTTTGACATGGTCACCTTGCAAATGAGAGACCTTCAAGTCAAACTGTACTCATAGTTGAGTTTATCCATCTGGAATGTAACCTTCCTCTTTTCCTGCTGCCTCCTACAATACAAAACACTGTTTTCTATAAGAAATCATATCTTCTCATGATATGTCCAAAGTATGACTGCTTCAGTTTAGTCATCTTGGCTGTTAGGCTAAATTCATGTTTGCTTTGCTTTAGGACTCGTTTATTTATTTATTTGGCAATCTGTGGTATATCCACAGAAGTCTTCACCAGCACCTCATTTCTAAGGAGTTTATTGTATTCCTCTCTGCTTGCTTCACTGTTCAGCTTTTGCAATAAAACACAGAAATGGTAAATACAATGGAATGGGAAATGCTAACTTTACTATTCAGTGGTATATCTTTACACTTTGGGATCTTGTGTAGTTTGTCTATAGCTTTCAATCCTGGTCTTCTGATTTGTTGACTGCCATCTTTATTTGAAACGATTTGCAGTTTCTCAAGTCATTCCTGATATGAAAAAAATGAGTTAATGACTGAGCCAAGGAATGGAAAACTGCAGATCATATACCATAATAAAAAAGGATTGATAATACACTGATCAATTTTTTATCTTCACAGCTCTGTATTCATCCTATGTTCTTTCCAAATTTAGATTCTCTGTGGCTTTGCGCATATTTTTAAATTATTGTTGCTTTCTTTGATCATGTTTTTGTAATTATATAAATTTCATAGAATCATAGGGTGGGAAGAGCTGACATGGGCCATCTAGTCCAACTTAAATGTGGATTAATAATGGTAACATTCTTTCTATAGTCCAGCTAGTTTTTTTTTAAGTTGTTTAAAAAACTTTGAAAACTCCCCAAAAATCCATAGATAATTGAAACATTCTGAAATTTGATGGGCTAGCAGTGGTAAATGTGTTCTACCAATGTAGCAGTTTCACTCCAATAGTTTTAAAAATGATGGAGAAAGGAGCTCCTGAAGTTTCCCCAATTATAGTAATTCTGTGCAATTACTATAATTAAATAGTAACGGAATTCCATTACTATCGTTATAGTAATTGATTTTTCATTAACTATACTTTAGAAAAACTTTAGAAATGAAATGCCTGAGCCCCCAGTTTTGTAATGACTTTTGAACCATTTTTAAATGGATCACACATCCCTAGTACCTAGTAGTTTAAGCATTGAACTGCAACTCTGGAAACCAAGGTTGGAAAACCCACTTTGTCATGGAAGTACGTTGGATGACTTTGGGGAAAGTCACAGACTCTCAGCCTCAGAGGCAGGGAAAAGCGACTCCTCTAAACAAATCTTGCTAGAAAATCCCCGTGAGAGTTTACAGTAAGTTGGAAATGACTTGAACACCCAAACCAGCAAAAGAAAGAGATAAAAACTAGGATATTTTAAAATCAGCTGAAAAAGTGGAGCAACAGCAGATTAACCGTGGCTGTCCTATCCCTGCCAAATCTTGACAGTTGAAGCACATGTAAGCAAGGCTTCTCAAGCTCTGACGTTACTATTGCTTGCATGTTTCAAGTTCTGGCCCTGTGTGGACCTTAATAAGCACGTACCCTCCAAGATTTCACAGATAAAAAACCAGAACACAGCCAATGATTGGATTCCTGAAGAGACCTGGTGTTGTTTTCATCCCTACAGTTGCATCACAGACAGAAATAGCAATGTCTGTTGTTTTGCAATAGTTATCATTTGCCACTGACACTGCCTGTTCAGACTGTGAGCTGAACATGATCATAAAGTTCCATGTGTTTCTAAATTAGAACCTTTATGAAACCACCATCGGTTATATAACGATCCTGCTGCTTCATTAAATGTGGATTAATAATGGTAACATTCTTTCTGTAGGCTCCCTTCCAAGAAGAACAAGGAAAATCTTACTGTCAGATGGAAAGAATATAATTGACTTTTTCAGATTTAAGTGGCAGCAAATGCATTTCCATTTCAACCACTGAAACTGATGTGTTTGAGCCTGCCTCCTTTCAAAAGATTTTGAGAACCCTACCCCAGGGCATACACATTATTTTCTGAATTTTAAACTGTGCTGTAAAAAAAAATCTTTTCAAATGATCTGATTCTGCCACCTACATTGCAGTACTTAGCATTAACTCCCAGTTTTCCCCCCACAGCTGTCATCTTGCTCTCTGTATGTACTGCAGATACTCATTTATAAATCTATAAATTTTATTCCAAAAATCAACTAAAAATGACTACAATCTCCATTTTGGTTAATGGTAGAGCCAAGATCTAGAAAATCTATGTTGGTGTCTTCATTACTTACTTTAAGAGTATAGAAATCATATGTACCAGTAGGAAGCCCTTCAATTTTCAGAGAAAGAGCTCTGCGATCAAGTGGGATGTGCTGCGCCAGTGCCACGTGGAGAATCTATCTAGTTTCTCAGGGCCCTTTCTCACAGCCATATAACCCAGAATATCAAGGCAGAAAATTCCACAATATATGCTTTGAACTGGGTTCTTTGAGTCCACACTGCCATACATTCCAGTTCAAAACAAAAAATGTGGGATTTTAGTCAGCTGTGTGGAAGGGGCCGCAGATAAAAGCCACTGGGAAATTTCAAGAAAAGAGATAGTGGCTTTTTCGTAGCAGTGACAGGAATGCCCTGATAGGAGTGGAAGCAACACAAATTGATTTTCCCAACACTCACTTGGTGCAAGTGGTCCAGAAGGATACCATGATCACTGACCGAAAAAGCGGCTGAGACACCCAGGAACAGTGTCAGCCCTAAGGCTGGGTAGAATGAGACAGCTACCAAAGGCAGCAAATTATGTCCTGAAAAGGCAGGACATCATTTATTTAATTTCTTGCTCTATATTTTAAACTGCCAGAAATGGCAAGCAGTTTGTTGTGGGATTTCCAGTCTCATGTACAAAAATGATCTGATTCTGATTGGACAGTGGAGGGTAGGAGGGAGGCATTTCCTGCATTACTTCACACAGCAAAATATCTTGAGTTGACCATGTCTAGCAGAATCCCCTAGTCAACCAAAACAAGGGCTCTCATCCAGACAAACCAAAGCAATTTGGGTTGCTGTGTGTGCTGTCGCACGCTGGGCCTGTGCATTAGACTGTAGACAGGACATAAATTCTCTGTTCCCAACGGGATGCCGGGGCTGCCTCAGATTAAAGGCCCTTAGATTCCCCCAAACAGAGTCTTTAGAATGCTTAAAGTAAATCCAACAAAGTTCTTTATTGATGAAAACAAACAGGTACTTTCAAGCTTTCTTAACAGTCTATTGGCTCTTGCAATCTTGTTCACTAGGAACAGGCACTGTCTTCTTAGCTGTATAATAACTAATGGGAAATCCTTAACTTCTAATCTGGGCAGTCTGTACTTGCCTCTGTTGACGTGGAGCCCCTGCACCCGATACCAACTGTGTCTGGCTTCCACGAGAGACCCTTACTAAGCAGAGCTTTGTAGACTTCCAGGGGAAAAGAAGGAGTTCAGGTTGCTGTGATGGCTGGCTGAAGTCCCTCAGCAAAAGGAGCTGCAGGGCTGTACAACCTCGGCCAAGCTGTAGGCTGTATATCTCCCCAGCCAAGCCGTAGAAGACGAAGCTTTCTACAGGAGCTACTTCGTTTTATGTCCTGTGCGAAAGGCTTCTCTGTGGGATCTGACTCAAAAAGGCTCCTATTCCCTCCAAAACTCAAAAAGGGGTGGTACCTGGGAACCTAACGATAATTGACAGGTGGCTTGCCCTATGATTGCAGCCTATAACAGGAAGCCACCCTGCTGCAAAATCCCAAGCCTGGGATTGCAAACAAACATTTAATGCAAAGCAAACAGAATTGGAGCTCCTGGTACAGCTGTACCAGCACACTGTGAGTTTTCCAGGCTGTGAGGTCATGTTCCAGAAGCATTCTCTCCTGATGTTTCACCCACATATGTGGCAGACATCCTCAGAGATTATGAGGTCAGTTGGAAACTAGGCAAGTGGGGCTTATATATCTGTGGGATGTCCAGGATGGGAGACAGAATTCTTGTCTGTTTGAGGTAGGTGCTAATGTTTCAATTGGCCACCTTGATTAGCATATAATGGCCTAGCAGTGGTGTGACTTCTTATTGCCTGGGGGAATCTTTTGTTGGGAGGTGTTAGTTGGCCCTGATTGTTTCACATCAGGAATGCCCTGTTTTTTGAATATTCCTTTTTATTTACTGTCCTGATTTTAGAGTTTTTTAAACCACTGGTAGCCAGATTTTGTTCATTTTCATGCTTTCTTCCTTTTTGTTGAAATTGTCTACATGCTTGTAGATTTCGGTGGCTTCTTTGTGTAGTCTGACATGGTAGTTGTTAGAAGGGTCCAACATTTCTGTGTTCTTAGATAATATGTTTTGTCCAGGTTGGTTCGTCGGATGGTCTGCTATTGCTGACTTCTCTGGTTGCAGTAGTCTGCAGTGCCTTTCATGTTCCTTGATTTGTGTTTGGGCAATGCTGCGTTTGGTGGTCTTTATGTAGACTTGTCCACAGCTGCATGGTATACGGTAGACTCCTGCACAGGTGAGAGGATCCCTCTTGTCCAGTGGTTCTCAACCTGGGGTTCCCAGATATTTTTGGCCTTCAACTCCCAGAAATCCTTACAGCTGGTAAACTGGCTGGGATTTCTGGGAGTTGTAGGCCAAAAACATCTGGGGACCCCAGGTTGAGAACCACTGCTCTTGTCCTTTACTGAATTAGCATCTGTTGGATTTTCTTAGTGGTTCTATAGATTGTTTGTAGGTTGTGTTTCCTCATCAGCTTCCCTATGAAGTCAGTGGTTCCCTTGATGCAGTGTTTCTCAACCTGGGGTTGGGACCACTGGGGGTGGTCGCAAGGGTGTGTCAGAGGTGTCTCCAAAGACCATCAGAAAACATCATATTTTCTGTTGGTCATGGGGGTTCTGTGTGGGAAGTTTGGCCCAATTCTATCGTTGGTGGGGTTCAGAAAGCTTTGGAATTATAAATCCCAGCAACTACAACTCCCAAATTCCAAGGCTATTTTCCACAAACTCCAACAGTGTTCATGTTTGGGCATATTTGGCATTCAGGCCAAGTTTGGTTCAGGTCCATCATTGTTTGAGTTCACAGTGCTCTCTGGATGTAGGTGAACTACAACTCCAAAACTCAAGGTCAATGCCCACCAAAACCTTCCAGTATTTTCTGTTGGTCATGGGAGTTCTGTGTGCCAAGTGTGGTTCAATTCCATCCTTGGTGGAGTTCAGAGTGCACTTTGATTGTAGGTGAATTATAAATCCCAGCAACTACACCTCCCAAATGACAAGATCAATCCCTCCCCCACCCCACCAGCATTCAAATTTGGGTGTATTGGGTATTTGTGCCAAATTTGGTCCAGTGAATGAAAATCCATCCTGCATATCAGATATTTATATTTTGATGAATAACAGTAGCAAAATTACAGTTATGAAGTAGCAATGAAAATAATTTTATGCTTGGGGGTCACCACAACATGAGAAACTTTATTAAGGGGCTGCGGCATTAGCAAGGTTGAGAACCACTACCTTAATGTATGTTAAGAACACTTTTCCTCTGGGTGGATCTTTGTCTTGACTCTCATGGCTTGTTCTCAGTCTTGTGGCTCTTCTGATGTCAGTGGTGGAGTGTCCATTGGCCTGTAGAGCCCAGTTTAGGTGGTTCAATTCACCTTGGAGGAGCATTTTTTCCCCTAATCCCATCCAGGAAAACCATTTCAACCAGGAGTGCATGGAGAAGATTATACAGTTCACCATTTTTTCCCTGCCTGAAATATCCTATAAATTCTTACTGAAGGCTGGTAAATAAATGCATCAAGTAAATAAAGCAAATCAGATTACCTTTATCTTCAATGAACCCATCATGTACATTTGGGAATGTATAATAGATTTTTAACATGATGTGTGTTACATCTGTTCATTATACCTTTTTAATTTTGCCTTGGGAGTACAAAGGATCTTTTAATACAAAAGATAAAACAGTTTTTAAAAGCTCGCTAGAAATACAAGGCCTTTGTTGTATGGGGGCTGGTATTTGGCATTTGAAGTTATGGGTGACAACAGCTGAGATGAGTGTAGGCAGATAAAATCTTCTGAGATGAGGGGTACTCCTCTCTCGCTAAGAGTACATTAAAAGGGAAAAGAAAGGAAGAAAAAAGAGCCGTGGAGGTCATTTGGCATTCAAAGTACAAAGTGGGAAATTTGTCTTCTGTGGGAGGAAAGGGCCCCTCTAAATTCTCCCTCGGAGAGCTGGCACATCAGTCCCTCTTTGTTCCCATGTTTCATCTTTCCCTTCTTATCCTTTGCCTTTTTTTCTTTTCTTTTGAAAAATGTTAAATGTTAACACATCTTCTACTCACAATGCTCAATAAGCCCCTCTTCAGTAATGCTGTTTAGTGAAACGAGGTCATTATGGGCAGGGCTGCATTGTGTAAATCAGGTACTGTAGATTAAATGTAGTAAAATGTTTGAAATCTTTTTGAGATACGCTTAGAACAAAGTGCAGCCGGCTCTCCATAGCCATGGATTCTGCACTCATGGATTCAACTATCCATAGCTTGAAGATATTAATCAAAAATTCCAAAATATTAACCTTAAATTTGCCATTTTATATAGGAAACATCGTTTTATTATACCATTGCATATAATAGGATGTAAGCACCCACAAATTTTAGTATCCCTAAGGGGTTCTGAAACCAAACCCCAGCAAATGCCAATGATCCTTTCTTCATATTGTCAAAGGCTTTCATGGCCAGAATAACTGGGTTGTTGTAGGTTTTTCAGGCTTTATGGTCATGTTCTAGAAGCATTCTCTCCTGATGTTTCACCTGCATCTATGACAGGCATCCTGAGAGGTTGTGAGACCTGCATTTATGGCAGCCATCCTCAAAGTCTGTGATACCTACATCTATGGCAGGCATCCTCAGAGTTTGTGAGACCTACATCTATGGCAGGCATCCTCAGAGGTTGTGAGACCTCACAATCTCTGAGAATGCCTGCCATAGATGCAGGTGAAATGTCAGGAGAGAATGCTTCTAGAACATGGCCATATAGCATGAAAAACCTACAACAACCCATGACCCTTTCTTCATTGTCTGACAGGAGAAGCAGGAAGCATCACCTGGTGACTTACCGTGTGTACTCGAGTATAAGCCAACCCGAATATAAGCCGAGGCACCTAATTTTACCACAAAAAACTGGGAAAACTTATTGACTTGAGTATAAGCCAAGGGTGGGAAATGCAGCAGCTACTGCTAAATTTCAAAATAAAAATTAATTGAGGCATCCATAGGTTCAAAGACATTCAATGTCTTTGAATATTTACATAAAACTGTAATTTAAGACTGCCCAACTCTGATTAAACCATTATTCTAACCTTCTTCAATGTAAATGTGCTTATGTGTCCTTCCAATAATAATAGAGTAAAATAATAAATGTAATAATTATAATAGTAATAATAATAATAGAGTAAAATAATGGAAATGCAATAATTACAATAATAATAGAGTGAAATAATCAATGTAATAATAATAAATAAAATAAAATAATAAATAGAATAAAATAATAAATGTAATAATAATAGAATAAAATAAAGTAACTGCAATTCCAATAATAAATAGAGTAAAATTATAAATGTAATAAAATAATAATAATAATAGAGTAACTTTAACTCAAGTATAAACCTTAAAAAGGGGCTGAAAAACCCGGCTTATCCTTGAGTATATACGGTAGCTGTTTTTCAAGATTTGCAAGTATAATGTTTGATCCTCCTTTAACTGCCATGGTTGAATCCTATGCAATTCTGAAATTTGTAGTGTGGTGAGGTGATAGAGCTCTCTGGATAAGAATCCTAAATACCTGTGAAACTATTAATCCAGGATTCCATACAATACACCCATGCTAAAACTGTATAATATGAAAGATACCTATACTCTTGCATATACCGTAGAGATAGCTTTTAGACAATGCACAAAGTAATATCCAGTTGCTGCAAAAATGTGCATCTCCATTGCCCTCAAAGGAAATTAGTTATATGTTCCAAGCTCTGTTTCTGAGGTGTGAAAAATGAGTACAAACTCTTACTGGGAGGCAGGAAGCAAAGGTTTTACAGTTCACCTACAATCAAAGAGCATTCTGAACCCCACCAACAATAGAATTGGGCCAAACTTCCCACACAGAGCCCCCATGCCTTGAAGGGACTCGCTGGCATGAGCTTCCTTCCAACCTCGCATGTTCTACCTTGCCTGCACATGCGCACCACAGTCATGCGCCAAGCACGCCTGCTCTCCCCTCCCTGCTTGGAGTCTCAGAAACAGTCCAGTCTTGACCATTTCAAACTCTTGTCTGTGTGTGAAACCATGAAAAACAGGAAAGAATTTGAAACAATAGAACTGAACTCTTTATTCCAGGATCAAAATCTTCATTTTCTCTGCAGGCTTACAGCACTTCAAGAATCACTGGTGTAGCGGGAATGGGTGGCCTTTGAAACATTTTGTGTGGCACAAGGACATTAACCTTATCTTAGATCAGCAAACATTACATATTCTCTACTATCATGTGCATGATATGTAACTTATGATTAAGCCATATGATGGCATATAATACTTTTTTCTGTGCAGGTGTGAGGAAACCATATCAGCCAGAAAGCAAATAACCAACCCCAATACTAAATAGTGTACTATAGTTGGAAAGAGGAGCGTCCTCGGTGGCATTCGCCTTTGTACGTGCCTGGTCTCATTCAGATAGTACAGTGGGGACAATTCATTTTTTATTTGCTTGTTTTAGACTGAATTTTTCATGGGCCCCTTCTGCACTACCCTATAACCCAGGATCTGATCTCGGATCTGCTTTAAACTGGATTATATGAGTCTCCACTGCCAGATAATCTGGGCTAAAAAGATAATCTGGTTTCAGATCCTGGGATATAGGAACAGTGTGGAAGGGGCCTTAGGACACTGAAAATGAAAACAAAACACACTCAAAATAAATTTGAAACAAGCTCCCATAATATATAATCCCTTTCTCCTGTTAAGGTACAGGTAAAGGTGTTCCCTTGACATTGAGCCTAGTCGTGTCCGACTCGGAAGGGTGGTGCTTATCTCAATTTCTAAGCCAAAGAGCCGGTATTGTCCGTTGACGCATCCAAGGTCATGTGGCCAGCATGAGTGCATGGGTTGCTGGAGTGGTACCTATTGATCTACTCACATTTGCATGTTTTTGAACTGGTAGGTTGGCTGGTGCTTACAGCGGGAGCTCACCCCGCTCCCCAGATTCGAACTGCTGACCTTTTGGTCAGCAAGTTCATCAGCTGAATGGTTTCAGCTGCTGTGCCACCAGGGGCTCTCAAAAATCCCAGCTCTCATCATCCCAATTGCTTAATTTAGCTCTGCCCAGGAAAAGTTTGGGAAATATATTAGGATGACTTTTTTTACTTTACAATGCCAACACAAGTCTGACATCTTGAGAGAAAGACAAGGAGAGCTGGTTAAGTAGAGAAAGTAGCACACTCATGTCCAGTGATTTCCAAACTATAGTCTTCCAGGTGTTTTGGACTTTTGGACTCCCAGAACCCTCAGTTGCCTTGGCTACTGATCAGGGATTCTGGGCACTGAAGTCCCTTGGAAGACCCAAATTTGGAAAACACTTCTATGCAATTACCCCATGTTACTTCTCTGTTACCTCTGATATGTAAATTCCCCATATATTTACATTACAACGCATAACAGTAGCAAAATTAGAGTTATGAAGTAGCAATGAAAATAATTTTATGGTTGGGGGTCACCACAACATGAGGAACTGTATTAAGGGGTCACGGCAGTATGAAAATCAAGAAACACTGGTGTAGATGCACCCTAAATATACTCCAGCCAAATATATATTTTATGCAATACTATTTTTTCCGACAAGAGCGTCCAAGGTGACTCACAACAAAGAATTAAAGAGGTACATTGAAAAGCCAAAGAAGCAATTAAAAAGTGTTACAAGTCAAATATTAACCAATATCACTAAATCATATTATTTTCTCTCACTGCAATAGTCATGTAAACTTTTGAAACTGTAAATTAACCGTGAGATGATTTTTTTTTAAAAAAAATGTGCTGCCATAAATATAAAGGTTGACAGATGTAGAACAAACAATGAAATCTCAGGCTAATAATTCATCCTGGTTAAAATGTGATCCCAGCAAGGTGCCCAGGGCTCAACATAAATCATTTTTTTTTCATGGAAACATCAAGAGATAGTTTTAAAACAAGAATAAATATCCAAACTGTGTAATACTGAATTTAAGAAGGCAACATTGGGAATCTGGCCTTGAGAGAAACCTTTTAGATCTGACAGTTTCAGATAAACTAGCGCTTGTTAAGATATGGAGATTATGAATAATTGCTCACACGCCCACTTAAATGTATAAGCAATTTGAACATTTAAAAGAAATGGAAGTGTCAGAGAAAAAACAAGATAGTCTTTAAATCAAATACCTGCATTGTTCAAACACTGAATGGCTAAGAAAAAGCCGTTGACTTATTCCTTCTATTCCACTGATCCAATGGTGTTGATAAGGGGTGATCTTCTCTTCTTCTTGAAGCCCCATGGATAATGTTTTTGTCACCGTTGAAGACTGTGGACTGTTGTGTACATATGCATGTCAGCGTGCTGGAAGAAGCAAAGACCACCAGCATTGAAGCAATGATCCTCCGCTATCAATTCCGCCGGACTGGCCATGTTGTCCGGATGCCCAACCACCGTCTCCCAAAGCAGTTGCTCTACTCCGAACTTAAGAACGGAAAATGGAATGTTGGTGGACAGGAAAAGAGATTTAAAGATGGGCTCAAAGCCAACCTTAAAAACTCTGGCATAGACACTGAGAACTGGGAATCCCTGGCCTTAAGCACTCCAGCTGGAGGTCAGCTGTGACCAGCAGTACTGTAGAATTTGAAGAGGCACGAATGGAAGGCAAAAGAGAGAAATGTGCCAAGAAGAAGGCGCATCAAGCCAACCCCAACCGGGTCTGCCTTCCACCTGGCAACCAATGCCAAATGTATTATTATTAGTCATAGTATTTCCATCCCCATCCTAAGTCCCCATCAGGGAGATAGCACAGAACAGAAATAAAGTTTTATTATTTATTTATTATTAAGCTAATTAGTCTGTTACCTTGAAGTGTGGTGGAAGATCTTCTCTCATATCAATGGTGAAGAAAGTTTCAACTGCCTAATAAACTTCTATACACTAAGTAGAGCTATCTTGGCAGCAAGATATCTTGGGTCAGACCTGTGCCTAATAGTCATATATCATTCCTCCTCCTCTTCCTCCCTCCCTTGCTAAGTGTGTGCTGGTGGGAAGAAGATCATTCTGATGCATGAGTTAAATCAGGGACAGCTGCTGAGAGAGAGAGTTTTAGGATGGAAGTTTCATTTTTTTCTACAAGAAGGCAGCAGTCATATTTAATTTCCAACTGGCATCTTATGTTGTGGAATGCAGCCTTCCCGGTGCTGTCCCAACCTTTCACCTGTCTTTAGATTTATAGAACACTTTCACTTTTTGAATTACTACAGACAAATTGCATCAACTTTAAACTGGTTGTTAATCACAGGAATATAAATTTGTCATAGACTAGCTAGGACATTAATGAAGTGCAGGAGACTGGTAACTTATAGCTTTCAGATAAATGCTGATTTCTGCAGATAAGGAGTTCCTATTAAGAGAGTACATGTGCAAGTCCACTGTAACAGAATCAAGAAACCTGGTTGATCTCGAGAACACCAGAGAGAAAACTGCCAGTATGAGCCATTCACAAGTCTTAGGCCTCACCTACACTTACCATTAAATGTACTTTCAAACTGGTATTGAACAAAGTGTTTTCGCTATGCAGATGATTATGTAAAAAATCATAGATCCAGTTGAAGGCCTGGATGTTGGTTACAGAAACCTCAGAACAATGATGCATATTAAGAGCTTTATTTTGAACACTTCCGTGGCAGTTTGCCACCTGGCTATAGTTTGAAGGCAGTTTAAAAGGTCAATGTAGATGGGGCCAAAGTTTTTTGACCTCGTCACATGGCTGGCAATGTCCGGAGGTGGTGCCTATCTTAAGGGTGAAGCATGGAGCACTTGTCTTGCCTCATTTTGTGTTGTCTCACCAGCCAGCAGACCACTCACATTGAGGAGCATGGTTAGGGCATGTGGCTACCCCCCTTACAGCTAGCAACATAGGAGGCTTCCTGTGTTGCCAGCTCCATGCCAGCTCTATGGGGTGAAGCCACACACACTATGCGTGCTCCTTGCTTCCCTCCATGTGATTGCCCTGCTGGCTGTTGATGTGGGGCCAAGTGAGGGCTCCATGCCTTGCCCTGAAGAAGAGTGCCGCCGCCAGCGACTGTGTGATGAGGTCCTGTCTCTCTTCCTCCCACTCTCACTCTTTAGTCTTTAGCTAACTTCAGCACCTGCCTGCAAAGTGAGTTCAAAGTGCAAAAGAGGTTTGCACCTGGGACCTCTTCACACAGGGCATTTTTGCCCCGTTTTGCCGCTTTAATCACAGCAAGGATGGGGCCTGCCATACCCCATCACACGACACACCGCAGGGCTCATCCACCTTCCTCCCAAAGTGGAGAAGCGCCAAAAGGTGCTTTCTCCTCCATTATGCAAAGGGAAGTATAGTTTGCACACTTCCGTGGCAGTTTGCCACCTGGCTATAATTTGAAGGCAGTTCAAAAAGTAAATGTAGATGAGGGCAAAATTGGAGCTACCCACATTTTCTTCCCCTTTTTGCTGTGTAAGTAAGTAAAACTTTATTTCTATCCCACCCTATCTCCCCACTTAGGGTGATTCACAAATAAAAGGCAAACATTAAATGCCATATAATACAACAATGGACTAAAACAATTCAAAATAAACATAACAGGACATTTGACAATAAAGCAAATCACATGAAAACACTAATATTAAAAATTACACGATGTTAATAAAACAAAGTTAAAAGCCATGTCTGAATTCCATTCCTTATTTCATAGTAAATTAAAAGCCATTTGATGCATTGCCGCCCTTTTTGCATTCTATTGAGGTAAAGGGTGCCAAAGAACACTCTCCCTTCCCCTCCATGTGATGAGGAGGGAGAATGCATGGGGTGTAATGTCTTCCCTTTCGTCAGTGATTGCCATGGTCCAAAAGGACCATGTGAAGAGGTCCATAGTTAACTCAGGAAGGAGAGAGGAGGGAGCAGAGGGTTACTCTTTCCAGTAGGTGAAAGGAAAAGTAAACTGCTGCAACTTCTCCTAGTTTGTCTGTTCTTTATCAATAATAACTTTCACCATTTTTACCACACTCAAATGTTGATTGGCCACATATGGTCTAATTTTAACCTGTGAAATATTTGAGCTTGACAAAGTTATAACAAGGTTGGATTTCTATTGAAAGAGGAGGGCTGGAAACTTGTTATTATTTGCTGTCAAGTTGACTTTAGGATGAATGAGAGACTTCTACAAGCTCTGGTGATCAAGAGCCCAGGTCTTCAAACTGTTACTTTTTATTAAATCAATTTACTTATAATGTAGTCTTTTTCCCCACTGTCATCCATTTTCATCTTTTCCAGTAATTCATAACACGCTCAAAATATAATAGACTCAATGTAGTTATCTTGGCTTCTAGTCCATGTTCAGACTTGATTTGCTTGGGACCCATTTATTTGTCATTTTAAAAAGGTTTGTAGTGTTCCATAACATTTAAGTTTATTTACAAATACATGAGCTAAGCATAAGCAGAGGAAAGCTACTTAAACACAGCAGCAGCAAATCCTACATCGGGGGGCCTTTCACACAATACAACTATGGATTCTACTTTTAATTGGAAGGATTCTGTTCTATGAAATCTTGGGATTGTAAAATCAAGGACGCTTATGCAGAATTTTCAATACACGCAATAACTCCACTGACTTACCAAACAACAGACCCCACAAATCTATAAGAGGGATTAATCACACTTAAAGTGGAACTTAGCATTAAGTCACGAAAACCCACTGGGTAACTCTGAGCGAATCATATACTCTCATCCCTAGAAAATACCATGATAGGTTTCCCTTGGGGTTGCCATACTTTACTTACTTACTTAGGCGATCCCTCGTTATTAGAGCATGATGGCCTTCCAAAGGTAGTATCATGGTGGTGGATATGTAGGTGACTGTGAGGCCCTATTCTTGACTTGCATGCTCTTAACTCAGACATGACTCAAAGGCACACAATAACAGCAATGAAAGGGTTCCCAGGTCTCCAGAGAGACAAAACCTTGGAATTCCTCCATAGTTCACCTAGCCAACATTCCGTCTCAGCTCCCTGACCCTCTCTCAGTCTGTTTCTCTGACTCAGAACTGACATTTCTATTTTACTAGATGGGAAGATTCTCCCTCTACCCTCATCCTCTCACCATCTGTTCCTGTTCAGAACATTGCAAAGTGCTCCTGTGTCAAGAAGCAATCTTCTAAGTACTCTTCCCCATTGAGAGACGTCATTAGAATGTCTGGATATTGTTTTGCAAAAAATCTTTGTAGACTCTTGAAGAAAACTAGAATGCTGGCTGCAATTTAAATGACCAATTTCAGGTAAATAGATTCCCAAGGGAAGGGAGGGTCCTTCACCTGCTTCTAATTAAAACTGTTGTGATCCCTCCCCTTGTGATAGATTCAGGGCTTGGCCAGTTGATCACTTTTGGTCTTTCTCTCCTGTCAACACACTTATACAAGGTGGGCCAAAAGTCACAAAAAGGTTTCAATATTTGCTAATGCCTTTATTTTTTGTTTGCTTTTTGTTTTGTTTTTTTACATTACTTCAGCAACATATTCAGTATATATAGAACATTACATTATTGACAAGCTGGAATGAGTCCAGAGAGCATGGACAAATATGATCAAAAGTTTGAAAATCTATGAGGAACAGGTGAGGGAGCTGGGTATGTTTAGCTTGGAGAGAAAAAAGGCTGAGAGGGGACATGAGTGTCTTGTTTAAATATTTGAAAGGATGTCATATTGAAGAAGACGAATGCTTGTTTTCTGCTGCTCTGGAGACCAGAGAGATCAGGACATGGAACAATGGATTCAAACTGCAGGAAAAAAGATCTCACCTAAAAATTAAGATAAACTTCCTGCTAGTAATAGCTGTATGGCAATGGAATATGCTGTTTCAGAGATGGTGGATTTTTCTTCTCTTGAGCTTTTGAGCAAGGGTGGATGGCCATCTGTTGGGGGTACTTTGTGTGTTCCCTTAAAGCAGAGGGTTGGACTGGATGGCCCTTATGGCTCCTTCCAACTCTGTGAGTCTATGATTACATTGCATTGTGTGTAAAATGTTTTCAAACTTTTTCTAAAAAGTTATTAAAACATCAGACAACTTTGTGACTTTTGGCCCACCCTATATATCTTACCACCTGGAAACTGCTGCAGTAGAAGTAATAGAAGGTAGGCAAGAAATCCATATTATGCTGCTAAAGCCCAATGAATGAGGCACATTTTGCTGAAATGTTATGTGGGTGGTGATGTGCTGTTAAGGAAACCGACATTATTCAAGTGGAAAAGAACTGAATCTTTTCTGAACAGGGAGCATACAACTTGTTCCATTCTGCAGTACAAAAGTGTATCTCTACCCCCAACATTTCACAAAACCGAGGCACGTGCGGCTAAGCAACATCGGCATGTTTTTTCTACATTTCTGTCTGGGTGTTTAATTTAATAATGAACAAAGAAGAAGGGTGCCATAAGGAAGGGGGAGCAGGCTTGTTTTCTGCTGCCTTGGAAACTAGGACTCAGAACAATGGATTCAATTTACAGAAAAGGATTTTCTACCTGAACACTAGGAAGAACTTCCTGACTGTAAAAGCTATTCAGCAGTGGAACTCTTTGCCTTGGACTGTGTTGGAAGCTCATTCCTTGGAGGCTGGGTGGCCATCCATCAGGGGTACTTTGATTGTGCTTTTCTTGCACGGCGGGAGGTTGGACTAGATGGCACATGTGGTCTCTTCCAACTCTATGATTATTTGATTCTAATAGTAACACTTTACCACACTGAACCCTACAACCAACTAATCCATTGAGCCACTAGAGTGACTACCTTGGTTCCCAAGTGCCTGGCCCAGAAGGGTTTTAAGGGTATATACAGTGAAGTGATTAACGGCCCAAAGATGAGATCTTCTCTGCCTGGACAAAGGTTCCCTTACCATTTATTTCTCTGAGAAAGACTTGAGTAGCAAAAAGTAGTAGGCAAGCTCCATCATGTTAGCTATCTGCAGTATCTAAAGGATATTAGCCAGAATGTCAATGCCTTAAATCAAGAAATAGTTTTCTAAGATCTACAGAGATACTCAAAGGAACACCTCAGCAAGTGAGAGTCCAAAAGTGGCAGCAAAAAACTGGAAACTCAAACCATGGCTGATACCAAATGAGAGATTCCCCTCTGGGCACACAGAAGACTGGGTGACTTGGAAGGTGCTGAACACACTGCGCTCTGGCACCACGAGATGCAGAGCCAACTTTAAGAAATGGGGCCACAAAGTGGAGTCCACGACATGCGAGTGTGGAGAAGAGCAAACAGACCATCTATTACAGACCATCTGTAACAGACCATCTATTACAATGCAGTCTGAGCCTTGCCACATGAACAATGGAGGACCTCCTTATAGCAACACCAGAGGCACTCCAAGTGGCCAGCTAGTGATCAACGGACATTTAGTATAATGCCAAGTTTTTAAACTTTGTGGTTTTTTAATGCATTACAACTGTACCTTTGGTTCACTTCTGAAACGAGAAATAAATAAGTATCTAAAGGAGAGAAACTGGGAAGATAGCAGTAGTATAGTGGAAGCAGAACTCAGACCTATAGTATTCTGGAAACAGAACTGAAAACCTATAGCATACTGGAAGCAGAATCCAAAGATTTCAATAGTGTAATTCTTTAAGAAAAAATGTGCTTGCGGACACTTATTTCTGGGGAAAGTCCAGTTTAGTTTCCAGCTGCACAACTGGTTGTATAACAAGTGGCAGAACCAGTTGCACAACTGGGTGCACAAAGATGAGGATCAGACAAGTGCAGAGAGGCTGCAGTAGTTTGCTTTTGCCTGAGAAAAGACAAGATTTGTTTCCCTTCTTTCTCCTTTGCTGAATTAATTCAGTCCCAACTACTTTTGCATTTTGAATCCAATTGGCTGAAAAAAAAACTGCTACAGAAAGATGAAGGGTTTGAATGAAAGAAAGAAGCTTTTTTTTAATAAAAAAAAGGAATTAATAGAAAGCATTGCAACAAACCCAAACTAGAGGAGTAGTTAATACAGTACAAGTCACAGGTGCTTTGTCAACCAATACTCCAACATTTTCCTTTGGCCATTTTAAAGAAGCCACACATACACAAAAGGACAGTAGATTGATGATAAAACATATACTTTGTAAATAAAAGGTCCTAGGTTCAATTCTTGGCATCTCTAATTTAAAATTTATCAGTATATCTTGTGAAAGATTTCCAGTCGAGATTCAGGAGAACTGAAGCTAGAGAGTAGAAATGCCTGTTTAGCTGGACAAACAACCTAACTTGGTGTAAACCTGCATTATATAGTAGATTTGGTTTCAGGTAATATTTAGCGATGTGAAAACTCACGTTCCAAATGTTCTGCTAAAGAAGTAATGCCTAGTAACACATCTACTTTGTTCACTGAAGTATACCTGGACTTCTCTCCTTCTCTCTGTGCCTTCCTTTCTCTGTATCTTTATTCAAAAATTCAAACACAGGTTAGATCAATACACAGAGAAATGTGTATTTTAGCTTTGCCTTCCTCCATCACTGGTTTGACTGTCTGAGAAAGGGCAATTTGGTAGATGAGAACAACTTCTACACATTGTCTCTGCTAGAACCAGAACTTTGAAATAATCTGAGTTTGATTTGCACAAAAACCTACACATGTACAGTCACCACCAACACCCCCCCCCCACACACACACACACACACATCCATTGGGTTTAGGGGCACAGGACCCCTGCAAAAAGAAAAAAAACACAAAAAAAATATTATTATTTTAAATCTTAGAGAACACTTCTCTAAGAATATCTAGCTTCTCCTGCAGGATTCCATGGTCACCTTGCACCATATCATACTGGAGGACTTAGAGAATCTTAGGGCCCTTCCAAACAGCCATATAACCCAGAATATCAAGGCAGATAATCCACAATATCTGCTTTGAACTGGATTATCTGAGTCCACACTGTCATATAATCCAGTTCAATGTGGATTTTATATAGCTGTGTGGAAGGGGCCTAGGTTTTCTGGCATAACTCTATGATCAACTCCCAACATAAATTGGCCCTAGATTTGCACTGAAGGATTTACAGATACATAGGGAGAACATTATAATTAAATCCATGAATAACCAAATCCGCAAAAGTAAAATCCATGAATGTGGAGGGCCTAGCCTTTCACATAATTATGAAGGATAACAGAGTTGTTGCCTTACATAATGTTGACAGATAACATCCCTAGAATGCTTCCTTTTTTGGTCTCAGTTGTTGACTTAACCCTTCTGAAAACCCCAGATAGGACTCCAGGCTGTCTTTCACATATACATAGTTGCAAGTCAGTTAAGAGACACCTAGCCACCCACTCAGTTTCTTCAATCTTTAGGCAAATAAGGGTAAGAGGAGCTCTGTACCAAAAGGAATGTACCAAAACAACGGGTCCAGTCTCCACTGTGTATCATGTGGAGCTCAAAGGAATGCCAACCAAGAGCAGGAAATGAACCTCTACTGTTTAGTCAATGATTAACCAAAGAACTTAGCTAATTAATTTTTTAAAGTGCAAAATTAATTTGCTAACAGTTTTACATGACTGTAAAAACCATCATTTCCATCATTCAGCAACAATGTTATTCTTTTAATAATTCTATGATACTTACTTACTTATTTAGACGATCCCTCATTGTCCAAGTATGATGGCCTTCTAAGTGTAGTGTCTTGACAGTGGATAAGTAGGTGAATGTGGATTCTTTATTCGCATGTTCTTCCACAGTGGGGGCATCAGTTTCAAGGCGGAAGGTGCTCCGGATCAGGATTGGCTTGACGCACCTTCCTCTTAGAACATTTTCTCCTTTTCCCCTCCATTTGTGTCTCATCAAATTCCACAACACTGCTGATCACAGCTGACCTCCAGTTAGAGTGCTCAAGTGCTAGGGCTCCCCAGTTCTCAATGTCTATGCCAAAGTTTTTAAGGTTGGCTTTGAGCCCATCTTTAAATCTCTTTTTCTGTCTGCCAACCTTCTGCTTTCCATTCTTGAGTTGGGAGTATAGTAAATGCTTTGGGAGATGGTGATCGGGCATTCGGACAACGTGGCCAATCCAGTAGAGTTGATAGTGTAGGAGCATCACTTCAATGCTGGTGGTCTTTGCTTCTTTCAGCATACTGACATTTGTCCGCCTGTCTTCTGAAGAGATTTGCAGAATTTTTCAGAGGCAACACTGATGAAATCATTCAATTTTACATGACTGTAAAATCCATCATTTTCATCTTTCAGCAACAATGTTATCCTTTTAATGGCCCTATGATTCTGTGATTCTAATGACAGTGGCCCATCTACACTGCCATATGGTGCAGTTTCTAAGTGTATTATATAGTCAGTGTGGGCTCATATAATGCATTTCAGTTATACAAACTTCATGATATGGCAGGGTAGATGGGGAAAAGTGTTTCTGGTGCCTTTTAATTCATTTCAGTGGCTGTAAATTATATTTTAAAATATGAAGTAATTGTAATGTGTGAACACCAATAAATTGTATTTTTATAAAAACAATGTAGTGCTAAAGCTAACGTTCCCAAGTTTAAGACAGAAGGGAATAGATGGGGCACCTAGATATCAGCCCTTCACGGGCAAGATCTGTTGACTGGAAGCTTCTCCTATAATGTAGATAGTTGAAAAACCTACAAAACAGATTTAGTCTTTGATGGGAGTGATGAATTCCAGAGATGAGAGCTCTTCTCGGAGCATGCCATGTCCCCAGCTGATGACTACCATCTGAGAAGTATTTGCAAAACACAAAATGTGAGCTATGCAAAGTACTTCTCTGTCCTTAATCTTCAGACGATTTCCATGGAATGCCTTAAACTGTTGTATTTTCTGATCCACAATGAGAATTCCATTGTATTGAGTGGTATAAAAATGTCACATGTCCATAGGAGTGTTTGCAGAAATAGAATCAAAGGTATTTTGTGATGTCCTAACACCCAGAGTCGGAAAACACATGTTGGCGTGACTTAGCATGCTTATTTTCAGCAGATGTCAGCCCTCCTAGTTCAAAAAAAAAATGTAAACATTGCGATTTTTAAAGGATTAAGCTAAAATAATTGTTTACAAAAGCTTAAAAAGTATTGCATCAAAATATCATTTAAATAAAAAAAACAGTTAAAACATTTGAAACATACTTTCCAATAAAAGATTTACAAATGCAATACATTACTTTGTGGGTGTGAGCTAGAGTAATGTAGTGTAGTGAGCACTAGGGCTATGGCTGTGGGGACCAGGATTCGAATTCTAGCTCAGCCATGAAAACCCATTGGGTGATCTGGGGCAAATCTAACTCTCTCTGCTTCAGAAGAAAGCAAACGCCAGGATAGCCCTGTGATAGCCTCACCTTAGGCTTTCTATAAATTGGAAACAACTCGAAGGCACACAATGACAACAGCAACACTTTTTGCATGCATTACTGCTCCATATATAAAATTCAGAAACCTGCCTGAATAAAAATTACTTTACCTGTCAGTGGACAGAGAGCAGGAATTGATGAAATAATAATAATAATAATAATAATAATAATAATAATAATTGAAAAGGAAGCAGATGAAACAATAGATCACATTCTCAACTGCTGCAAGAAGATCATGCAGACAGACTACAAGCAGAGGCATAACTCCATTGCTCAGATGATTCATCGGAGCTTGTGCCACAAATATCATCTGCCTGCAACAAAGAATTGGTGGGATAACAAGCTGGAAAAAGTTACAGAAAATGGACACGTCAAACTCCTCTGAGACTTCCGAATTCAGACTGACAGAGTTTTGGAGCACAATACTCCTGACCTCACAATCGTGTTAAAAAAACAAAGTATGGATTGTCAATGTCGCAATCTCAGGTGACAGCAGGATTGAAGAGAAACAACTGGAAAAGCTGACACTATATGAGGATTTAAAGATCAAACTGCAAAGACTCTGGCACAAGCCAGTCAAGGTGGTCCCAGTGGTGATCGGCACACTGGGTGCAGCGCCTAAAGACCTTGTCCTGCACTTAAACACAATCGGCGCTGACAAAATTACCATCTGCCAGCTTCAGAAGGCCACCTTACTGGGATCTGCACGCATTATTTGCCGATACATCACACAGTCCTCGACACTTGGGAAGTGTCCGATGTGTGATCCAATACAATAGCCAGCAGAGTGTCTGCTGTGGACTCATCTTGTTGTGTTTCAAATAATAATAATAATAATAATAATAATAATAATAATAATAGCACAGTCAAGAATAAATACATTGCTACCCTATTGTGTTGTTGTCATGTGCCTTTAAGCAGGCTTTGAGTTCACTTATACTATTGAATAATTGCAGTTTGATACTGTTTGAAATGCCATGGATCATGGGTCATGCCAAAGAGGCACCAACCCTCTTTGGCATAATCCCAATGCTTCCGTAACATTGAGCCAAGCCAGTTCAATTGGTATCAAACTGCAATGATTCTATAGTGTAGATGCATTGTCTGACATTCAGCAACCCTATCCAAGAGTTTCCTTGGCAAGATTTATTTGAAGAGGTTGAAAGAATGTGAGTTCCATTGGCTGAGTGGATGATCCAAATTATGATCGGAAGTTCTAGCTCAGTGGTTCTCAACCTGTGGGCCCCCAGATGTTTTGGCCTTCAACTCCCTGAAATCGTAACAGTTGGTAAACTGGCTGGGGTTTCTGGGAGTTGCAGTCCAAAATACCTGGGGAGCCATAGGTTGAGAGCCACTGTAAATAGCCCAACACTCAAACCACACTGGCCCTCATTAGATTGTAGCCCTCCTAGTTTGATACCAGGGGTAGTTTTCTTGCTATCCTTAGTGCTATTCCTAGCTGGTATATGTTCCATTCCTTTAAGAGTCACTGTATTTGCTCATACAACATATAGACTTTTATTTTGCAGAAGAAGACAGTTTACTTAGCTTCCACCACATGATTGCCAGAATATTCTGCCCAAGCCAAATGAATAGGGTTCACTGCAGTTCAATCCTGGCTTTAAAATAATAAAGAACATTTTTATTCAGATGATGTGAGATCTGATCAAGTAATAACGGCCCACAACAGGATATGCCTGGGAAATCGCACAACCTGAGGGAGGAAAAGTCGTTTTGCTAGGTGAAGAAGAAATTAAAACCTAGCAGCAAAATGAAATACAAACTGGTCCTACCACTTCTGAGGCCAACTGGGCCAGAGCCTGGGGACATTAATGGTCCAGAAAACAAAGAGGGATTTTCTCCTTGTGCAGCACTGCAAGTAATTTTTGGCCTAAATCCAACGTCTAGTTTCAGATAGAGGAGACCCATTGCATCAACTGATGAATGGCAAGTCAACGAGAGGAGCTGTCCTTGCCCCATCTCTAGTTCTGTCCCTGTTCTGCAAATCTCATTGGCTAAACAAGTGTACTCTAGTTGGGCCTAAAAACTGTATTTAGGCCAAGATCAAAACTGTGTGACCCTCCAGATGTTCTAGATTTGTATTACCGCAGTTCTAATCAGCATACATGATAGCAGGGAATTCTGGGAGTTGTAGTCCAACAATATCTGGCTGGCTATGTAATATGTCATTGGGAGGAGGGAGCAAGCTTGTTTTCTGCTGCCCTGGAGTCAAGGACATGGAACAATGTCTTCAAATAACAAGAAAGGAGATTCCACCTGAACATTAGGAAGAACTTCCTCACTGTGAGAGCTGTTCAGCTGAGGAATTCTCTGCTCCGGTGGAGGCTCCTCCTCTGGAGGCTTTTAAGCAGAGGCTGGATAACCATCTGTCGGGGGTGCTTTGAATGTGATTTTCCAGCTTCTTGGCAGGGTGTTGGACTGGATGGCCCAACAGGTCTCTTCCAACTCAATGATTCTTTGATTCTATGATTCTATCTAATTCCCACACTTGGTTTTAGACCTTAATTGGGACTTTCTTTGGCAGATTACTGGGATGATAGTTACATATGATTGTTATTAGTAAAATATGTCAGTCCGCAGACTCACCAGTTTCCTGAAAATGCTACACAAAGGGTTATTTATTTATCATGTCAGGGGCAACCAGACAATTGTATTACATTTCTAACAGAACAAAATAAACAAACAGACAAAAAACACAAAATTTGCAAGCTTGGTAGTTGATTAAGTGTCCTTTGACCAGTATCTGGCCACTTGGAGTGCCTCTGGTGTTGCCGCAAGAAGGTCCTCCATTGTGCATGTGGCAGGGCTCAGGTTGCATTGCAGCAGGTGGTCTGTAGTTTGCTCTTCTCCACACTCGCATGTTGTGGATTCCACTTTGTAGCCCCATTTCTTAAGGTTGGCTCTGCATCTTGTGGTCCCAGAGCGCAGTCTGTTCAGCGCCTTCCAAGTCGTCCAGTCTTCTGTGTGCCCAGGGGGAGTCTCTCATTTGGTATCAGCCATTGGTTGAGGTTCTGGGTTTGAACCTGCCACTTTTGGACTCTCGCTTGCTGAGGTGTTCCAGCGAGTGTCTCTGTAGATCTTAGAAAAACATTTCTTGATATGATATTATTTCTAGCACCCAGGGCTGAAGGACCCTGATGAATGGGATGAGTTGTGGGATGAATGGCTTTAACTATGAATCTTTTTTTTTTAAATGATTTTTATTAAGGTATTTATATAATACAACGAAAGAGTGAGAACATTTAAAGAAGATAGGATAGTAAGGAAAAGGATAGAAAGTGCACACAAAAAAACAAAAAAAAAGATGTAAAACAAATGTGTAAAAAAAATATAAAAATATATGAAAATATAAAAAATATGAAAAATGTAAAAGGGTTTGACTTCCATCTCATCATCAGGTGTAGTAGCTCTAAAAATTGTTTCTTTTATTTTCCAGGCTTTAATTCTTTTTTATTTTTTCTCTTCTTCCTCGTATTTATCAAAAAATGTCCAATCTGTCCTCTTTATCAGGTTTCCGGTATTCTTCTTCAAATAAAAAGTAAGTTCGTCCATTTCCTTTATTTCTCTTATTTTTCCCAACCAATCCTCCTTAGTAGGTATCTTATCCTGTTTCCATACTTTTGCTAATTCAATTCTCGCCGCCGTTGTCATATAAGTAAAAAGTTTATCTTCATTTTCTTGTAGTTGTAATTCACGATCCGTGAAACCCAGTAAATAATATTCAGGTTTCTTCTTATATGATTTTTTCAATACTTTTTGAACTTCTTCATGGATTAGAGACCAGTATTTCATTACTTCTTTACAAGTCCACCACATATGATAAAAAGTGCCTATCTGTTGACACCCTTTCCAACATTTGTCTGAAGTATTCTTATTTATTAATGATAGTTTCTTAGGGGTGGTATACCATCTGTGGAACATTTTTATCCAGTTTTCTTTTAAATCAGTTGCATAGACATACTTTAATTTCTTGTTCCACATCTGTTCCCACTCCTTAAATTGAATAGATCTTCTTATATTTTGTGCCCATTTTATCATACATGGCTTAACCTGTTCAGTTTCCGTTAACCACGTCAGGAGAGCATTATAAATAACCGAAATAACTTTTCTTTTCACCCTTAGAATTTTATCCCAAGTCGAACCTTCCCAAGCGAAGCCTATCTTATTATCCTGTTTAATATAATCTTTCATTTGTAAGTAATTTAACCATGTCATATTTTTATTTTGTTCCTTTAAAACCTCATAAGGCTTAATTTCCCCTGTGTTCTCTTTCAGAATATCCTTATATGTCGGCCACGCTCTCCAGCCTAATAGTCTTCTTTGATGTGCCTCCATTGGGGAAACCCAAAGAGGTGTTTTATTATAAAAAAGATTTTTATATTTCGTCCATGTTCTCAACAGAGATGCTCTAACAAAATGGTTTCCAAAATTCTTTTCTTTTTTCTCTCTTTCATACCACGCGTAGGCATGCCAGCCTACACGTAGATCGTGTCCTTCTAAATTCAGGCATTTTTCATTTTCTAACAACATCCAATCTCTTATCCACAAGAGAGCACTTGCATCATAATATGCTTGTAGATCTGGGAGGCCCAGACCGCCTCTTGTTTTTTTGTCTATTAAATTGATATATTTAATTCTAGGCCTCTTTCCATCCCATATAAATTTCAGGAGGTCTTTGTTCCAATTTTTAAACATTATTTTACTTCTAATTACGGGAATATTTTGAAACAAAAATAGGAGCTTCGGTAAAACCGTCATTTTAATTAGTGCAATCCTTCCTAATAAAGATAGCTTCAGACTTTTCCAATTCTTAAGGTCTTTCTGTATTTTATTCCAGATCGATTCATAATTATTTTTCAATAGTTGTCCATTCTTTGCTGTTATCCAGATTCCTAGATATTTTAGTTTTTTTACTATTTCCATTCCTGTAGTAGATACAATCTTTTCCTGATTTTCCTTCTTTACATTTTTTGTTAAAATCTTTGTTTTCCCCTTATTCACTCTGAAGCCTGCCACTTTTCCATATTCTTGCAATTTATCTATCCAATTCTGGAGATTATTTATGGGGTCTTCCACAATTCCTAACAGGTCGTCCGCAAAAGCTTTGATCTTATATTCAAATCTCCCAACTTTTACTCCCTTTACATTTGAGTCTTCTCTTATTTTCTTCATCAACGGCTCTAGGGCCATAATGAAAATCAGGGGAGACAGCGGACAGCCTTGTCTTGTTCCTTTCGTTATTTTAAATTCTTCCGATTGTTGACCATTTATCCGTAGCTTCGCTCTTTGTACATCATAAATAGCACTAATTGCGTTCGTAAATTGCATTCCCATGTCCATTTCCTGAATTAGCATCTTAAAAAAGTCCCAATTTAAATTGTCAAACGCTTTCTCTGCATCAATTGATAAGATGGCAGCTTCCTTTTGATGGTTTACTTCAAAATATTCTATCAAATCTAGAACAGTTCGAATATTGTCCTTCATATATCTTCCCGGTAGGAATCCAGCTTGATCCTCCCCTATCCATTCTGATAAAAATTCTTTCAACCTCGTTGCCAAAATATTAGCAAAAATTTTGTAATCCACATTTAGGAGGGAAATAGGTCTATAATTTTTAATATCTTCAGATGATAGGCCTTCTTTATGTATCATTACTATTTCTGCCTGACTCCAGGATTCTGGAATTACTTGTTTTAACAAGGCCTCATTTAAAACTTTTTTCAACATTGGCAGCACAGTAGTCTTCATTGATTTATAAAAGCCCGCTGTAAATCCATCAGGGCCTGGGGCCTTGTCTGCATCCATTTTACTCAAAGCTCTATCAATTTCATCTTCCGTGATCTCTTTATTCAATTTTTCCCGTACCTCTTCTGAAACTTTTTCTAATTTAAGTTGACTTATATACTCAACAATATCTTCCTTCTTTATTCCATCTCTAGTGTATAGTTTACAGTAATATCTTCTGAATTCTTCCATGATCTCCTGGTCTGTCGTATAAGTTTTATCTCCCTCGATTATTTTCGTTATTTGTGTAGCTTGCCTTTTTTTCCGTACTTGTCTTGCCAGCCATTTCCCAGATCTATTTGCATTTTCAAACGTTTGCTGTTTTAAAAACTTTAGCTCTCTTGCTTGTTTTTCAATTTCCAGACGAGACTTCTCCTGTTTAAGTCTTGCTAAGTCTTTATTTAGTTTTTTACTTTCTGGTTTCTTTTTTAACTGCATCTCCATATCTCCAATCTTTTCCATCACTTCTTTCATCTGTCTGTTTCTTTCTTTATTTTTCCTAGCTCCGTGTTGGATAAAATGTCCTCTCATAACGGCTTTCAGCGCGTCCCACGTAACTTGGATCTTTGTCTCTTCAATATCATTGATTTCTAAATAGTCTTTAATGATTTTATTATAATGTTTCTTATCTTCTTCTGTCTTAATCAAATTTTCGTTCAATCTCCATTTTCTTTGGTAATTTTTCTGATTTATTTCTATTTCCAATGGACAGTGGTCGGAGATATCTCTAGGCAATATTTCCATTTGTACAACTTTGGTCGCCAGATTTTTTGATATCCATGCCATGTCTATCCTTGACCATATTTGGTGGCGATGTGAGTAAAAAGTGTAATCCTGTTTCTTTTCATTTCTAACTCTCCAGGTATCTTCCAACTCAAATTCCTTTTGTAACTCAAAGAATTTTTGTGGTAAGAGTCCCCCTCCGTCTCCATTCCTCTTTATCTTGCTTTTATCTTTTTGCTTATCCATGACTCCGTTGAAATCTCCCATCATTAAGAGCTCATCAAATTCTGTTTCTTTTAGTTTTTTTAATAAAAATTGAATAAATTTGGTCTTTGGGCCATTTGGTGCATATATGTTACAGATGAGAATTTTTACAGATCCCATCATAATTTTAACTGCAACGCATCTTCCTTCCAAATCCTTAAACGCCAGTTCCGGGGAAAGATTTTCTTTTATATATGTAACAACTCCTCTTTTCTTCTTTTCATATGATGAATAGAATGTCTTACCTATTTTCTTGTTTTCCAAATATGCTACATGCTTGTGGCATATATGTGTCTCCTGTAATAGTATGATATCCCAATCAGCTTTTTGTAGTTTTCCAAATATTTTTTTGCGTTTCTGGGGCGAATTCATACCGTTGATGTTATTTGAGAAGCATTTTATTTGTCTGTCTGCCATCTTATCCCATTAAATCTGTGTCACGTCCGATATCACCTAAGTTCAGTTCCGAAATCCCTTGCGCCGTTATATCCGGACCGTATGCTCCTTCACCTAAGTCTTCCATTGTTGGTACAATACTTCCCTGTAGTTTACTACATTTTCTGTATTCCTCTGGGGTTTCGAGTCTCGATTTTTTCTTCTCTTTACCATTTCCATTTCCACTTCCCGGTGTTAATGGTTTCTTGTCTCCTTTTCTTCCTTCTGGTTCGGCCTCTTCTGACTCCTTCATTAAATTCTCGTAAAAAGACTTAGCTTTCTGTTCAGATGTCAGCCAATACCTTTCTTCTTTATACGTCACCATAATTCCTTCAATTCTCTCCCATCGGAATCTAATTGATCTTTTCTTAAGTTCATCTGTAAGGAAGTAATATTTCCTTCTTCTACTTAGAGTCGCTTGTGGGAACTCTTTCAGAACTGCAATCTTCGTTTCTTTATAATAAATTGGTTTCTTATTGCTTCTGTACAACACTTCATCTCTGGTCTTCTTTCGTGTAAATTGTACTAATACATCACGTGGTGTCTTATTTTTCCTGGAATAAAATGAAGACACTCGATAAGTTTGATCCAACTCCATCTCTAATTCATCTTCCTCGCACTCCAGACATTGTGCTATCATAGTAGTTATAAGCTGGCCGATATCTTCTTCTTTATCTTCTTGAATATTTCTAAATCTTAGATAGTATTCCATTTGTTTTTGTAGTAACTTTTCTTGTTCTATTTCCATCTTTTCCTTTTGTCTGTCAATACCTTTAATTCTCTTCAACATATGAGATTGTGTTTCCTCCATCTTCACCCTACCAACTTTTAATTCCTTCACTTCTCCATATAAGTGAGATATATCTTTTTTTATTTGCCCAAATTCCTCTTCCATCTTCTTTTTCATTCCTTGGAACTCTTCCGTCATCACTTTATAATTCTTCTCTTGCTTATTGAAAAACTCTTGTTGTTTATCTGCCATATCCTTTTTTAGAGCATCTTGTTTCTCCGACAGCTTTTTTATTTCCTTCAGGATATTCTCCATATTGAGACTAGTGTCTAAGGACCCTCTTCTTAGCTGGAGTTTCTCCTTCTCCTGCTTCCCTTTTGTTGACATCTATTTCTTTCTTTATTAACTGCTCCAACACTTTCACCACCAAATTCTATTTTCTTAAATCAATTCATTAAAAAAAATTTCTTAACTCCAATTAATCAATTTGTAATTAATTATATATCAAAATAATCAATTTCAATTAAATATGTATCAAAATTTTGAAATTTGTTTTTCCAATCAATAATAAATTAGTAATATATTTATCTTCTTCTATTAAAATTTATATCCTGGGGAAAACCCTTATTAATAAATTTTATCCAATAAAAGACCCTCTTTATATTTATTTGCTTATTTAAGTAGGCAATTAATCAATTATTTCACTTAATCAATTATAGAATTTATATCTTTATCCTGTCTTATCAATATCCAATCACTTTCCTTCTCATTTATCTTCTTTCCTTTCCAACCTCTTCTTTCCTTTCCAGCCTCTTCTGAGTTTCAGGATCTGCTTTCTCCTTTCGTCTGCTTCTCCTCCTAGTTCTCGTCTTCTTCTCGTCCTGGTCCGTAGACCCCGGGATCCTCGTCTGCTTCTCTTCCTCGTAACTCGTCTTCTTCTCGTCCTGGTCCGTAGATCTGTTTCTGTTCTTTACTTTTACCCCGTCGCTATATCTTGCCTCTCCGTAGCGTTCTTTTTCTATGGTATCTCCTGCCTCTCTGCAAGTCCTCCCACCTCTCTATGGTTTGCCTTCTTCCGCCTTCCTTTTTAGTTGATTCGCCTCTTCCTTTTTCGTCACTTCCCCTTCCCCTTCCTTTCTCCTCTCCTGCGTCACTTCTCAAAGCCTCTTTGGAAAGTTGTTTATAAAGAAGGGGCCTCTAGCCACAACAATATGGCGCTCAAGGTCAGAGTTTTACTTTACTTTCTTCTTAGCTCCAATTCGAGGCGGGGAGGGGGGGAGGAATCCAGAGGGCAGAGGAGAAAACAAACGGAGGCACGGAAGTGGATTACTCCTTTAAAATCAGTTCAGCTCTAGATTTTGTATCTTTCTCTTTTCTTTTCCTTTCTAAAAATCTCCTTCAGCGCGGCCAATTGTCCTCTAAATAATAACTAAATTTTGTAATTAATAATTAATACTCCAAATCTCTCGAATTAATTCTTAATTTCCTTCCCGGTCCCGTATTTAGCCAATTTTTCCCCCTTTTTTAAATCCCGCAGCTTCTTCTTGACTCCTCTTCAATTCTCTAAACTCCCAATCTCCAAGATTCTTACTTCACTCTTTTGCCCTCAGGCTATTTCAGACACGTTTGGTACCTGGCAATGAGATCTTCTTCAATTTCTCATCCGAGTTTCTTGTTTCCTTCTTCTTTTCTTTGTATGGGTTGGCTACAACTATGAATCTTTTAATAGTGTTTATATTTAATTTTGTTTTAATATTTGTATATTTTAAATGCTGTGCTAACATTTTTATGTTAAACCACTTTGAGTCTCCTTTGGGGGAGATAAAGCGGGGGTATACTACTACTACTACTACTACTACTACTAATAATAATAATAATAATGGTTTTCATGCAGCAATGAAGAGTTTCCCCATAAAAATCAGCTGGTTAGATGAATCTTGAAAGCTAACCCAAGATTTTGGTCTCTTTTGTTTCATGCTAAAATAATAGAATTTTAGAACTGTTTCTATGTAATTTTTGACATCTCTTCCAGTATGAAATCTGTGATTCCCTGTGCACACACCCCTCTTCATACAACAAAATCAAATAAATCCTTCCCATGCCAGCTCCTGGTTGCTGTTCCTTAATGATTAACATAGCTGTGTTGCCTGGGGAGGGAGTTGCACTGGTAGTTTTTTAACCACCCTTCAGACTTTGCCCTGTGAGCCTTCCACAAGCTAAAGTAAACACAAGCTCTGATGTTGTTTGGAGGGTGTCCCCAGGGCCTCCTCACTCACGATGCTTGCGGCATTTCAAAAGCTCTTGGTGGTAATATCTTCTCTCCTGTTTATCTAGGATCCAAAACTTTAGGAACATATTTGATTATCTTGTTATGTTATTTATGATGTTATTCATTATACCACGATTATTATTAATACTGCAACTAATAATACATTTATTATTATAATATAATTTAATTACAGAATCCTAAAATCTTAGAACTAAATGAGACTACAAGAACCATGTTCCATGCAGTCATGCAGGCCAAAAGACCTTGAAGGTGTCTATGGACAACGCCAGCTCTTTGGCTTAGAAATGGAGATGAGTACACACCCTAGAGTCGGGCATGACTAGACTTAATATCAAGGGAAACCTTTAATGTTAGAAGTTTGGAAATGGGAGGAAAATTTATTTTTGGGAACAAAACAGGATTTTTTATGGAATGGGGATATCCTGATTTTGTCCCTCCTTTGCTCCAACTATACCTTTTGTGTTCCTCTAGTGTTTTTGCATTGTAAACCCCAGCAGTTCTGGCCAAAGTTAAATAACTTGCTCTGCAATAAGATCTGGTCAGGTGTTCCCAGAGGATTACTATTGTTGTATAGCCAACCCACACAAAAAGAGGAATTGGGTTTGTACTTGAGCAATTTAAGGCTCCGGAAGGAAATAGTTGCACTCCTCCCTCCTTTCTTCTAGACTGATGCAACCATGTAAGTGAAACTGCACAAGGAAGCTAGGAAGGAACTGGTTTGGCTTCCTTTTCTGCCCAGAAAATGCTAGGAGCAAACCTTCCTGGCAGCAGATTATCAAATTGCAAGCATTATGTCATCAGAATATGTTCTCCTTTGCAGAACTGTTGCCCACAGCAATTTCACAGTCAGTTGCTTTAACTACAGGTCCTTATAGAAATTAACTCTTTCATGAGATATGCAAGACACAGTCCAGAGGAATAGGACAGCATTTCAGGGTTTGCTGCAGAATGTGTGGCCATCCATCAGGTATTGGGCTGCAACTCCCATCTCTCTTAGTGATTATATCAAGTGATTATAGTGAGATACTGTGGGAGATACAGTCCAGAACATGTGGAAAGGTACATGTTTCTCATGCCTGCTTCAGAGTGGGTACTTATCAGACGAATCCTTATCAGATTCCTGTAACCAAAAAGGGCGTTTTCTCATATCACATTAAAGATATCACAATTAAAAGTACTTCAATGGAATTTGCACCATCTCAAGCTCTTGGTGAAGTAGGTAGCTAATCTATCCACTATAGCAGGCTTTTGTAAGGGGGAAGGACAAAATAATAATAGTTGCTCATGCTCTAGGAAACTCCATGTATGCTGCAGAAGGTCTACATTGACACTCATCGCAGGCTTGGAGAGCTGACCATAATGTAGCCCTTGCATAGATTTTGAGTTACTACAGCTGGTATATTAATAATAATAATAATAATAAATATTTATTTATATGCTGCTTTTCTCCCACAAAGGGACCCAAAGCACTGCAGCTTCCAACATTTTAAAATACAAAATCAACAGCAATCAAACGCACAAATATAAGACATTATAAGTAACCATAACGAAGCATTTAAAACCATATTCAGTGTTGAACTGTCTTACATCTTATTGCACTTAGCATTGCTTAGTAATGATTAAACCTTCTCATATCTTCAGCTTTATTCACTGACAGCTTGCTTGAATGGAAAAGTTTTCAGCTACTGCATGAACGATGGTAGGGAGGGTAATATTTTGATCTCCCTGGGAAGGGTGTTCCAGAGCATCGGAGAGGACGTCAAGAAGGCCCTCTCTCTCATCACCGCCAACTGTATTTCGGATGGCGCCGGATGCAAGAGCAGAGCCTCTCCTGATGACCTTAGGGTTTGGGTAGGTTAGTATGAAGAGATGTGGATGGATAAGTAAGTTGGACCTGAACCGTTTAGGGCTTTAAAGGTCAAAACCAGCACCTTGAATCAGGCTCGGAAACAGACTGGCAGCCAGGGAAGGTGCTGTAGCAGGGGGGGGGGGGGTGGTATGCTCCCTGTCAGGTCCGTAGCCAGGATTTTGATTCGGGGGGGGGGGGGCTGAGTTTGATGGCGGGGGCGGGGGGGACGACGACGACTGAGAATCTACCCTAGCAAACCTTTTGTATCATTATCCCAATACCCCCATGCATATGGGATGGTGATCAGATAATAGTATGAATAAACATGTTCCAGTAAGGCCTTTTCATAGACCACCCTGAGAATTGGGGGGGGGGGGGGTGGAGCCCCTCAACCTCCCCTCCACCCCTCAGCTACATGCCTGCTCCCTGTGTCCAGCACCTGTAAGTAATCTGGCTGCAACTCTTTGGACTAGTTGGAATTTCTGAGCACTCTTCAAGGGCAGCCCCTCGTAGAGCACATTACAGTACTCTAAGTGGGATGTAACCAATGTGTGGACCACCATCGCGACATCTGGCTTCTCAAAGTATCTGGTTACATTTATAAGGCAATGTCATATATTCATAGAACGGTCTTCTAGCATTTATGTGTCTAACCACAAACACTCACACATACATCTGGTTCACCAAAGCACATGTTTAATCCATTTTAATGTATAAGGTTCTGATTAATTGCCACATTGTGCAATTTGAAGTGGCAGCAAAGGCTAGAATTCAGCAAAGCGTTTCTGTATATGCTTCTCTGCTGACTGCAAAATATGAAAATTCCCTGGAGATCTGGAGTGGAGTTTGCTAAAGTCATCATATGGGAATCTGAATTGTAGCTATTATCTATTAAAGTGCATCCCTATACTCATCATGCTTCTTTTTCATTGTCAGTACTGGTATTGTCCTGATCTAACTAGCTATAAATCATTCTTTCCTTATGAGTTTTAAAAACTACTTATGTGGAATTTATAGTTGATTTTTGACCCAGAAAATTCAGTTATGGCTCTGATCTACTTGTCTTAGGGGCCTTCCACACAGCACTATATTCCAGAATATCAAGGCAGAAAATCCCACAATATCTGGTTTGAACTGGGTTATCTGAGGGCCTTTCCACACAGCCCTGTATCCCAGAAAATCAAGGCTGAAAATCCCACAATATCTTCTTTAAACTGGGTAATTTGAGTTCACACTCAGATAATGTGGGATTTTCTACCTTGATATTCTGGGATATAGGGCTGTGTGGAAGGGTCCCTAGACTCTTGGTTATGTTTGAAATACTTAACTACAGTAAGTACTACAGTAAGTACTTTTTTGTTTGCTATAAGCTTTTGTGTCCCTGATAAAAGAGTTCTAATACACAACTACGCAAAATAAAAATAGTTATTCTTGAAGGTGCCACAAAAACTCACCAAGGAGTACCATTCTTATCATGCCTTCTTGTTCCACCTTTCTAGAAACATTATATTTGTAATGTAAATATATTATTATTATTATTATTATTATTATTATTATTATTATTATTTTACTGACACAAAAACACAGTATGTCACAGCAAATGAAAAATATATGCTGGATTTCGTATCACAAAATCACAAACCGAACACTTCCCAAACGCCTAGGACTGTGTGGTGTGTATTATTATTATTATTATTATTATTATTATTAACCTTATTTATATCCCACCTTTCTCTACCCCAAGGGGACTCAAAGAAGCTTACAAATGGCACCTACACAATGCCTAAAAACCTACAATGTTAACTTAAAATAAATTGGGTTAAAATTATAATAATTATATTTGAAATATAAATATTTTACAGCCCTGTGATTTGAGGAAGTCTAGTCTTTCAAAACTATAGATTGTCCCTGCTCATCCAATTGTCTCTGTGTATCTGTGCATGCATGCAGTTTCTTTTCTTTTTAGAATTACATGAAAGTTTTCCATGACTTAATGAATACATTCTTACCGCATATTACTGAGAATGAGGAATGAAATTGCCTCATCCTGTCATTTTCAAGTCAAATACTCTGTGGTGCTCAAAGAACGAAAGTAAACAGTCATAAGTACAATATTTTGGTCGAAACCTGCTGTAGATAAGCAAAGCTAACACTGAGCGCAACCCCAGTATTTATTTTTTGCTAGGAATGGTATGTTAAGCAGACCTAGTAGTATCTTATAAAATATTTATAAGGCAGAGTGGATGCCTTTATTGGCTCAGTGAAACTATATTAACTTTGAAAAGAAGATAAGCATTGATTTTACTTGGATTCATAGAACAAATTGACATTATCCCTATGCATTTTATATGACATGGTACTGACAAGGTTAAACACTTTCAATCTCCATTGATTTCCTTGGGAAAAATTTGGTTCTCTCGTTATTTTTTTAACCCAAAAACATGTAATTTGAGAGTTAAATGTTGATTTTGTGATAGCACACCTTTGGGAAAACTATAGTATCTGGCTTTACTTGGGGGCTATATGATACCTTCTGTTAAGATAAAGACCCTTAGCAGACAGAGGCTCTTTGAGGCAAGGTGAAAAGATAACCAAATGAGTTTACTGGAACAAGCTGAATAAAGGGTTAACCCCACCTGGGACTATCATAGGATAACTTAAAACAATATATTACAAAAGGAGAACTTGCTGGTTGCAGGCATCTTTCTGGGATCTTTGAAAGTCTCTTTTGCTTCTGGTGCAAAGTGATGATTATAAACTGCTTTAATCTTCTTTCCTGTGAAGCTTAGGCTAGCCAAAAGCTTCTGTTGTCCTTTGGACTGATGGTATAAAATACTGCTAAATGCAGCAGCAGAAGAAGGTGCTAAGAATGCCTGTTTGGATTGCTAGGCCTAGGATTCCAGACAATATCCAGGCCTCTAAGGCTCTAATACAGCAAGAAGGAGGAGTCCACCAAAATGATCTGTGTAGGGAAATGGAATAGACCAACAGAGATTGGCCTCTGATGAGTGTTTTAAGCTCCACACAAAAAACTAATACAAAAATGAAGGTCTCTACACTATTGGGAAGGCCTATAAACAGGGGGAAGTGAAGCAAAGGAGAGGAAGGCAGAACCAAGACTTCACAGATTTATATATCATTTTAGAGATTTCACAGTTTGCAAAGGACGTTGGTTTGACATTTTTGCAATGGGCCTGTAAAATTGGAATATACTGCATGGTTTCCACAGTAATGATGATGATGATGATGATGATTATTATTATTATTATTATTATTTCTTTATACCCTGCCACCTTCTCCCATAGGGACTCTGGGAGGCTTACACAGTAGCCCACAAAGGTGCCATACAATACATAAAATAAAATACATCAGCATATAAAATCAATAACACATTACATAAATTGGATATATAGATTAAGTAGAAAAAATGCTATTAAATAGAATCAGTAAAATATGACAATAACAGTTGATTTAAAATCCATAAAGCAATGTAGCAGCCCAGCTGTATGCCGGTAGAATGTAGATATAAAGTGCTAAGTAATTGGCAATCAGTTCTAGCAACTGTCTGGACATTATAATAAGCCTCCTGAAAAAACCAAGCTTTTAAACTCTTTCCAAAACTGTTGTAATGTGGAGGCTTGTCTAAGTTCCCTGGGGAGGGTGTTCCAGAGCTGGGGGGGGGGGGCACCACGGAGAAAGCCCTCTTCCTCATCCCTACCAAATGCATTTGAGACGGAGGCAGAACCATATTGTTTTTATACTGCTTTCAATTGTGTTGTTATTTGCTTTATCCGATGTTTTAATTGGTTAAAGCAGTGGTTCTCAACCTGGGGTCCCAAGATGTTTTTAGCCTTCAATTCCCAGAAAGCCTAACAGCTGGTAAACTGGCTGGGATTTCTGGGAGTTGTAGGCCAAAACACCTGGGGACCCACAGGTTGAGAATCACTGAGTCTGATGTGATTTACATGTGTGTTTTAATTGTAATCTTGGGCATGTCCCTTGTAAGCTGCCCCGAGTCTCCTAGGGGAGATGGTTGGCGGGGTATAAAAATAAAGTTATTATTATTATATTCCTGGCAGATCTTAGAGCTCGCACCACTTCATAGGGAGAGATGCAATCACAAAGATAGGCTGGACCCAAACCATGTAGGGCTTTATAGGTGATAACCTGCACTTTGAATAGGGATTGCAAACTTATCGGCAGCCACTGGAGCTGTTTCAATAAGGGGTGTGGTATCTTCTTTATAGTTAGCCTCAATTAGTAACCTGGTTGCCACAATGTAAGTGGAGAAGCTGGAGATGAAAAAAAAAACATACTTAAGGTAGTAACAACTACATCCAAAGAGAAGATGAAGACCAAGCCAGAACCTCCCAGTGGCAACTGGCGGGTTCCAGATCAGTGAAATAATGAATCAATTCCGGATTTTAGTATAAACACTGAAGAACCAATTCAGGCTACTGAGCCAGAACCTCCCAATAAACACAGACTCAAAATAGGAGATGCCCTATGGATATGGACGACCCCAGCTGCCTTTCAAAGGTTCTTCTTCTGTTCAATATTTAAATATTTTTCACTTTGAATCAATGTTTGCACTTCCCATTTTTAGTAAGGGCATAGCAATTCAAATAGACCATGTTTAGCTGTTCTGCTGGATGAAAGTGAGGTTATAAAACATTCCAATAATACACCCTAAGGTGCTTGCATAGTGAGTTATGAATCAAATATTTAAAGATCTTCATATATGACAGATGCCTGCTCAGAAGTTAGCTCTGGTGTAGCAGCTGTCAGGCATGCAAAACACCACTCCGTACTTTGATTTTATTAACCTGCTCTTTAAATATATTTAAAGTTTAAACGAAGGAATGCCTAAAGTTTACAATCTTTAAAGTGGTTTTGTCTCCAATCAGTGAAGGGGCCCTGGTGGTTCAATGTGTTCCAGTGTTTCTTAACCTGAGGATCGGGACCCCTGAAGGAGGGGTCGTGAGGGGGTGTCAGAGTATTTCCTGTTGGTCGTGGGGGTTCTGTGTGGGAAGTTTGGCCCAATTCTATTGTTGGTGGGGTTCAGAATGCTCTTTGATTGTAGGTGAACTATAAATCCCAGCACGTACAACTTCCAAATATCAAGGTCCAGTGTTCACATTTGGGCATATTGAGTACCCATGCCAAGTTTGGTCTAGATCCATCATTGTCCTCAGTGCTCTCTGGATGTAGGTGAACTACCACTCTCAAACTCAGGGTCAATGCCCACCAAATCCTTCCAGTAGTTTCTGTTGGTCATGGGAGTTCTGTCTGCCAAGTTTGGTTCAATTCCATCGTTGGTGGAGTTCAGAATGCTCTTTACTGAAGGTGAACTATAAATCCCAGCAACAACTTCCAAATGACAAAATCAGTCCCTACCCTCATCAGTATTCAAGTTTGGGTGTATCGGGTATTTGTGCCAAATTTGGTCCAGTGAATGAAAACACGCCCTGCATATCAGATATTTACATTACGATTCATAACAGTAGCAAAATTACAGTTATGAAGTAGCAACAAAAATATTTTATGATTGGAGATCACCACAACATGAGGAACTGTATTAAGGGGCATTAGGAAGGCATTAGGAAGGTTGAGAAACACTACACTGACCTCACAACCTCTGAGGATACTTGTCATAGATGCAGGTGAAACGTCAGGAGAAAATGTTTCTATAACATGGCCATATAGCCAGAAAGACCTACAACAACCCACTGTGCTACATGTTGCTGGATAACAGGTACCAGTATCCTTTCCAGGGCTACTAGACAGTGCAGTAGAATGAAAACTATATCAATGCCATTCTTGATATAGTAGATAAATCAGTGATGCTCTCTTTGAACTGATCTAGCAATTGAACCAGTCCCCATTAGCCACCAAAATATAGAGTACTCGCTATACCAGTTATCGTCAGATATACTCAAGGTCTTTCATTGAGGATACAAGTGTTGAGCTCAGCCTGAAAATTATGTGACTGCTCATGTTGATGTTGTTCATTCGTTCAGTCGTTTCCAACTCTTTGTGACCTCATGGACCAGCCCACGCAAGAGCTCCCTGTCGGACGTCACCACTGCCAGCTCCTTCAAGGTCAATCCAGTCACTTCAAGGATGCTATGCATCCATCTTGCCCTTGGTCGGCACCTCTTCCTTTTTCCTTCCATTTTCCCCAGCATCATTGTCTTCTTTAAGCTTTCCTTTCTTCTCATGATGTGGCCAAAGTACTTCATCTTTGCTTCTACTATCCTTCCCTCCAATGAGCAGTCAGGTTTTATTTCCTGGAGGATGGACTGGTTGGATCTTCTGGCGGTCCAAGGCACTCTCAGAACTTTCCTCCAACACCACTCATGTACAATCACAGTATTTTGTTCATTAGGGCTAGTCGCATATCTCTCTAACAGATGGATACATCAAGCAGGACTGGGCTTCCTCTCAAATGATTACATTTAATACAGAAAGGCTTAATTAAGTGTGTGTGGAGGAGGGGGGAGGAAATGGTGAGAAGTGGACAGAATGTTCTGACATGCTGAGATGTTAGGAAGCATAAACAAGAGCGCTCAGAATGAATTGCAGAGATTAGCAATGACTAGTGTTTTATATTTCAAAATGTTTTCACCATAACACGAAATCCTTTCTTACCTGAAGGTGTCCTGTATTATATTTTTTCTGTATTTGAATCATATTTGTGTGAATTTGTGTGTGTTTAGCAGAAAATAGCAAAGTATCTTCGCTCGTGTCCAATCATATATATGCCTAAACATCTTCCCAATACTTAATCAGTGGCAAGAGAAACTCTGAAATTTTGCCATTGTTTATAGAACATGGGCCCAAATGAGACTAGAATCACTTTAGTAGTCTTCAGGAACCTTGATGTTATTTGCATTGTACCACGCATAATCCCCAGTGGTATGTGATATGTGGGGATAATGGAAATTAGTCTGACATTTCTGGATGGGCCTAGATTGGGTAACACCGCACTGTTGTTGTTCATTCGTTCAGTCATCTCCGACTCTTCGTGACCTCATGGACCAGCCCACGCCAGAGCTCCCTGTCGGCCGTCACCACCCCCAGCTCCTTCAAGGTCAGTCCAGTCACTTCAAGGATGCCATCCATCCATCTTGCCCTTGGTAGGCCCCTCTTCATTTTACCTTCCACTTTCCCCAGCATAATTGTCTTCTCTAGGTTTTGCTGTCTCCTCATGATGTAGCCAAAGTACTTCAACTTTGTCTCTAGTATCTTTCCCTCCAATGAGCAGTCAGGCTTTATTTCCTGGAGGATGGACTGGTTGGATCTTCTCGCAGTCCAAGGCACTCTCAGAACTTTCCTCCAACACCACAGTTCAAAAGCATCTATCTTCCTTCGCTCAGCCTTCCCTAAGGTCCAGCTCTCACATCCGTAGGTGGGAATACAGGGAATACCATGGCATTAGACTACACCGCACTAGACTACTTCCATTTGCTCTGACTGAGGTTCCTTGTACATTGCCATATAAAATCCAGATTATCTGCTTTGAACTGGATTATATGGCAGTATGGAATCATATAATCCAGTTCAAAGCAGATAATGTGGATTATGTGAATTGATAACCTGGATTATATGGCAGCGTACAAGGGGGCCTGAGGATGGATCTACACTGCCCTTCATACCAGGATCTCATCCTAGATTATCTGTGTCTCCAAGATTACCTGGCAATGTAGACTTGGGCCCCTTCTACACTGCCGCATAATCCAGATTATCAAATCAGATAATCCATATTATCTGCTTTGAACTAGATTATATGAGCCCGCATTGCCATATAATCCAATTCAAATAATATAATCTGGATTTTACATGGCAGTGCAGAAGGGATCGCAGTAGCACACCGGGTGACCCATTTCCCCATTCCTGACCAGTGAAAGCAAGATATATATGTATATGACCATAGATCACGATAGCATTTTCTACCAAATATGATGAGTGAAAATACTATCTTCTTTACACATTCGGTCACCTTTTGAGCAGAAGACAAAAAGTAAGGTTATCATAGGCATTAGTCAAACTGACTGCCTATTTTAATCCAGAAAAGATGTCCTTTTATTAACGGTAATATGCTGCCATGTTTTTTCAACTTTTACATGTTCTTGAGCAAGCAACAGAAAGAAAACAAATATAATGCTGATTGGTGTTCTGGAATCAATTCAAAACACAGATAATTAGCAAATATAGTCGTAGCATCTCAGGCCCCTTCTACACTGCCATATAATCCAGATTATCTGTTTTGATGGCTGTAAACCAACCTGAGTCCCTCTTCGTAGGTGAGAAGGATGGGATAGAAATGCCTAAAAGAATAATAATAATAATAATAATAATAATAATAATAATAGGATTTATTTATCGAACTGCAAAGACTCTTGCACAAGCCAGTCAAGGTGGTCCCAGTGGTGATCGGCACACTGGGTGCAGTGCCTAAAGACCTTGGGCTGCACTTAAACACTGGGATCTGCATGCATCATTGGCTGATACATCACACAGTGTTATGCCTCTGCTTGTAGTCTGTCTGTGCGATCTTCTTGCAGCAGCTGAGGATGTGATCTATTGTTTCATCTGCTTACTTGCAGAGTCTGCATTTGATTACTCTGCTGGCTGTTGTATTGGATCACACGTTGGACACTTTCCAAGTGTCTAGGACGGTGTGATGTATTAGCGAATAATGCATATCATGTCAGCTTTTCCAGTTGTTTCTCTTCAACCCTGCTGTCACCTGGGATTGCAACACTGACGATCCATACTTTGTTTTTTAACACGAATGTGAGGTCAGGAGTTTTGTGCTCCAGAACTCTTTCTGTCTGAATTTGGAAGTCCCAGAGGAGTTTGACATGTTAATTTTCTGTAACTTTTTCCGGCTTGTGATCCCACCAGTTCTTTGTCGCAGGCAGATGGTATTTGTGGCACAAGTTCCAATGAATCATCTGAGCAACAGTGTTATGCCTCTGCTTGTAGTCTGTGCGATTTTCTTGCAGCAGCTGAGGATGTGATGTATTGTTTCATCAGCTTCCTTGCAGAGTCTACATTTGGGATCTGTTGTCGACTTTTCAATTCTGGCTTTGATGGCATTGGTTCTAATGGCTTGTTCTTGGGCTGCCAGAATCAGGCCCTCCATCTCCTTTTTCAGAGTTTCATTTGTGAGCCACAGCCATGTTTTTTCTTTGTCAATTTGACTATTATTATTATTATTATTATTATTTTACTGACACAAAAACACAGTATGTCACAGCAAATGAGATCTATATGCTGGATTTCACATCACAGAATCACAAGTTGAACACTTCCCAAGCATTTAGGACTGTGTGATGTATTTTCGAATGATGTGCGCAGATCCAAGTAAGGTGGCCTTTTGCAGTTGACAGATCGTGATTTTGTCAATGTGTATTGTTTCCAAATGCCGGCTGAGATCTTTTGGCATGGCACCCAGTGTGCCGATGACCACTGGGACCACCTGTACTGTTTTATGTCAGAGCCTTTGCAGTTCAATTTTGAGGTCTTGATAGCGGCTGAGTTTTTCCTGTTGTTTTTCCTCAATGCGACTGTCACCTGGTATGGCGACATCAATAATCCAGACTTCTTTCTTTTCGACAATCATGATGTCTGGTGTATTGTGTTCCAAAACTTTGTCAGTCTGGATTATTATTATTATTATTATTATTAGGTTCTTGTGGGGTTTTTCGGGCTATAGAGCCATGTTCTAGAGGCATTTCTCCTGAGGTTTCGCCTGCATCTATGACAAGCATCCTCAGAGGTAGTGAGGTCTGTTGGAAATAGGGCAATGTGTTTATATATCTGTGGAATGGCTGGGGTGGGGCAAAGAGCTCTTCTCTGCTAGAGCTGGGTGTGAATGTTTCAACTGACCACCTTCATTAGCATTTGAAAGCCTGCCTGAGCCTGGGAAAATCTTTTGTTGAGAGGTGTTAAGATGTGCCTGGTTGTTTCCTCTCTGCTGTTTTGCTGTTGTAATTTTAGAGGGTTTTTTTTTAATACTGGTAGCCAGATTTTGTTCATTTTCATGGTCTCTTCCTTTCTGTTGAAATTGTCCACATGCTTGTGGATTTCAATAGCCATTGAAATCCACAAGCATGTGGACAATTTCAACAGAAAAGACAAGACCATGAAAATGTGTAGTCTGACATGTAGAGAAGAGCTCTTTGCTCCACCCCAGCCATTCCACAGATATATAAACCCATTGTCCTAATTCCAACAGACCTCACTACCTCTGAGGATGCTTGCCATAGATGCAGGCGAAACGTCAGGAGAAATGCCCTATAGCCCGAAAAAAACCACAAGAACCTAGTGATTCCAGCCATGAAAGCCTTCAACAATTTATTATTATTATTATTATTATTATTATTATTATTATTATTATTATTATTATTATTATGAGTCTGGACTGCCAGATAATTGAGATAAACAGAAAACCTGGGATCAGATCCTGGGATATAGAGCCTGTCTAGAAGGGCCCAAAAAGCCTTACCAAAATGCAACCCCCAAGGATACCATAGCACTGAGCCAATGCCATTAAAGTGGCTTCAAACTGCATTTATTCTACAAGGTGGGTGCATCTTGCTTCTTTCAAGGCAGCCAACAAGGCTGGAAGAGAGGAGGCGGTGGGCGTGGCTGAGGTTAGAATCCGAGGCCTCTGATTGGTCGAGACGGGTTCTTATTCAAAACAGCGAGGTGTTCTGAGAACGTGCTGAATAATCCATGTTAAAAAACCTGGAGGTACCGACTGTACTTCGCCCAGGCTTTAGGAGGGTAAATATTAGTCAGTCTCAAGGCAGCTGGACCCGGAGGCATTGCTAAGGAGGAAAAGGCTGAAATGGTCACTTTTTAGAGGAGATCATAATTAGGGGTCTACTCTGTCCAGCAGTGGAAGGGCTTTGCGGATGCCCGGTGTTTCTCCTGCTCTCTCTGCGGCCAGGTAAGCATTACCTTTTCTCTTGTTTGATCTCCTGGAAAGTTACAACAGCAAAGGAGAGGGTTGAGTGTGTGTGTGTGTGTTGCTGGAAAAGTTCACCGAGCACGAGGCTAAAGCATTGTCGGGGATCGATAATGCCTGAAAAGCTTGGTCTTCGAGTTATGTTTATTACAGACCCTGTGCTAGAAAGCCCAGAACAAAGAGAGAGGGAGAAGTGGAACCCGAGACCCATTCACCATTCATTCAGACTTAACTGCAAGACAATCTGCATCAAATAGGGCTGTAAATGACGTGTGCCCGTGATCAGTAAGACAAAGTGGTGCCAAACTGCATTAATTCTGGAGTGTAGAACTATAATTCCCATAAATCAAGGTGAATTTTCCCCAAAGCTCTCCAGTATTTTTTGTCATGGGGGTTTTGTGTGCCAAGTTAGGTCCAGGACCATTGTTGGTGAGGTTCAGCGTGCTCTTTGATTGCAGGTGAACTATAAATCCCAGTACCCACAAAGGCTATAAATCAAGGTGAATTCCCTCCAAACCTCTCCAGTATTTTTGTTTGTTTGTCATGGGGGTTCTGTGTGCCAAGTTAGGTCCAGGACCATCAGTAGTGGGGTCCAGAATGCTCTTTGATTGCAGGTGAACTATAAATCCCAGTACCTACAATGGCTATAAGAATTTCCTCCAACCTCTCCAGTATATTTTTGTTTGTCATGGGAGTTCTGTGTGCCAAGCGAGGTCCAGGGCCATCATTGGTGGGGTCCAGAGTTCTCTTTGATTTTGGGTGAACTATAAATCCCAGTACCTACAAAGGCTATAAATCAAGGTGAATTCCCTCCACCCCTCTCCAGTATATTTTTGTTTGTCATGGAAGTTCTGTGTGCCAAGTTAGGTCCAGGACCATCGTTGGTGGGGTCCAGAGTTCTCTTTGATTGCGGGTGAACTATAAATTCCAGTACCTACAATGGCTATAAATGAAGGCGAATTCCCGCCAAACCTCTTCAGTATTTTTCATTGGTCATACGGGTCCTGTGTGCCAAATGTGGCCCAGGTCCATTGTCAGCAAGGGTTACAATGCTCTGACACGATGCAGGGTAAACTACAACTTCCACTATGTGGAATCAATCCCCCAAACTGCACCAGTATGTTTAGTTGCTGGTTAGTTCTGCTCTGTTTGTTGTGCAGACAGACTTGAAAAGAGTAGGAAAGGGTTAAGGGAGGAGCAGTGGGCGGGATCATGCAAATTGCACACCAATGGCGAGAGTAAGAAACACTGGGATGTCTGTGGTGGAGGAAATAAATCAAATCTAGGATGAAATTTTCCCGGAGTGAAAGGATTCCTTGGGTGGTGAGCAGTATGGTGTTTGGAGATGACATTTGCAGAGTTGGGCTACATGTTCATGGCGCTCTCTATAACCTGAAATGTCATTGGAGGGAGGGCTTTTGTAGTCCCAGAGCTGGGCTTACGAAGGATTGAAAAGCATTTGCCCAGAGGTGTGAAAAGAGCAAGTTATCTTATGTATGGAGGAACACATTCACATTATTGTTGCCATTCCTGTTCTGCAGGTGTTCAGCTTAGGTTCTGTCCATGCTCAATTCTCCCCATGCAACTGAAAGTTTTTATTTTGCAGTATTCACAGTGACTTTGGCCCTTCCGGTGTTTAGGAATGGTGGGAGTTGAAGTCCAAAACACCTGGAGGGCCCAAGTTTGGCCATATCTGGTGTAGATGCACCTTATGACTCCTCCAAGCAGCATGGCTGGAGAGTTCTGGGAACTGTAGTCAAAATACACACATACTTTGTATATTATTGTTGTAATCTTGGATCTGTATATACATTCTATGCAACATTATGTCATGTATGAATATATTTGAAGTATACTGTACCTAGGTATGTGCAAACTTGGACCCTCCAGGTGTTTTGGACTTCAACTCCCACAATTCCTAACAGCCTGAGACCCTTTCCTTTCCCCCTCAGCCGCTTAAGCGGCTGAGGGGGAAAGGAAAGGGTCTCAGGCTGTTAGGAATTGTGGGAGTTGAAGTCCAAAACACCTGGAGGGTCCAAGTTTGCCCAAACCTACTGTACCCCATCTCGAGCAGTGAGGACAGACAGGTCATAAATACAAATTATTATTGTTGTTATATAGTATTCCAAACCTTTGGTGTGAAAATGCAAGATTTTGACTCTTAACTACTGACTTTAGATCTTTGAAGGTTCCCAAAGTTAGGATTGGAGCTCAAGCACTTGGTGTAACCCACTCTTATATCGGCTTACTTCAGAGTTTTTGAAGCAATGAAACCCTTGTGAATATTTATTTGCTCGTTCTGCTCTATCAGCTTCCTTTCTTCAGCCTTAAAACAAACGGGGCAGTAAATGTGTCTTTTGAGAACTGGCAGTGGAGTGAAACTTGTACAAGGTCTTTCCTTCTTCAAAAAAAGAACCCTGAATAACATGATGAAAGGCTAACGTAACATTATTTACTCAGGGTTACCTTGACATCAGGATCGTAAGAGAAGCAGAATTTGAAAACTCGATTGTGACTAACCCATGCATTGTGTTAATAAAGGAAAATGTTTATTATATTTATTATATCTGTGTACTTCATTGTTTTGACCGTAATGCCCTAAAGGCCCCTAATCCTGTTTGATTTTGGAAGCTGGGGAGGGTCAGCTCTGGTTAGTACTTGGATGGGTAACTGCCAAAGAATAGAAGAACTAGATCTAAATATTGTTGCACAATGAATACTGGATTTAGAAGTTCAGAAAGACATTTATTTTGTAGTATTCACAGTGACTTGGGGAGATTCACATGTACAGCTGGCTCATTGAAATGGCTAAGTCATTTAAAACATACTTTTCAAGCAGCCCAATATCAAAAGACAGAAATGCGTAAACACCTCAGGAGGGTATTTACCAGAACTAGTTTTTGTTCAATTATTGCATTTTTATATTGTTTGTTTTGCTTATTTATATTGTTTCTTATATTTTATTTATTTTTTCTTTATATCTTACTGTTGTATTCCTATGTTGTATATTTGTATTGCTGTATTATTGGGCTTGGCCTCATGTAAGCCGCCCCGAGTCCCCTTGAGGAGATGGTGGTGGGGTATATAATAATAATAATAATAATAATAATTATTATTATTATTATTATTATTATTATTATTATTTGAAAGACAACAAGATGAATCCACAGCAGACAAGATCACTCTGCTGGCTGTTGTATTGGATCACATGTCGGACACTTCCCAAGTGTCTAGGACTGTGTGATGTATCGGTGAATAATGCATGCAGATCCCAGTAAGGAGGCCTTCTGCAGCTGACAGATGGTAATTTTGTCAGCGCCGATTGTGTTTAAGTGCAGGCCAAGGTCTTTAGGCACAGCACCCAATGTGCCAATCACCACTGGGACCACCTTGACTGGCTTGTGCCAGAGTCTTTGCAGTTCGATCTTTAAATCCTCATATAGTGTCAGCTTTTACAGTTGTTTCTATCATCATCAACATCATCATCATCATCATCATCATCATCATCATCATCATATAGATTTCAACAGCTGGATACAATGGTCAAACATGGAAGGTTTAACCAAGTTCCATATAATGAACGATTTTGCATCTGTGGAGCTTCAGAGGTAGAAGGTATCACACATGTCCTGTTTAGTTGTAACTTATATAAGAAAGAGAGAAACCAATACCTTGGAGCATACATTATACAAAATACACACTCGGATCCTTATAGTAAAACTGCATTTTTATTGACCGTCCAGAATGTTAAAATAACACACAAAATTGCCCTTTTTAAAGCAACTCAGCTGAGAACTGCATATTTGGAGTCGATTGAGGTAAACTGTAGGGGTGATGCAGATATTTTCTTTGGATCTGGATCTTGATTACTTCTTAACAGCTTGTTTATTTTAATTTTTCTTGTACTGTGGGTTGTATGCTGTATGTGTTAAATGTGTTTGTCAAATGTTTTGATACAGCCAATGGGCTAGTCAATAAAACATACCACCTGATTTTATAGGCTATATTTCAGAGGAAGAAAATGGAAAAAAAAATCCCTCTGAGGGCCTTTCTAGACAGGCCATATATCCCAGGATCTGATCCCAGGTTTTCTGTTTATCCCAGATTATCTGGCAGTGCGGACTCCTATAATCCAGTTTAAAGCAGAAAACCTGGGATCAGATCCTGGGATGTAGGCCTATCTGGAAGGGCCCAAAGAAAACTCTATGAACTTAATGGGATTACTCTAAATCAGCAGTAAACACTGGGGGGTTTTAAGAAGAGGTCGGATGGCCATCTGTTGAGGGTGCTTTGATTGAGTGTTCCTGCATGGCAGGGGTTGGACTGGATGGAACTTTGGATCTCTTATTTCTATTATTTTAGGTGCAAGCACATCTCCACTTAATTTTTTCTCCAGGAGTATAAGGGGCATTGGTAATACTTCTGGTTCTCTCCTTCTCTCTTTTCTCTCTCTCCTTTTTCTTTGCTTTCCTTTAACATTCATGCGTACATTTCATGTGGTGTCAAATTACTTGTGTGGGAGCACAGATTGACTCATAAAACTAAGAAAATAGAGAGCCCAAGAACATCATGTAAAGATGCTGCTGAGTTGTAGAATGTCAGAGCCGTTCTTTCTTCCCCTTTGACACCTTCTTCCCACCTGTCTGCAAGTGAACTTTTTGAATTTTCATCACAAGTCTTATTTCTCCTCTGGGAACTCTTAAGAACAGTTGGTATGGTCCAACTAGTATTGGACCAAGAAATGTAGCTGCCTGAGGCAAAGCCTCAAATTGTGTCCTCTCACGAAAAGATACCTATTACCTGAAGTTGGCTGCTCACGTTATTTCAACAGGTGAGACAGGGAAAAAACAATTATCACTGCTTTCCATCTGTGGCACTAAAACAACAGCAATAGATCAAATAGTTGGCTCTCCTTTCATAAGTGCTTCACTCTTCCTAATAATAGACCCAGATCTGGGCCCATAAGGATTGAAAAACATTTGCCCAGGGGTGTGAAAAGAGCATGCTATCTTAATGTATGGAGAAGCAGATTCATGTATATTGTTGCCATTCCTGTTCTGCAGGCATTTCCAGCCATTTACCAGCTGTTAGGATTTCTGGGAGTTGAAGGCCAAAACATCAGGGGACCCACAGGTTGAGAACCACTGCCCTAGATAATAAGTGGTCATACTTGGAGTTATGCACTTAGGATGAAAAATACGAACCTTGGATCGCTTCAGCATTGCTGTGAAAGGAGAGAAAGGTCTTGCCAGTTGTGAAGAATAACAGAGAAGGTGCTTTTTAGTAAGGCCTGCACCCATATAAATGGTGAAGTGTGGTGGGCCTTTAGCAGTTGTAGAATCAGCTTGTGTTTGCATTCATAATGCCATACCTGTTCAGTCCTGAAATGTAGTCACCATCTCCTTGGAAGATTCAACTAGCTGGTGAAACTAGGCCAGTTGTGTATTTTCTATTAAGCTGTATGCTGGCATCTAGAGTAATCTAGAGTAATTCCTAGAGAGGTGTTCTCTCAGATTAAAAAAAATAGTATTTGCCACTTTTTCAGGGGTCCTGCACCCCTAACCCCCATGAAAGTGAAGGGCTTATTGTACATTTATGTTTGTGTAAGTTCTATGCAGACATTACAGTAAACTTGTGAACCACTGTCTTAGAGGGACTTGTCATGTTTCTATTTGGATACATGGATGGTGTCTCAAACTCTACAATGCAGAAAAGCCAGAACAGCTATGTATTCATTCCAAGCTCCTTTTCTTCTTCCTAATCCTGTGAAATGGATAGAGAAGAGAAAAGGGTATTTGGTGATTTCTTTGGGATAAAAGGAAGCAAGCATCTGGTCTGTGGATCTGTGGGTATTTTGTCGGCATGCATCTCAGAAGGAAAAGCAGTGGCAAAATCACGATTTCCTTAGAACTTGTGCCAGACTGAGAGGACAAATAAATCTAAAATACGGAAAAGCAGCCAGTGTCTTTTCTTTTTAATGAACTCAATGTGTACTTTGCATTCAGTTTTTAAAACCATTGTTAAACACAACCACACGAACTCAAGCTCTTTCTTTTCTAAGAGTGAAATATTCAAAGCTAAGCACTGACATTTTAAATCATTACAAGGAGCCAGAAATGTGTGGCTTGAGTCATTAAAATGTTATTAAAAGGCAGAAGGGTCCAATTTACTGTAGTTCTCAACAAAATACCTGACACAGCTGGGCAATGGAGTTTCAGTGGAGTCAAGCAAAAAGGGAGAAAAATATTCATATATTACTGCACTGTCTGCTGATTCAGATGTTGCAGATTGGTGTGACAAGTTCATTACTCTTTTAAGATTGGAGAAAACTTTAATATGCCTCTTGTACTGATTTTTCAATGCACTGCAATGCGTTTTCCAGTATAGGTACAGTTGAGCTCTGAACTTTATTTTATTTTCAGTTACTGTCCTATTTTTCAGTGGATCTTCCTATATATCTGCTTTATAGTCCACTGCTTGGTTGTGAGCTACTTTTTTGAGATGTCAGTTAAAAAGCAAAAAATGCATGAATATTTTTAGTGTCAAGTGTTGTTTTAGTATTATTTTGATATATTCAAATTGATATTCACGATAGATTTGTAGATTCATTGCTGGAAATCTGCTCTTACTAATAATGGGGAAATGTGTTGTTGACGGCTTTCATGGCCAGAATCACTGGGTTGCTGTGAGTTTTCCAGGATGTATGGACATGTTCTCTCCTGACGTTTCACCCACATCCTCAGGCACTCTCAGAGGTTGTGAGTTCTGTTGGAAACTAGGCAAGTGGAATTTATATATCTGTGGAATGTCCAGGGTGGGAGAAATAACGCTTCTTGTCTGTCTGAGGCCTTATCTGGAAATGTATCCAGATAAGGATTCTTTAGGTTTGAATATTTTCAAATTACCATTATCAGTTATCACTCCACATTTGTGGGTTTAACTCTTGCAAATTTGATTATTTGAAGTTTTGATTAACATATTGCTTTGAGGACTCTCAAGGTCTTCCAGCGTGACTCTACATTAAATTTCTGCTGGAAATGGCAGATAATAATAAAGCCTATTGGAATGAAATATTTCTGTCCCAAGAATAGATGATATTCACTCTGGAGGACTTGGAAAATACCTAGAAATGACTTATATTGTTGGATGTGGATAAAGGAAACTGTGGATACAGGGTTGTACTGTGCTCAGTGTTCGCTTGCCTTTTGAAATGTATTGCATTGGTGAAAACTCCCGTAATGAGCTACATTGTGATCAAACAAAAGAAGCTTACCTGTCACTTAATGATATGCCAGTTACAAGTGTTAATGACATGCAGATTGGAGCAGATGTTCTGTGGAATATAAGAAGTGCCACTTTATCAGCATTTAAGTGTTTGCTGCTGGTAAGCAGTGGCCAATTTAAGGAAGTAGAATACAGATATAATTACCAAGAGCTATATGACTTGTGTGAAGGAAACACATCATCATCTAAAGTGTTCTTTTTGAAGGGAAGGAGAAATTGGCTTGGGTAAATACAATTTTATTGTATGGCTTTATGTATATGCAGATATATATTCTGTAGTTTGCATTAATGGAAATTTGCATGCTGTATGCTTTGTTGTTCATGTTGTACTGTGCTTTCCTTATGGTAACCCTAAAGCAAGCCTTTCATCTGGTGTACAATCTGGATAATTCTATTTTCAGTTGTACTCGTGTGGCACCACGAGATGCAGAGTTAACCTTAAGAAATGGGGCCACAAAATGGAGGCCGCGACATGCAAACCACAGAAGAGCAAACCATAGACCACTTATTACAATGCAACCTGAGCCCTGGCACATGCACAATGGAGGGCCTTCTTATAGATACACCAGAGGCACTCCAAGTGGCCAGCTACTGGTCAAAGGACATTTAATAGAATGCCAAGTTTTTAAACTTTGTGTTTTCTCAAATACATCACAACTGTACCCTCAGTTCACTTCTGATATTAATTATAGTTGTACAATACACCTATTCCTAGATCAGTGGTTCTCAACATGTGGGTCCCAAGGAGTTTTGGCTTACAACTCCCAGAAATCCCAGCCAGTTTATCAGCTGTTAGAATTTCTTGGAGTTGAAGGCCAAAACATCTGGGGACCCATGGGTTGAGAACCACTTCCCTAGATAATAAATGGTCATACTTGGAGTCATGCACTTAGAATGAAAAATATGAACCTTGGGCCACTTCTGCATTGGTGAGAAAAGAAAGGTCTTGCCAGTTGTGAAGAATAACACAGAAGGCGCTTTTTAGTAAGGCCTGCACCCATAGAAATGGTGAAGTGTGGTGGGCCTTCAGCGACGTAGAATCAGTCTGTGTTTGCATTCATGATGCCTATACCTGTTCAGTCCTGGAAATGCAGTCACCATCTCCTTAGAAAATTCAACTAGCTGGTTGTTTTTTGTTTTTTGTTTTTTTTTTTTTTGTGTGTGTCAGGAGTCGCTCCTGTTGTGAGAGAATTGGCCGTCTGCAAGGACGCTGCCCAGGGGACGCCCAGATGATTTTTTGATTTTTTTTTTATCATCCTTGTGGGAGGCTTCTCTCATGTCCCGCATTAGAAGCTGGAGCTGATAGAGGGAGCTCACCCGCCTCTCCCTGGGAAACTAGGCCAGTTGTGTATTTTCTATTGAGCTGTATGCTGGCATCTAGAGTAATTATATGTGTTTGTTTTTCATGAAACACATCAAACAGGTCTGCTCTGTAATGTGTAACTTGATCCTACCTAAAAGAGAATTCGGAAGCATCGAGAATGACACTCTAGACTATTCAATCTTAGTCTTCTGTATCCCTCACAATGGAAATGAGTTCTGCAGTATCTGCAAACCGACCACATACTGTGACGGAAAAGACAACTGGTCTGACTTTCCACCACAGAAAAGAGAGGCTTCAGTGAGAGAATGTTAACTGTTGTTTCTCTTTGGAAGCATCATGATGTAAGGCAGTTAATTTTTACCGAGTAAATAATGATTAGACCATTGGTTAAAATAGACCCAGAGGGCCAATGGTTACCAATGGGAAGCCAAACATTACGGTTTTTCCATTGAACTGTAGGTTGGCATCAGGGGTAATTGTGACATTAATTAAAGAAGAGATCTTTGTTGGATTTTAAGGTGCCTATTGGCAAAAGTTGAGGCAGAATCAGTTTTACAAACAGAACTTGTGTGTGAACAACATAATGCAATGTTGTCCATTAATCTCTGCAGACAACTTTCCGATATTGCAGCTTCAGAAGAAGATTCCAGATGCCTACTAACAGATTTTGCAAATAAGGGATTTTCACAGACTCTTAAACATAGGCACCAACTTTTAGAACATAAACTGAACTTTGCTCATTTTTCGTGACAAGTACTCTAAACAGTTTGGGATAAATGTTAATCAGAAGCCACAAATGTTCCAGTATGCATGACTCAGAGAACATTACAACTTTAGAGACAGGCTGTTGGTTCAGAAAGTCACCATTGAAGTAGGAGAATGGAGTTAAGGATACTTGTTTGGAAATAGGTTCTGTATTAGCTGAGCAATTAATAGAGCTCACTCAGAAGCCTTGTTGCAATTGTTTTCAGTCTAAGTTGAAATCTAGCCTGGAACAATTTTGGGTTTTAGAAGCAACATAGAAATATTTTCATGATGGTCTCTGGTCCCAGCAGGGGAGGTATGAAGGAGCTATAGTTATATTCTCAATCAGAAGAGTAATTTCTTCTTTCAGTGTTGTCTAGCTCTGGTACACCTGATCTCTGCAAGCTTCATGGAGCTGAGTGCAAGCCACAGTAGTCCTCTGATAGACTATTGCAAGGATGTATGAGCCTCTACATATTTTGGGGTTGTAGTCTTTGGATGTAAATATGTAACCATTATAGGCTGAGATCCTACATGGTGATTGCATAGCATAAATCTACATCTGTGGAGTTATGTGGAAGTTTCACTATGCTGTCCTTCTTTTGAATTTTGATGTTTTGAAAGCAACAATATATCTACCAGTGGGGAAGGTGCAGTGGCAATGAGATGGTATAGTTCAGGCCAAAGCAGTAATAAATAACTATGCACAGTGTGACCTGAAGAACCTCATGCACAATGGTGATGCTTGAAGAACTCCGCTTGTGCAACCATGAATTGAATTCAACCATTGTGTAACAACCAAAGAAAAACAACCACATGTACAAAACACCATAACAAACATGCATGGCACCAATAGGATTCCAGCATCTTTTTATTCTTATTCTATTCTTATTCTATTTTTCTTACATGAGTTAAAGATAAATGATATGATTGCAATCCATAAGTGAAAGTGATTACATTGGTCTTCCATTCAGTTTCATATAATCATAGAGTTGGATGAGAGCTCGTAGGCCATCCCGCCCAACCTCCTGCCAAGAAGCAGGAATATCACATTCAAAGCACCCCTGACAAGTAGCCATCCAGCCTCTGTTTAAAAGCCTCCAAACAAGGAGCCTCCACCACACAGTTTTATAAATTAAAATAGAAGACACAAGGAAAGAAGATCGGAATGGCAAATGAAATGATGGGTGCAGCTCCACCATGACAAGGTCTAGAAGCAGATAGAGAGAAATAGAGAGAAGACGAAAAAATAAGAGGCTGCATCAGCTGGACATAAACTTGAACGAGAGATAACCAATTAATACCAAATACTATATTTCAGAGGAAGGAACTGACAAAATAATTTCTGAGTATTCCTTGCCTAGGAAAATTAATGGAGTCATCCAGGCCTGTAGCGAGGGGGTGGTTTTAGGGGTTCAACCCCCCCCCCCCGAAATGTTTCAGATTTTTTTTTAAAAACTGGTTTACTCATGAATTTGAACTGGTTAACCAAATCCCTATGCTAAGTCTATGAGATGGAAGAAATTAAGAGTCCCTCCAGAACTGTAAGCACCATCTCAAGCAAATATTGACAATTTATTCACACTGTCATTACTTGCAGCAATAGCTGATGTAGTGAAGCAACCAAGTTGGGATGTGTGTGTGTTGAATGCTCTCATTAAGGAGGCCAGACTTGGTGGAGGTGGTTGACAGGGGCGGAACTGCAGGCTATTGAAGGCTGCTCTGCCCCCTGCTGTGCTCTTTGCTTCAGCGTGAGTTAGGAGGCAGGTTTTAATCCCCCCCCCCCGAAATTTTCAACCCTCTCCAAAATTTTCAACCCCCCCCCGAAATTTTCAACCCCCCCCCCCCCCCCCGAAATTGTCAACCCTCCCCGAAATTTTTTTCTGGCTACGGCCCTGGAGTCATCATATGTAAACACTTTTTTTTGTGTCAGGCGTGACTTGAGAAACTGCAAGTTGCTTCTGATGTGAGAGAATTGGCCATCCGCAAGGATGTTTTGATGTTTTACCATCCTTGTTGGAAGCTTCTCTCATGTCCCCACATGGGGAGCTGGAGCTGACAGAGGGAGCTCATCCACGCTCTCCCTGGATTAAAACCTCTGACCTGTCAGTCTTCAGTCCTGCCGGCACAAGGGTTTAACCCATTAAACATGTGGACAGATGACTTATAGCTCTTTTTATTTTGAGTGATAGCAGATCATTTTGGGGCAAAAGATCAGACAGATCATTTGGACACAGCACAACCAGGGCCAATTCCCTAAGACGATTCTCTGAATCATTTTTGCAAGTACTTCCAAGAAGAAAGATTATTTTCTGCTATGCGTTATCAGACACGGTTGTGTGCAGAGATAGCTTCAAATTGGTCTTCCGGTGGCATGTAACAGATAGGCTATCTTTTGTTAAAACAAGACCCAGATATACTGTCCAGCTTTTGCTTGCTCATTTGGCCATGTCGGTGGTGCTACCAAATCACTGCTCAAGAGGTCAATTTTTAGAAATGAAGACAAAACATAATTCTTAACAGCTGCTTGTTGTTATACAATGTAAGTGACATAAACATTCTCTTATTATAAGTTACTTTCTTAATTAATTTCCTCCCTAGTAAAATAGAGGAGTGAAAGGTTTCATAATATAGCTGTCCCAATTGCACTGTTAGCCTTTATCTTAAAGGCCTTAGGTTAGCACTTTACTGTGTGGTTTAAATGTTTCCACAGCATCTCCTACGTGTTTATCTTTTACTTGTCTCAGCAGTTAAGTACCAGTAGTTAAATCCCAAGACAGGAAAATAAAGGATTTTATTAAAAATAGAATCATGGCAAGTTGAAGACAGAATATATAGACGGGTTGGCAAACAGAACGTGTAAATAGTTTCAGGTCATACAAAAGTGAATATGTAATTGATAACCAGCCTTCCCAAGCCTGGTACTTTCCAGATACATTGGTCTGCAACATATTTGATAATATGTGCAGTCTTAACATATGTAGAGGTGACTAGTCTGGGAGCAGCTGGCATTAACTATGACATGCCATTGTTTACCAGGCCCCCCGGTATGTATTGCACTACATCCCATGCCTTAGTCCCATGGTTGCACCTTTGCACTTAACCCATTCCCTTGCCCATTGTTTACAGCCTAGCCATGGTTACAGCAGCTTACCGCCAGATGAGCACTGTTTTAATTGAGTGTTAAGTTGTTGTTTTATATGCTTATTTGTTTTGTTTTATTGCATTATATATATTTTATGCTCTGTTTTTAGGCACTTTTGTGACATGTGTAAGCTGCCCCGAGTCCCTTCAGGGAGATGGTGGCGGGATACAAAAATAAAGTTATTATTATTATTATTATTATTATTATTATTATTATTTTCCTTTTATAGGCATTTGTCAAATGCATAAATCACAGCCATAAGTCAGATGTTTAAATCCATAACATTGAAACCCATATATTATTCTTAAATCATAGGACTGTGGACTGGCACCAGGTTTGACGGTGACTTAAGGAAGGTATTGTTAGCTAGGGACACCACTCACAGAAAACCTTAGCCTGCCTCCAAGCTTTCAGAAACCCCAACAAGCTCACCATTACCTCATTTTCCTCTCTTTTCCCTTCAAAATGGTGACAGTGAACGACTCAAAACTACATGCTCTCAATTTCATGCTCTCAGATTGCCCATGGGATGGTTTAGGGGTAAAGGACCTGCAGAGTTGTACAGACCTGGAAGAGATAGATAAAGCTTCCATGATTGCATGCACTATGTTCCTTATCATTCACAGAAGCATTGGGTATAAGAAAAATAGAAAAATAGAGAAAAGTATAAGTATAAGAAAAATAGAGTTTATATTTATTCTTATTTGTATCTTATATTTCTTCCATCTGCCACTGGCCTGGCCCGTCTGTCAAAATTGAATCCAGACAAGACAGAGGTACTCCTGGTTAGTCGCAAGGCCGAACAGGGTATAGGGTTACAGCCTGTGTTGGACGGGGTCGCACTCCCCCTGAAGACGCAGGTTCGCAGTTTGGGTGTGATCCTGGACTCATCGCTGAGCCTGGAACCCCAGGTTTCGGCGGTGACCAGGGGAGCATTCGCACAGTTAAAACTTGTGCGCCAACTGCGACCGTACCTTGGGAAGTCTGACTTGGCCACGGTAGTCCACGCTCTGGTTACATCCCGTCTTGACTACTGCAACGCTCTCTACGTGGGGTTGCCTTTGAAGACGGCTCGGAAGCTCCAATTAGTCCAACGGGCGGCAGCCATGATACTAACCGGAGCGGGGCGCAGGGAGCATACAACTCCTCTGCTGTACCAGCTCCACTGGCTGCCGATTCGCTACCGGGCCCAATTCAAAGTGCTGGCGCTGGCCTTTAAAGCCCTAAACGGTTCTGGCCCAACTTATCTATCCGAACGTATCTCGGCCTATCAGCCCACCAGGACCCTAAGATCTTCTGGGGAGGCCCTGCTCTCTATCCCGCCTACTTCACAGGTGCGGCTGGCGGGAACGAGAGACAGGGCCTTTTCTGTGGTGGCCCCTCGGCTTTGGAATGCCCTCCCCATAGAGGTGAGATCAGCCCCTTCGCTGATGGTATTTCGAAAAAGGTTGAAGACATGGATGTTTAAACAAGCATTCGATTAATCTGGTGCAACGAAACTGATGAACAAGGATTGGTTAATCACAGACGACGAAATTGGATTGCGACTACAATTAAGAGATGCATTGGATTATTATTGGTGGCCCAATAATATTGTGTATTGTGTATGTGTTTTTATGCTTTTTAATGGAATATTGCTGCTTGTCGTTGTGTTGTAAACCGCGTTGAGTCGCCGATTTAGGCTGAGAAACGGCGGTATATAAGCACAGTAATAAATAAATAATAAATAATAAAATTTAAAACACAACACATCCAAAAGTTTGTCCCTGTCTGATACAAGAGAGGAGATTCCATCTGAATATGAGGAAGAACTTCCTGACTGTGAGAGCTGTTCAGCAGTGGAACTCTCTGCCCCAGAGCATGGTGGAGGCTTCTTCTTTGGAAGCTTTTAAACAGAGGCTGGATGGCCATCTGTCAGGGGTGATTTCAATGCAATATTCCTGCTTCTTGGCAGGGGGTTGGACTGGATGGCCCATGAGGTCTCTTCCAACTCTTTGATTCTATGCTTACATACACACGTGCGTGCACATACACACACACACACATACACATTATATAATATATAATATACTATATAAACATTTATTGGGGCTCCTCGAGAAACTCTTGCTTCAAAAAGGGCTCAGCGGCTGAAAAAGTTTGAGAACTCCTGACTTGGAAGTCTCTCATTCATTGGATTGCCATTTGTCGAAGTTGACTTGAAAGAAGTTAACAACCACAACAATAAATGCTGCCTGAAGTAAAACAGAATTGTGTGTGGGTGGGTGGGTGGGGGGAATCATCGCAGCCTCCCACAGTAATGGCTGTGACACCTGGCCATAAAACAAAGTATGAGGAGATTGGCCTGTGAACTTCCTTAGTATTTGTGTCCTTATACCAGATGGAGAGCTTTGTTGCATCACAAGAAAAGCCACACAACATGTTTCAGATTCCTGCCCTCATTGTGCTATGGACACATAAGGAGAAACTTTTTCTGTATTGTTGTCTTGTTAGATGGAAGCAAAAGTTCTCCTTTTTTGAGAACTGATACTCATTGTTGAAATGAGGAAATATGGACCAGTCTCTTAAGAGAAAACAGCTTTGTCAAAATATATCTGGCAATCCTGCTGACGTAAAATGGCATCTCCATTTGATGTTAGTTTGAGGTTCAAATTTGCTTCTTTGGCCACTGTTTGAGAAAATAGATTGCACCCTAATTAACCTGAATTTAGTAAAGGGAAAGGAGTCCTTTATGAGAAAACCCACAACTTCCATTGGTCAATAGTGACATCAGAGGCAGCCTTTGTCATTCTTCTGCCTCTTTGTTCTCTTAATGGTAGACTTGATGCTTTGTTCCCTCTTAAGGACAGAACTGTAAAAGAACTCATCAAAAACAGCAGCCCCTGAAGCTTGTGGTCTCAGTCTCAAACTGTGTCCCAGTCATTTAGTTAAGTGATTGGTCACAGAAGCAAGAAGAATGGTTAATATGCAACACCAGTTCTCATATATATTCATAGCTTGCCTAAAAAAAAATCCTCTGTATTGAGAGCACTGTTCATTGAGATTATTTTTGCATCGAGTAATAATTTCCTCTCTGGCAAGTGATTTCCACCATGTTTGGAAGCCCATGTTCCTCCATGGGTCACAATTTCTTTTGCCCCAGATAACATCTGTGGTGATCATTCCACAATGTTTTGCTTCCCCAGATGAATGAGAACAGAAAGTGAACAGGAAGTGACTTCTGCTCACTTCTTGCTAAAAAGAGGGTCTTTTGAGGGACTAAAATAGCTTAGGGACACCCTAAAACATGGTGAGGATGCGTCCATGTCTTCTAGAGGAAATTGGAATCAATTTTAGGCTGAAAAAGCCCCTCTTGTGAGAGTCCTCGCGGGAAGGCGTGGGGCTGAAAGAAGGGCTTCTTTTAACCCACACGCCTTCCTGCCAGGACCCTCACCTCTCCGCACAGCAACCCGGCTCTTCTTCCTCTCCTCCTTTCTTGGTGTAGCGCACACCTTCCTCTTCTCTCTTGCGCAGCACGAACCTCCCTCTCCTCCTCTTTCAGCACAGCAGGCACCTTCCTCTCATCCTCTCTCAGTGCCAATCTTTCCCACTTTTCCTTATTCATATACGCACAGCATAGTTAAAATAAACTATGGTGATTATTGGAAGGATACGTAAGCACATTTACATTGAAGAAGGTTAGAATAATGATTTAATCAGAGTTGGACAGTCTTATCTTATACGACAGTTCTATGTAAATATTCAAAAACATTTAATCTACTGATGCCTCAATTAATGTAACATTACTGGTATCTATTTTTATTTTGAAATGTACCAGTAGCCGCTGCAGTTCCCACCCTAGGGTTATACTTAAGTCAATAAGTTTTCCCAGTTTTTTGTGGTAAAATTTGGTGTCTCAGCTTATATTTGGGTCAGCTTGTACTTCAGTATATATGGCATTTATTTAGTAGACACACCTCAGTGTCCCTCCAGACTCTCCTGGGGGAGCCTTCCACAATTGTTCATCCCTGGACTATTACATTTAAATCTTGGTGGGAATGTGTACCAGAAAACAAGGGAATCTTGCTACATCCTCGTCACCTTTAGAACAGTGAAAGATTCCAATGGCAGCTTTTATAGTTTGGATATGAATACATCTTTCAACCATTCATTTGTACAGTGTACATATATCCTGTACTTTGGCCATAGGTTCTCATGGAGACAGGCATTATGGAAAAGCCATCCAAGAGAGACACATGTATAAACCTCCACAAAAATTACAGTAGGATAATTACGTATTCCCCAGTGAAGAGGAAAATTTTGGCATGGCTTGCAGAAAGGCTTGACACCTCCAAAACAATGTTGTGCTCTTAATATTATATGATGTAGAGTGGGTGATTAAAATGCCAGCCAAAGAAAAACAAAAATGGAAGTAACTATCTGTTTTTGAAACCTTTAAAAAATGTTAAGGAGTGCAAGTGTAACCAGTTTAAATGGCAAATCACCTCCTCCTCTTTTATGTAATCTTCTTCTTTGGTGTCATCCTCCTCTTTTTATTCCAGGGGGAAAAAAACATAGTCCTAGACACTCAGGGAATATTACACAGAACGATGTTGGAGAGTCACAAAAAACCCTCCAAAAAAACAAAAACCCAGGTCTGTACATTGGCTCTTCTAGTTTGTAATTTTGTTATACACACCTTTGAGCCAATTCTGATCTGTTGTGACCTTATCACAGAGGTTTCTTGGGAAGATCTGTTCAGAGCCTTCCTCTGAGGTTGAGAGACTGTGACTTGCCCTTGTCCAACATTCAGCTATTACTCCACACTGGATCCAGCTTACAGTAGAAATTCATCATAAAGTATTTTTATTCTAGTTATATTCATGTCAGCAGTCCATTTGTTTGCATTACTTATCCTGCCAGTCATTTCTTACTTATCCCAATACGGAGAGCAGAAATAGGAGACATGTCGCAGGATTACTCATTCCCTATCAGCAGGATTACTCATTCACACTTTTGAGCTTGGCCTTTTAAATAAGCAACCTGCTCATCTATATTGGAGCCCAGAAAAGGAACAGTTCATTGACGTACAAAGTTCAGTACCCAAACAACACCAGGAAAACAGGAGAGAGCTCTCAAATAACCCCCATCCACCCACTTTCAATAGCTCCCTCTGTTCCTCTCCTCCTTTTTGCTGTTTGGTGCAGCCTTCTTTAACGGCACGGAACAAGCAAGCTTTTCACCCATCTTACCTTCGCTTTGTCTGTTGCAGACTAATTGGCCTGTGATTCCAACTCCGCAAACATGTGTTTGCAAGAACAATAAAACGTGACAATAAAAGCTGCAGTATAATTGCAGACCACCTCATATTCATTCTGGCTCTTCTCAGGAAATGGGGCTGCACCAAAACATGTCACCAACTATGGTGCATTAGATTGCTTTCTTAAAATAGCATCACCAAAAAACATCACTTAGATATGACTGGCGTTATATAGGTAAACATTATGAGCAACTTAACAACCTGACATCTTTTTGTTTTGATCTTTTTTGTGGCTTATCTTAAATGGAGGAAATACAGCTACTTCTGAGAAATTTGGGGTTAAGCATTCATAACACCCTGTTAACCCTACTATTGTCCATATATATTTATACTGCCCACAAAGACACTGCAGTTTTACACCACTTTAATTGGCATGGCTCAATGCTATAGAATCATGGGAGTTGCAGTTTTGCAAGGTCTGTAGCCTTCTCTGCCAAAACTACCAATCCCAGGAATCCAAGCAGTGAGCCAAAGCAGAAGTGATGCCACGCTGCAGTAATTCACCAAAAGTTTCTTGAAGATTTGTCTTACTTCAGTAGCAGTCTCCCATCAGGGAGAGTGAGGCAGTTGTCCCAGCCAACAGGTTCTGGATTTCATGAAAGGGTAGCAAGCTGTTATTTGCTTTGCTATTATTGTATTTCTATTGCCAGGGAGAGTGAGGGAGATCCCTATGGGAGTTTTTCTGATTCTGCCTGGCAGGGTTACTATGTACCCTGACTTGCACCATTTGTTCCTTTGCTTCAGGCAGAAGTGTGACTTGGCATGACCACGCTAGAGCTTTTTTATGTTTCTATTATTCAAATGTTCGGAATGGCTTTCCAATTAAAGTGCATATATCACTATATAATCCAGAACTATAACTGCAAAATTGAATGGAGCTAAAGTCCCTACTTTGCTACCCCCCAAAACATAGTTAGAAGTCTCTCTCTTTGTGTGTAGGTAGTATCTTCAAGTTGCCTGTGGACTTCTGGTGGACCCATACATTTCACAGGTTTACATAAGCATGGAAGACTTGAGGCTGGTTTTGCCAATCCCATCCAAGTATTAACTGGGATTGACCCAGCTGAGCTTCCAAGATTGGATGAGATCCATTGTCTTTAGGTTATCTAATACACAAATCTAAAAGGACCCATCAGACAAGCAAAGATAAGTTATTTATTGAGAGCTCTCTTTTTGAAAGTCTCTCGGAAACAAGTACCATAGCTAAAAATTGCTTCAAACTATTTGATAAGTAAGCTGAAATAGGGGGGAAACTGGGAGGAGATGATAGAAACTGGGGTGTTGTAAAAGCAGCTGAAAAAGTGGGGTAATAGAAGATTAATTGGGGGTGTCTCTTCCAAATTGGGACCATTGGATGGTATATGTAAGTGGTCCCTGGACAAAGCGGTCCCTGGCCCAAGTGGTTGTCCCTGCAGTGGGACACCAGTGTTCCACAAAAAGTAAAATATGGTCCGCACCTTCGTCATTGCTACACCATTGCAACGAAGGTGACTGGTCTTGTGAAACCCTCTTATAGTGCCAAGACTTATTAAATATGGTTTTCTGTGGGTGAGCAGATGGCAACTACTGGATGGTATATGTTATGTATCAGAAACTAGATCTGATGTGGTCTATCCAATGCAAGTTTCCAAATCAGCATCCCAAATAACCAAACCAAATCTAAAGTTGACCAAAAACTGATTCGTAACCCTTTTGGTAATAATGTTGGAGAGTGGTCCTTGGTCAAGTGGTCCCTGGTCAAAGTAGTCCCTGGTCAAAGTAGTCTCGAGTCAAAGTGGTCCCTGGCCATGTGGGCCCTGGCCACGTGGTCCCTGGCCAAAGTTGTACCTGGTCAAAGGGGTCCCTGGTCAAAGTAGTCTCTGGTCAAGTGGTCCCTGGTCAAAGTGGTCCCTGGTTAAGTGGTCCTTGACCAAAGAGGTCCCTGGTTAAAGGGGCCCCTGGTCAAAGGTCCCTGGCCCAAGTGGTCCCTGGTGAAAAAAAGGTTGGGAACCACTGATATAAAGTGAGTAGATACAAGGCATCGCCCCATATTACTAGTGGACTTCTTCAGAGTATGGATAATATCCTTATCAGCGGCTGCATTTTATATCAGGGAAGTCAAGGTCCGATGTGCCCATGGTGCTGTCAGAGCCATGCCATGCTACTTACTTTCAACCAGCACAAAGTTCAGCTAGACATCTCTTATTATTAACTGAAGCAACATAAGTATCCTTCAGTTGAACAAGAGAAGGTGTTTCTCTTATTTCTTGTATAAACAAGTGTGGGTTAATCCAATGTGTGAAACAATAATTCTGTCCTCTTGCATTGAGATACTGGAACAACCATATTAATTTGACACTATGATTGAAATGAATTATAAATTATGCTAGGTTTAGGCCCAAGTTTTTGAGAGTGTGTTGCGCATGTTTAACTTGGACACACAGATTTTCATTTCCATGTTATGTATTAACTTAGGTTGCAAATCTGTGCAGTGTTTAATACTACTGGCCTCCTAGGCTTTCATTAACTTTCACATCTGAACCAGTTAATGCCCAAATAACAGTAAAGGTTTAATGATCAGAAGCAAGGTAGTTGGGAGCCTTGGGGAAAGGGAATAAGAAATAACATGCAGCATCCTTGTTGTTGTTATTATTATTTGCTGTTGACATTGTTGTCTTTGTGAAATAGTTCCATATGTTGTTTGGGACCTATTATAAAAAGCAACCGATTTATTATTTTACAATTACCTGTAAACATTAAGACATTGGCAGGTAGATCCATAATTTTTGATAAATTTGCTCTGAGAAGTGTTGTTGTTGTTGTTGTTGTTGGGACTGCTGGTGGTGTAGTGGGTTAAACTGCTGAGCTGCTGAACTTGCTGACCGAAAGGTTGGCAGCTTGAATCTGGGGAGCAGGATGAGTTCCTGCTGTTAGGCCCAGCTTCTGCCAACCTAGCAGTTTGAAAACATTCAAATGTGAGTAGATCAGTGGTACTGCTTCTGCGGGAAGGTACTGGTACTCCATGCAGTCATGCTAGCCGCATGACCTTGGAGGTGTCTATGGACAATGCCGGCTCTTTGGCTTACAAATTGAGATGAGCACCACCTCCTAGAGTTGGACCTGACTAGACTTAATGTCAAGGGGAAAGCTTTAACTTATTATTATTATTATTATTATTATTATTATTATTACCCCGCTGTATCTCCCCCGAAGGGGACTCAAAGTGGCTTAACGTAAAAGTATCAGCATAACCATTTAAAATAGACAAATATATGAACATTAAAACAGAATTAAATATAAACAGCATTAAAACAGTATTAAAAACAGATTAAAATTCCCAGTTAAAAACCATTAAAACAACACTTCTGTTGTCAAACTTCACTAGTAAATCAATGAATTTTGGATGTGTGTGTGTGTAACTGCACTAATTTATAGCTTTCTGCATAGCCATCAAGTAGGGAAGTTTTTTATTCTTATTCCTGTTTCTAGGGAGATGTTTAAAAATATATCCCTTTCAGGCTTTCCTGGCAACCAGAAGCTTTCAGGCTTTACTTGCCAAGTGGCTAAATCTTTGCACCAAAGCTCAAATTTCCTTGTGTCCCTAAAATACCTGAACTATTCAAGGGGACAATCTCTGTTTTAAAGGGTAAGTATGAACAGTCCCAATTTTTGGATTTTCAGGTAATTGGGAAGGCTTGCAAAATATGTGTGTGCCACATTTCAAGACACAAGCTTACTGTGCCTTTAAATGCCCTTAAAGATGTTTAAACACACACTTCTCACCAAGTGGGTGAAGTCTAAGAACGAATCAAGCCTGTCCATCCCTATATATATGCATTACAATATAATTTGTAATCATCATAACCCTACGACAAAGTTGGTAGTTTTGTTTTGGGGTGGTTCTAATGGTTTTTATTAATTATTATTATAAGACTTTTCTACAGCAGAATATACAGTAATGAGCAAAGCATTTGCTTCCAAATTTGTTTCATACATATAAATCCTATCATCAATAAAATGTAAACAACCCCCCACCCCCAATGGAATATTGTTGGGAATGTGCATCTTCACTCTTCCTCCATGCTCTTTAGTGAGAAGTGACCTTACACACATTTACTCACAATCAGGATTGTGCAATCTGGGTAGACCATGAGCCATTCGGTGTCCTGAATTTCGGTGGGAGTTCTGATCCATTTTTCGGGAGCCTCCCGGATTCAGGAGGACAGAAATCCATTTTTGTTTTGGAAAGCCAAAAGATTTGTTTTCTATCCAGCCCATTGGCGGCAATGGGGAGAGGGGACTTCCCAGCTCCTCTTCCTGTCATTTAAGGCATTGTTTGTCCTTATAGCCTTCATTAAGACCTGGATTAAAAGCATCAGAGTTAAGATACCACTCTTACTGTGATCCTTTCCCTTCTGTCTATAGAAAAGACCTGAGTTTAACAAAAGGGCTTAAGAAACCCACTTCCTGGGATTTTTTTCCCTTCTAGTGGCCAAAGAAACCAAAAGCAGCTGTTTTCGATAGACACTGTTCTCTTGCGGCCAGTAAAAAAAATGGTGGTGGAGCCCATGCCGTTATGGGCTTCCGAACAAGCTGAAGGCAAATGTCCAAAACAAATCCGTGCACAAGCCTACTCAAAATACCCTAGCACTGCTAAAATGAATATTTTACATTTGTATAGACATCACTGTTTTTTATGTATGCCAGCAATGATATGAAAATAGCTTGTACTTTATGCAACAATTATGCATGGATATTCCGAACTGCATGGGTATCTTGCACAACACATGCATAAGGTATGGATGATAGGTTCATGCTCTTAAGGTCTGGATAGATTTTCTTGCTTTGATTGAGCCGTGGTTCCTTGAAGAATGCTTCAGTGTTTATAAGGGGAAAGGGTCTTTTCTGTATTTGTTTATAATGTTTGTTGCCAAAAACTTGCAGCAATCAACCAGTCCCTCTGTAAGCATTGGAAATATAATTAGGTATGTGTCCAATTTAACTTAAAGGAACATGGTTGCTGCTCTGATTTGCTCCTGTAAACTCATATTTGAAAGTTAAAAGAACAAAACATTCAAGAAGATTGGCATTACAAAATAGTACTTAAAAGAGATCCATTATTTCCTTTGTAACATGGGCATTGAAGCAAGTGGCAAAGCCTGAAGTGATTTTGATAGATCCAGAGGTGTCATCATAATAGAGAGAGAGAGGTGTTAACTTATTCCTTCTCTTCCAAAACTTTTCTGGAAGAAAAAAGCTGTCATTGCTATGTTAAAACAGTGTGCTCAATTTCTAATTTGTTTCCCATAGGTATGAAATTTCTTCTGCTTTGAGCTAGAATATGCACCCCTTATTAAATGGATTTGTTTTTTTTAAAAAAAAAATAATAATCAGATAATCTTGTGGCACTTTCAAGACTCACAGCTATATGTAGCATTTAGTTCTTGTGGAGTAAAGATTACTTTATAGGATGCATGAAGTGTTACTTCGGTTGAGTGGGTGGATATGGGAGTGTAATCAGTGGGTTCCCAGGAAATTGAAATGCAAGAAGTACAAGCAGTGATATTTACCTTAAAAAAAACAGTTGCCAGAAGCAGTTTCCTTCAGCTCTCTCTCCAATGGCCAAAACAGGGACAAAAGCTTTTTATCAGCATAAGTTGATCAGCATTTTTCTGTAACTACTCAGTTAATGTTTGCTAATGGCCACATCAAGGAGTCAGGTTGGCTGGGGGATTCTGGAAGTTGTAGTAAAATAAAAAGGCCACTTGTGGACTTAACTCTACTTAAGATGCCCATGCCTTTTTATTTACTTAAAATATTTTCTATTTTGACTTCAATTTTTGTTTTTAAAAAACTATTTTGGTGTAAAGTTCAAATTTTGTTTATTTATCGTATCAGAAGTGAACCAAGAATACAGTTGTAATATATTTAAAAAGCACAATGTTAAAAAAAACTTGTCATTTTGACCAGTAGCTGGCCACTTGGAGTGCATCTGGTGTTGTGGCTGTGTTGTAATAGGTGGTCTGTGGTTTGCTGTTCTCTACACTCAACATGTCATGGACTCTACTTTGTAGCCCTATTTTTTAAGGTTAACTCTGCATCTCGTGCCAAAGTGCAGTCTGTTCAGTGCCTTCCGAGTCACCCAGTCTTCTGTGTGCCCAGGGGGAAGTCTCTAATTTGGTATCAGCTACTGATTGAGGTTCCAGATTTAGCCTGCCACTTTTGGCCTCTCGCTTGCTGAGGTGGCCCCGAGAGTATTTCTGTAGATCTTAGAAAACTATTTCTTGATTTAAGGCACTGGCGTGCTGGCTGATATCTGAACAGAGGATGGGCCGGAGATGTCACTGTCTTGGTCCTTTCATTATTGGCTGCTACTTCGTTTCGGATGTCAGGTGGTGCAATATTGGCCCTGGAATTCAACACAGAAGTTACTGTTTTGTAACAGATTTCCTATGAAGTGGGTGAGGTGGTAGTCCTTTGTAATATTACAAGTTTTTTCTCAGGAGAAGATGATTTACAGTGTCATAAGCTGCTGACAGGTCTATGAAGGCAGCTCCTGTAATCTGCTGCTTTTCAAAACCATCTTCTTTGTGCTGTCAGGTTCAACACTTGCGCAGGTTTTGCCTTTCCTGAAGCTAGCTTACTGTGGAATCATACATCGTTCAATTTTTTCCATAATTTTATGCAAAATAAGTCTCTCCAGAACTTTGTAAAATGGCACAACAAGGAGATTGGTCTATAGCTTTTTCGATCATTGTGGTCTTTGCCTGGTTTCAATATGACTATGACTCTTGCTTTTCTCCAGGTTTTAGGGATCTGACAGGATGCAATGCAGTTGTGCATCTGCTTCAGCAGCCAACACCTTGCTTTTGGACCAGAGTTCTTAATCTGTTCCATCCTGTTCCATTGGTTACTGCTATTTAAAGTTTAAATACCAGAAACCAATTAAAAATGGACAAGACTGCAATAACATTTGCAAAGTATAGTGGGGCTTTGTTAATCACTGTGGTTTGATATCCAGGATATCAAAATCTAATGATGCTGTACTCCCACTATATACAATAATGTAATAAAACGATGTTCATTATTTAAAATGACAAAATCAAGATTTATCTTTATTTATTTATTTTTAAAAATACCCGCTATGGCTGTTTGAATTGGTGGATGCAGAATTCATGGAGGTTGAGGGCCAACTAGAAGTATTCACAAACATAGCAAACCAGGTACAGAATAAAATGTACAATGTATTCAAAACACTGAGGCTAGATCAGATGGGCAATTATGCAATAAGTTTTATAAAAAGGAATCCAATTCCGAGTGTTCATTTTATCCATCTGGAACCACAGAATGTGAAAGTCCAAACAAATCCAATATACCTCATGCTGCACCAAAGGCATCTTGGGAGTAGTGTGGTTATATTTAGAGGGAACAAAGCAATTGCCATAAGTGGAAATCAGAAACATCTCAACCGAACTAGTGATTCTTTGTTGAATTTTCTTTGTAATAAAATAGGTGTTTTATCTGCATTTTAAAGCACATTGTTTTAAGTACTTTTCAGAGAATGCTCTGTATATACAGTAAGCTTGTGCATTTGGGGTAAGATTTGACTCATTTCATGTCCTGGCTTTTGGTGGGGGCCCCGATCTGTTTTTTGGAAGCCTCCTGAAATCATAAGGATAGATATCTGTTTTCCCTCTCAGGTGCTGAAATATCAGTTTTCTATTTGGGGGGGGGGGGGGGACTTCCCTTCCCAGGCTCCCCTTCCTGTCATTTTAGGCATTTAAGCTATTTAGAGGAGAGGTGCTCATCTGCAGGCAGGTGCGTGCTTTAAGGAGTCTTCTTACCTGTTTCTTACTCAAGAGGAAGCAGTTGGCTACAGGCACGCACACACGCTTTTTGTCCCTGCATGCCACATATGCACTCTTTCCAAGATAATGAGGCAAGTTCTGTTTCTATACTCTAAAGAAGATGCTCAGCTGCAAGCAGGCACGTGTGCTTCGTGGGCCTGCACACTACACAAACACTCTTTCCAAGACAGGGAGGCTGCTCACAAAAAGTAGGTGAGTAGCTCCCGCTTGCTTTAGTGTAGAGCTGATTTTCATACCAGGAGGGGTCTTCCCATTACGTGCTCCTGAAAGTAACGAACGTAACGAAAAATGGATGATCCGAAGGAAAACAGTTCCGTGCACAATCCTAATATACAGGAACACAAGTTCGCCCTAATGATTTGTCTATTGAGAAGCTCATCTGGATATTCATTCTTCTTGCATTCTCACCAGTTAGTTTAATAAGTAATTAGTTACCATGACTACCGTAGGTCATAGGCATGTATAGGCCAACCTCATCTACCCTTTCCCCCTGAAAATAAGACCTGCTTTGAAAATAAGCTCTAGCGTGATTTTTCAGTAACCTTACCTTGACAAATGGATATTTTGACCTAGGTTTTTTTAGTTGATTTTTTGACTAAAATTTCTAGAGTTCTATTATTTATTTATTTGCTTCATTTATATCCCGCCTTTCTCACCCCCGTAGGAGGACTCAAGCTGGCTTACAACTCTGGCAAGATTCAATGGTACTTAAAACATAGTTATAAATCCTATCCCATATATTAAAATCAGTTAAAACAGTTAAACAATAAAACACATAGAATAATAACAGATTAAAACATGTAAAGTACATGATTCCATTCATATGTAACCCTTGCTCATAATCCTTATTCAGGCTGTGTTGAAACAGTAATAATTCATTCTGCAAACGCTTGTGTACAGAGCCATGTCTTACCTTTTTTTCTGAAAACCAGAAGAGATGGGGCCTGCCTGGTGTCACTGGGGAGGGAATTCCACAATTGGGGGGCCACCACTGAGAAGTCCCTGTCTCTCATCCCCACCGATCACGCTTGTGAAGGTGGTGGGACCGAGAGCAGGGCCTCCCCAGCCAATCTTAAAGCTCTTGTTGGCTCAAAGAAGGAGATGTGTTTGGACATCTTTCCTTCTATCACATTCTACATAAGGATATCGGATAATTACTGATAACAATGTTAAGAATACCCAAAGTAGCCCTTTTCTTTAGCACATAGACTTCAAGCTTTCCCTCTGCCACATTCTCCTACTTCACATGATGTATGTAACCTACCCTAACCCTAATCTGTGTGATGCATGTTGCATAAGCAAAGACAGCCATGACTTGACATCTTTTATGATGTGCCCTCTGTTATACTCACGAAATCTGTCTTGAAGTTTGAATCACCTTGTTAAAATGTGCTTGGGGTTATACAGAGACTTGACGTTATCAAGGATGAGACCATGGCTTTTGACCCTTGAGAAAGTCACACTCTCTCAGCCTCAGAGAAACACAATGACAAACCTCTTCCAAACAAATCTTGTCAAGAAAAGTCTGTGGTAGGGCCACCTTCAGTTGAAAATGACTCAAATTACACAACAAAAATAACAGAAACAGCAACGCAGGTCTAACCTACTAACCTACCCTAACCCTAACCCTTCCACATTCATTGGGGTTTGGGGCACAAGACCCCCGTGAAAGTGGAAAACCATGAGTAAAGAAATGGCTAGTTTTTAAATTTTTACTTCTCTAGGAATTCAGAGGTCTTTCCACAGCAGATGTGGGCAACCTTTGGCCCTCCAGGTGTTTTGGACTTCACCGGTGGTTAGGAATTGTGGGAGCTGAAATCCAAAATACCTGGAGGGCCAAAGTTTGTCAATTCCTGTAATCTACAGTCAACTTCTACTGGAAGCTGAATGTAGAGTCTCATTGGAGGACCAGGAAAATCTTTTAGGGCCCTTCCACACAGCCCTATATCCCAGAATATCAAGTTAGGAACTTCTACATTATCCGAGTGTGGACTTATATAACCCAGTTCAAAGCAGATATTGTGGGATATTCTGCCTCGATATTCTGGGATATAGGGTTGTGTAATCTCAGAAATCTCTGGGTACTTCAGCTTGATTGCAGTAAGTTGACCATAGAATCACACCAGAGGTCCTAGATTTTCTTTGAAGGAACATTTTAATCACATCTGAGAATAATCAGATCTGCATACGTCAAAACTGCAAATGTGAAAGGATGACTGATTGTACATTAACCTTCCTGTTTCTCCTTTTTTTGGTAAAAGCACTCTGAGGTTGGCAGCATGGAGCCCATGAGACCTTTAAAATGTGTTTTAGACCCTTTGTTCCTCATTCCACCCACACTGCCACTATCAAATTGGCTGCCACCACAGTCTGTCCATGAAATCTGTGCTCTTGATGTTTACGTTCTTACATTATCTGCCTCCAGAGTGAAATGTTTCCCTTTTCCCTTACTTAATTTAGGATATTTTTAGTATCTATGGCCAATGCTTCTAGCACTGTTCACTACCTTGAGTGCCATTTGTTCGCAAACAGGAAAGATATACATTTAATTGATAAAACAATTAAATACATTTAATTTATTTGATGTAATTAGTAAAATAAAGGTAAAGGTTTCCTCTGACTAGTCATGTCCGACTCTGGGAGGTGATGCTCATCTCTATTTTTAAGCCAAAGAGCTGGCATTGTCCATAGACACCTCCAAGGTTATGTGGCCAGCATGGCTGCATGGAGCGCCATTACCTTCCTGCAGAAGTGGTACCTATTGATCTACTCACATTTGCATGTTTTCAAACTACTACAAAAGGTTGGCAGAAGCTGGGCCTAACAGCAGGAGCTCACCCCACTCCCCAGATTCAAACTGTCAACCTTTTGGTCAGCAAGTTCAGCAGCTCAGTGGTTTAATCCGTTGTGCCACCAGGAGTAATTAATTAATTAATTTAATGAATGTAAAATTATTCAGTTAAAATCTTAACAACCAGATTAAAAACATAAAGTATTACTATGCATCAGTGAAGACAATAGAATATTTTCTTATAAGATGCATCCAATTTCTTTTCCTATGGATAGAGATAATTTAAAGGAAGCAAGAATTAGTCAAAAGGAGTGGGATAGGAAATGAGAATAAATTAAAGGGTGGCTAAAGGTACAATTGGCTAATCTACCAACTACCCCTTTTCATCTGTAGGAAGTTAGAGATACATAGCTGGCGCTGCTACTTTAAAGAATCTAAGTGGAAGTTTGTATAAACAAAGCAGGCTCTTAGTAACAAAAAAAATGTTTGCTATAAGATTAGAGTAACAACTAGTTTCCATATGGAAGCAAGCGGAAAACTTCTTCCCAATGAGACAAATTCTCTTTGGGATGTCAGTAGTTACGATAGATAAATGGATTGTGAAATAAAAATTCATGTTGAATCTTTACAATCACCTGAAAAATAAAATGTGAATGATAAGTTTGCCGAAATTATGAGTGATCTTTTTAAGAATTAAGTCTAGTGGTAGAGGAGCGGCATTGAAATGAATGGATTTTAAAATCACTGTTTACGTAAGTCCCACTGGCATCAGAGGGTCAAACCCATGACTAAAACTAAGTTTAGTCAATCAATCAATGATTTATTGTGGTCTATGACCAGCACACTATAGAATGGGGCACAGTTGCCCAAGGAAAGGGAATTTAGTCTTAAGAGTACAATTGGTCCTCCATGTTTGTGGGTTTGACTTTTGTAGGTTTGATTATTCATGGTTTTGAATCATCTCTAGGTTCCCCAGTGTGACTGCATAAAGTGATGCTGAAGACTAAGCAATTCCTAGAGATCAGTCACTTCTCAGATTACACCTGGAATACTGTGTCCAGTTCTGGGCGGTGGGCGCCATAATTGAAGGGAGATGTTGATAAGCTGGAATGTGTCCAGAGGAGGGCAACTCAAATGATCAAGTGTCTGGAGAACAAGCACTATGAGGAGCAGCTTAAAGAGCTGGGCATGTTTAGCCTTCAAAAGAGAAGGCTGAGAGGAGACATGATGAGGGCCATGTATAAATATGTGAGTGGAAGTCCTATGAGGAGGGAGCAAGCTTGTATTCTGCTTCCCTGGAGACCAGGACGTGGAGCAATGGCTTCAAACTACAAGAAAGGAGATTCCACCTGAACATTAGGAAGAACTTCTTGACTGTGAGAGCTGTTCAGCAGTGGAACTCTCTGCCCCGGAGTGTGGTGGAAGCTCCTTCTTTGGAGGCTTTTAAACAGAGGCTGGATGGCCATCTGTCAGGGGTGCTTTGAATTCGATTTTCCTGCTTCTTGGCAAGGGGTTGGACCGGATGGCCCATGAGGTCTCTTCCAACTCTGTGATTCTATGATTCTAATATGGAAGCTTCTCGGAAAGGCAACTTCACCCTGTTATGCTGGAAAACTCACGGTGGCACAGTGGGTTAAACTGCTGAGCTGCTGAACTTGCTCACTGAAAGGTCACTGATTTGAAACCAGGGAGTGGGGTGAGCTTCTGCTGTTAGACCCAGCTTCTGCCAACCTAGCAGTTCCAAAACATGCAAATGTGAGTAGATTGAAGGTAACAGCACTTCATGCAGTCATGCTGGCCACATGACCTTGGAGGTGTCTACAGATAATGCTGGCTCTTCGGCTTAGAAATGGAGATGAGCACCACCCCCCAGAGTTGTACACAACTGGACTTAATGTCAGGAAAAACCTTTACCTTTACCTATGCCAGGAAAATGGGGAGTTTCGTCAGGCTGGAGTCCTCAAATCTTGCCTTTAACAATCACATGGAGACTCAAGATTGCCCTTTGTTAAAGTAGAAGAACTCTGCCAAGGAGTAAGAAAACTTGTCACTCTGCAGCACAAGTTGTAGGAAATGCATATAGGAAAGTTGTCATTAAAGTGTTATCCGTACCATGCTACTAATTCTTGTGTAAAGAGAGCCCACATGCTTTGTCCAAGGGAACCTTATTTGGCTCCCTTCCTACTTTCCTTTTCTCAATAAGCTAATATCTGTTTAAACAGGGCTTCTGTTTTTAACTACTTGGGATAGTGCAATGGGTAGGTTTTAATATGTTTAATTGTTTTAAACTGGTTGTTTAATCATTTTAAATTTTGTATTTCAGAATAATTTAACTACATTATTTCATGTAGAGCATGAGTTGCTTTGTTTCCCTTTTGGGAAAAAGCAGGCTATAAATTAAATAAATATGGCACTGTTGCTATGGTTCTATTTATCCTTAGTTTATTTAGTGTAGACCCAGGTTGGTTGCCAGGTTGCAGTACAGAAAAATATCCAGTGGAAGAAATCATGGGTTAAATCCTATTGTTAGTCCCATCTACAGTCAACGCTGGGAATCAATGGGTCTGAAATAAGTGTTGATTCAGCGAGTGCCGTTCTTTCAATGGATATACTCTAGGAGTGGATCTATACTTTAGAATGAATGCAGTTTGACACCACTTTAACTGCTATGGCTGAATACTATGGAACCATGAGATTTGTAGTTTGGTGAGACTCTAGTGCAGGCATGGGCAAACTTTGTTTTGGACTTCTAGGCTGTGTTAGGAATGGTGGGAGTTGAAGTCCAAAATACCTGGAGGGCCAGAGTTTGCCCATGCCTGATCTAGCATGATTTGGCAGAAAAGCCTCTCAGGATTGAGCCATGAGAATTAAAGTGGTGTCAAACCACATTCATTTTTTTAGTGTAGAATAGAATCATCTGAGGCTAACAACTAGCTTTAGCCCCATGGTTTCTGGTTTTTAGAACTAACAGGTTGTAACATAGAATTAATAAGTAAGAGATGGTTTTTTCCTCAAACCATTTCTGATTACCTGTTTTATTTATTTATTTATTTCAAATATTTATATCCTGTCATTTTCAACACCCGGTGGGATGGGACTCAGGGCGGCTTACAACTGGCAACAATTAGATGCCAACAACAAAACAAACAAGAGCAATATACACAAGTTAAACACTGGTTAAAACATTAAATTATAAAATATCCATTAAAATATTATTAACAACAATACAACCACGTCCGAATCCAATACAACATCCAGAGTCCCAGTCTGAGGCCTGTCCATTGTCAAATCTCATGAGTGATTGCAATTGCTAAGCCTGCTACCCGAATGCCTGGTAGCCATGATTTGAGCATTTTTCTAAAGGAGAGGGGAGATGGACCTGACCTAATTTCATTGGAGAGTGTGTTCCACAAGCAGGGGGCCACAACCGAGAAGGCCCTGTCTCGTCCCCACCAATCGCGCTTGCGAGGGTGGCGGGATAGAGAGCAGGGCCTCCCTCAATGGCCTTAAACTCTGATGTGGATCATAGAGGGAGATACATTCAGACAAGTAAGCTGGGCCGGAACCATATAGGGCTTTATAGGCCAAGGCCAGCACTTTGAATTGTGCTTGGAAGTGGACCGGCAGCCTGTGGAGCAGACATAACAGGGAGGTAGTATGCTACCTGTATTCTGCTCTGGTGAGTAATCTTGCTGTGGCCTGTTGGACTAGTTGGAGTTTCCAAACAGTCTTCAAAGGCAACCCCATGTAGAATGCGTTGCAGTAATCTATTCGCGATGTTACAAGAGTGTGGACCACCGTGACCAGATCAGACTTCCCGTTCTCTCCCTATTTCAGTTTTTCAAGACAATGCAGAGCCTTTTCCAAATCTTTATAGTTTAACATCAAAACTTTTGAAACCGTAAGCTGTATTCTGAAGTGTGATTACTTTCTGAAGCACAGATTTCTTACAATGTATTTTTTTTAAATAGTTTCCTGTTGGTATTCAGAATAATGAAAGAGAGAGCACTATGGCAACTCCTTTAAATGTAGTTGTCAAACTACAGTACAAGTGCCAGGAAGTGTTGATTTGACAACTCAGACTGCCTATTAATTTGGAATCGCTAATCCTCTGAATTCCAAAGGGCTTTTGAACACATTAAGCATATTTTCTTCGTTTGGTACTTAGGGACGGGGGGAGAGGGGGTTAGAGACAATAATGTCTCAATTATTTCGGGCTCCATGTTACAATGGTCCATTTTTAACTCTCCTGTTTGCTGTATTTATTTCCTTTTTGTGGGAACAGCACTGATGTTTCCAGAACATTATGTGAAAGGATCATTTTCTTCCGACGCATAGGGGCCTTTCCACTGTGTTAGAATGACGGGCTTTTTTGCAGCCCATGTCTGTACTGTGAAAAACAAGTTACCAAGAACTGAGGAGAGGCACAATCTGCCAAATATTGCTTCTTTGGATCATACAGAGGATTCGGAGAATGAAAAGATGAACTCAGATGTTCCTCTGTGTCTGAAGAAGAGGTTTACGGGCAATTGGCACTGACACAAGTTAGGATATTGGCTCTTTTCATGAAGTATCATTATTGGCTTTCAATTGAAGATATAGAGAAAAAAATATTTTAATAGGTTTGTGGTGTCATGTTAGAATGTCGGATCAGGACACCGCAAGTCCAACGTTCAAATTTTCTCTTAACCATGGCAAGTAACACTTTCTCAGCTTCAGAGAAAGGCAATATCAAACCTCTTCTGAACAAACTATGCCAAGAAAATCCCACATTAACATTTCCTTAGGATGCATCTACATCAGTGGTTCCCATCCTGTGGTCCATGGAAACACCAGTGGTCTGCAAGAGCTAAAATATGGTCTGCAGCCTCACTGTTACTACACAGTTGCGACGAGAGCGACTAGTCTCGGAAAACACTTTTATAGTGCCGAGGCTTATTAAATATGACTTTCTGTGGGCGAGGAGATTGTGACTACTGGGTGGCATATGTTCTGTGTCAGAAACTAGAGCTGATGTTGTCTATCCAATGCAGCATCCCACATAATCAAACTGAATCTGAAGTTGACCAAAAACTGATTCATAATCTTTTTGGTACTAACGTTGGAGAGTGGTCCCTGGTCAAGTAATCTTTGGTCAATAGACACAAGTGGGAGATGGAATAGGCAAGGTTAAGAACACTAAGAAAATAATATTTGATATGTATTTTGAAATAGTGATGGATTGTGATATTATTCTATCTGTGTCTGCAATAAAAACATATATTGACCAGTTGGGAACCACTGATCTACACTGTAGAATTAATGCAGTTTACTTTCCCTGGTTCAGTGCCCTGGAATCATGGGAGTTGTGTTAATTGCAATAACATATGACATGACAGTACAATAACATATATTGCTTTAAATGCCTATTTATGTTTTATCTTGATTGCTTACAATATTTTATATTTATACGTTCGACTGTTGTTTGATTTTGTATTATATTCTTAACATGTTGGAAGCTGCTTTGGGTCCCCACTGTGGGAGAAAAGTGGCATATAAAGAAAGATGTATTATTATTATTATTATTATTATTATTATTATTTTACTGACACAAAAACGCAGTATGTCACAGGAAATGAAACCTATAAACTGGATTTCATATCACAAAATCACAAGTCGAACACTTCCCAAGTGTCTAGGACTGTGTGATGTATTTATTATTAATAGTAATAATCACAGTCTTTAGCTTTCTCTTTCTCTCACCAAATTACAACTCCCATAGACACATGGACTTTGCATTGTACTTCTCACATGTCATTGTTATAAGGAGCCATCTGTATTCATAGCAAATCTGTTCCAATTCTGAAGAACTTACACTGCTTTTTTGTCTTTGTTTGATGGGTTAATACTCCTACTTGGTTCTGATACTTGGTTCTGATGCACAAAGTGAAACTGTACTGGTGGGGAAGATGTCGTGAGACTACTAGTAATATAACAGTTCCTATACTGGTAGGACACTGTCAATGAAAAAGAAAAACTGGAACAGGTGTTGGTGTTGAATTAAGATGGATAAAGTTGCTTGCTGCTGAATTTATTCAGTTCTCCGTGTGTTGTCACGCACTGGGCCTGTGAAAAGGTCTGTAGACAGGACGTGCTCTGCATGCCCAATGGGACGCCAGGGATGCTTCGAATTAGAAGCCCTATAGATTTCCCTAAACAAAGTCTTTAGAAACTTGGAAAGTTTAACAAAGTTCTTTATTAGTGCTTAGGTCTACAATAAATCAAACAAATACTTCAAGGCTTTGAATCAACTGGTGGCTTTCTTAATCTTGCCCACAAGGGACAGGCAACTATCTTCATGAACTGTTTCTTCTCTATCAGGGAAATCCTTGACCTCTACCTGGGCAATCTGTCTTAGGCTCTGCTGGCGTGGGCCCCTACACCCGGTCCAAATTGCGTTATGGCTGCCGCAAGTGGTCCTTACCAAACAGAGTCCTTTTGTAGATTTCCAAGAGGACAGAAGGTCTTCAATTCCCAGCGAAGGCTGGCTGTAAAGCTGTGGGACTGGATTCCCCCAGCAAAAGCTATGCTTCTCTGTAGAGCTGTAGGATTGAATTCCCCCAGCAAAAGCTGTAAAAGACGAAGCTTTCTACAGGTGGAACTGACTCACACCCTGTACGAAAGGCTTCTCTGTGAGAACCAGAAAAAGGGGAGGAACTAAAGAACCTAATGATGATTGATGGGTCATTGGCCCTATAACTGCAAACCAAGGGAAGCCACCTTATTGCAAAATGCATTGAACATTGAAATACATGCAAACACTCAAAGAAAGAAAAAGAAGCTGGAGCTCCTGGTACAGCCATACCAGAACACTCAGTGTGCTTCATTGTTATTATTTGTCATCAAGGTACTATTAAGTTATGGTGATTTCCAACACAGTTCTTACAAACTGAGGGTTGTGCCTTTTTATTGCACCAGTCCATTAGGAATGTGGTTTTCCTCTCTTCCTGCCAGGCATTAATATCTTTGCCCAGTGAGTCATGATATGTCCAAAATATGTTAGCCTCAGATTGGTCATTTCGCCTTCTAGGTTCATGATATTTGTTTTTTTGGCAGGCATTAATATGCATAAAACTTTCTTCCAGCACCACATTTCACATGAGCTAATGTCCTTCCTGTTAGCTTTCTTCTCTGTTCATTTTTTTGCATCCATACATAGATTCAAAAGTACTATAATCTGGATTATTCTGATTTTAGTATTTCTGCTGCCCTTATATCTTTTTATTTGATATTTCCTGTGACAATATAACATTCTCTTAGCAAAAGACATCATCTACGAAAATACCTGATAAATGAAGACAGACAACTGTCATTTTCTGCCCGACAGCCAGTGGAACACATGATTTTAATCAATGACACAGTGATTAAATGCAGAACATATATTGAGATGTGTGGAATGGAGATGCAACTTTGAGCATTTGCAGAATTGTAAACATTTTTTATTCTTTTTTGTAAAAAAAACTTAATTGCACTGAAGTAAAAAGCTCATATTTGTTATAGTAACACTAATAGGTAAAACCGATTCATTTTATTAGTTTTGACCATTAATAATCACATTTAAAAGAAACCTTATAGGCAGTCTTCCCATCATTGCTCTTGTCCTAAGTGGAATCTTTTGCATGGTTCTGTTCCATGCAAAACTTGCCTACTTTGCAACTACCGTTCTTGTTTCCTGCAATTCCCTTCCTGCTAGGCTTCAAATAAAAACTTAGCTTGCATTAAAATGTTTCCAGGCTTTAAATAGTTCTTTATTTCTTGGATGTAAGGATTGGAAAATATCAAAACTATGAGCCAAATGCATGATAAAAGTAACAAGTTGAAGAGAGATGTTGACAAGCTGGAATCTGGAGAGATGTTGACAAGCTGGAATGCGTACAGAGGAGGGCAACTAAAATGATCAAGGGTCTGGAGAACAAGCCCTATGAGGAGCGGCTTAAAGAGCTGGACATGTTTAACCTTCAGAAGAGAAGGGATAGAGGAGACATGATGACAGCCATGTATAAATATGTGAGGGGAAGTAATAGGGAAGAGGGAGCAAGCTTGTTTTCTGCTATCCTGGAGACTAGGATGTGGAACAATGGCTTCAAATTACAGGAAAGGATATTCCACTTGAACATTAGAAAGAATTTCCTAACAGTGAGAGCTGTTCAGCAGTGGAACTGCTCCGGAGTGTGGTGGAGGCTTCTTCTCTGGGGGCTTTTAAACAGAGGCTGAAGGGCCATCTGCCGGGAGTGCTTTGAATGAGATTTTCCTGCTTCTTGGCAGAATGGGGTTGGACTGAATGTCCCTTGAAGTCTCTTCCAACTTTATGATCCTTTGATTCTAAATGCCAAAACGTGCTAATAAGATTGTTGATGATGGACAACTACAATGAAAAGGAGCCTTTCTAAATAGAGACAAACTCTTTACAATTAGCAGCTTACATTGAAAGAATGGATTCTTAGTGATTGTCTTACCAGAAACGTTACAGATGCACTGCCGAAGGACTCCAGATGCAAATATGAGAAGAACTCTACTCGAGTACAATTGGACACCCAAACAGGTAAGCAAGAGAGTTTCTTCCTCTATCTGCCATGCAACTTGCCATGGTTGCAATATTTCTCTCCTATTATTTTGCCCTGTAATAGTTAACCATGTAGTCGTTTTACAGGACTTGTTTTTTTCAATAAATTCACATGTGAGTCTCTTTCACAAGCCAACTTAGGACACTAGGTGCTGTGCAGACAGCACACTGGGGTTATTAAGTACAACCCAGGGAAATCCCCACCATTTATTGGAGAAGTCTATGGGAGACACACAGCCACTTTTGTTGTTCAACACTGAGCATTCTGTTCTCCCTACGAAATCCAGTTCCCAACTACCTGTGAGTCATTCTTTCTTGCAGGACGAGCGCCAAACGTTTGAAAGGAAAAGCAAACAGCATTCACTGCAAAACTGAACATTGGAAAAGTGAGTATTGCCTGAGTGAATTTCCAAATGCTGGCATACAGTCAACTTGCATTTCCTTCCTTCCTTCCTTCCTTCCTTCCTTCCTTCCTTCCTTCCTTCCTTCTCTAGCAATAAAGATATTAGGAATATTTAAGAAAATAGGGATGATGCTTGAAGCACAGGAGGAGATGTTGCTGTTAACCATCTTTCATGAGTATGTATTTGCCAGTCATAAGTGAATATCCATTTACAATACTTGTCTGTTTTAATTTCTGCTTGTTCTTTATGGCTCCCCTTATGTTTGTCTTGTCTCTCCACAGGCAACCAGGTAGCCACTCAACATTCACATTACTGTCACAAGATCTACAGAGACAAATAGACAAGGAAGCAACAGTTAGTGGGGAATTGTTCATGGCAAACAGCAATGCAGAAAGTTCAGTAGTACCCAACAATGCAATGAACTACAGAGAAATTGTACTTGCTGCTCTGTTGTTTGCTAAATCACTCAAATATGCCCAAGAGTCTTATGAGAATTGTCTTTGTCTTGTTGTGATGTTCCTGTGATGTTCATCAGCTTCAAAACTGTTCAATAAAAATGGTGCCTTGTGTTGGATGTCTTTCTGTTCGGCTCATGACTGGTCGATGTCTTCATTGGGCGGATTCACACTGGGAGGTGTCTGGCCCTCCTGCGTTGAAGCATTCTGTGAGTTTGAGGGCTGTTGCAATGTCCTCCTTTCCGTGTCCAAATGTCTCCTTTTTCTTTATCCTTAGAAAATACTTGTTGCCGTAATGCATGCAGCAATACATACCTTTATCCATGTTTGTTTGTGCGTTATGAAAATTATCAGCATTTTGATACTGCAATAGGATTTGAACTCATTTCATGGTTTCAACCAATCATTATTCATATGTAGCTTTTTTTCAAAAATGCAATTCTGGATGAAAGATCTTACGCTTTCTGTGAATTGCAGAGATTCTACAAAATACTCTTTATCATTTTTATTCTTCATCTGCCCAATAGAAAACTTCTATTCAGAGTTGTGAAAGACCATGTGGGATAGTGGTTTTAGTGTTGGACTAGGGACTAAGGGAGACCAGACCTGATTGGCCATGGGAACCACCTGGATGACCTTGGATAACTCATATTTTCCCAGTCTTAGAAGAAGATAGTGACAAGACTCCTCTGAATAAATATTGCCAAGAAAATGCTATGATAAATTCACCATAATAAGTCTACTTGTTTTGGGAAACTAGAATCTCCATAACCTTTTGAAGAAAAATAGCATTCCCCACCATTTGAAAATCACAACCTTTTAAAAAAGTATGATCTTCCAGAGAAGAGCAACCCCCCCCCCCCAAAAAAAACCTTGTTTGAATAAAATGTTCTCATTAGTGGTATACATGTAGTTGGTTTTCAGTTGTTAGACTGATAACTTGGTTGTCTCAGTTAGGAATAGAGATTATGCCAATGTACAGAGCATAGCAGTTCTTCAGAAGTGGTTTTTTTTCAGTGCCCAAAACATCTAGTTTCCCATAAAACATCTTGTTTCTATATCATGCTCTCAAGAAACAAAAATAAAGTAGACTTCATTAAAAGTAACATATTTGGTTTACTCACAACCTTCATGTATTCATCATACAGAAACATATCTTGTCAATCCAAATATAGATAGGTTTAAAGTAGTTTCTCTGTACAGATAACACAGGGAATCTTTCTTGCAATAAATAGCAACATGAGTTTTCTCTTGACAGTCCAAGTCTAAGCAGATAACAGTCTAGGGCCCCTTCCTCACAGCTGAATAAAATCCCAAATTTTCTGCTTTGAACTGCAATATATGACAATGTGAACTCAAATAACCCAGTTCAAAGCAGATATTGTGGGATTTTCTGCCTTGATATTCTGGGATATATGACTGTGTGGAAGGGCTCTGAGAGTCTAATAAAGTCAGAGATCAGAGCAGTCTCAGATCTGATCATGTGGTCTGCAGCCCCTCCCACAACCTCAAAAAACATAGAGTAAAGGGAAAGCTGCTTACCAAAACATAGATACACGATACAGTATGCAAACAGTATCATACACAAACAAATTACTAGTGGAGGCTTGAAGAAGGTTACTATTTCCAACAACTTGAAAACACGTAACAACAGTGGAAAGTTGTACACTATGAGAACTCCATTTAGGAAACATTTTGTGCATGTTCAGTTTGATTACTAACTATAGGCTAGGATATATTTCAAATGGTGAAAAATGGTTTAGATTGTATAAAAGAGGGCCAGACTGCCAATGAATTAAAAAAGGGATTGGTCTCCACATTTAAACACTTTTAACCCCTTTTCAATTAAATAAATACTCAGATGCACACAGCTTAATCAATTAGACCAAAAGAACATATAATTAAGAAAGAACAGATTCATTTTATTCTTTGTATTTCCTTGTTTCTATCTGAAACTATTCCCTATACAGTAAATAGAACACACTTTTTTCATTTAACCAAATTATATCCTTTTCACCATAATTGATTTCCTGTAGTTACAAAAAATGTGATAAAATTAAAATGGGAAGAAACCTGACACCTATCATCCATTTTTGCTTCTTTTTGATTTTTTAAAAAATGTGCATAGCGTATCAAATCTATTAATAATAAAAAATAAATGCTGTTATTTTGTTTTTAATGAAGCAAAAGGAAGCCCCATTGAACTCAGCAAGACTTTTTGTGTGAATTTCTCCATAAATCCTAAGATTGAAGGAAAGGTAGAGTTTCAGAGTTCTTAACTGGGAGCAGGAAGTTTTCATTATGTTTTGGTACAATGGATCATTTATTGGAAACTGCTCTTCTGTAGTATGAAGCATCTCTTCATGTCATGCTCTCTGAATAATGCCTCTTGAGGATGGGAACACAATAACGGTGTCACAGGCAGGCTCAATGAGGATATAAATAGCTTTCTTCTAGACATCATTAAGTTGCACGCAGCTGCAGTGGGTGTAGGTGGGTGGGTGTAAAAGCAGTATAATGGTAACCTGGTACACAGAGGTTCCTCTTTCTCAGATTACGTCACCCCACAAGGCTTTTGTTTCCCAGCCTCAATTACAACTCTGTCCCAAGCTGAGTGAAACATAATAAGCTCTTAGCAAATTTGAAGAAGAGTCATTGGTAAAATTGAGAACTATATTCAATTGTTTGCTTTGCTTTAGGGAAAAATTGTTTCCCATATGACTTACAAACAAATTCAACTTAGGAACAAGCCTACAGAACATATTGTGTTCTTAATTTGGGGAACTGCCTGTATAGAAAAACTCACTATAGTCTTGAAGGTGAATGAAATAAAAAAAAAGTCTTAACTGGACCACTCCATGCAAGTAAATCTTCACCGGTGGATTTACTTGCATGGAAGACACTGTGAGGATCAACATCCTGTTGTCTTTCCCAGAGATTAAATTGGAGAGTGAGATGCAGGAAGAGAATGGCAATGTTTGGATAAGGGGGAATGGAGCACAGATAGGAGGGCCAGTATAACAAAGTCAGCAAAACAGAAGTTGGGGAATGCAACTGTGAGGTTGAAGTTGGGAAATTTGAATGGGAAGGACAGCAGACACCAAGCTCATCAGGGAAAAGACACACAAAAAAGAAATAGTTTGGTGAAGGGTGAGAAATAGGTGGTCTTTGAGAAATTAGGTGAAATTGAGAGACAGATAAAGGAAAGGGCATTAGAGGAACCTAGAAGATTGGGAGCATGGGAGCAAAGAGATAAAATAAACAAACTATTTCTTCTGTGGATACCCAGAGCCCTGCTTATTGTTTTCTCTCTCAAAAAAATAATGAAATCAAGCCAATTGTGCATTCTGTGGTGTGAAATTAAACATTTTGGCTTTCCAACTCCTTACAATACTTCTCTACTTCTGTATACATTCTCAAGACTACTGCTTCTAGTAAAAACCTCAGGACCACCTATAGGAATTGTAATACAGGTTGCTCATCTATTATCCGAACTTTAAAATACTCAAAAATTGTTTGAATAGGTGGATGCGATAGTGATACCTTTGCTTTCTGATGACCTGACGCACACAAACTTTGTTTTACATGCAACTCTATTAAAATATTGTGTGTAAAATTATCTTCAGACTATGTATACAAAGTGTATATGAAACAGACATGAATTTCAGACTTGGATCCCATCTCCCAAGATAACTCACTCATTTAGGTCAGTGGTTCCTAACCTGTGGACCACCAGTTGTCCCCAAGAACAAAAATATGGTCCTAAGCATTACTACACCGTTGCCTCAAAACCATGTGGCGATGAGAGTGGCTGGTCTTGCAAAACCCTCTTATAGTGCTGGGGCAACAGGGATGTCATGTCAGGAAGGGGAAGGGATGACTACCCATGAAAGATCACTACTACCGCATCATATCTAAATGATTAAATATGGTTTTCTGTGGGCAAGCAGATGGCAACTACTGGATGGCATACATATGTACTGTATCTGAAACTAGAGCTGATATGCTCTATCCAATGCATTTTTTTGAATCAGCACCCCAAATAACCAAACCAAATCTAAAGTTGACAAAAAATTAATTCATAACCCTTTTGGTGCTAATGTTGGAGAGTGGTCCCTGGTCAAAGTGTTCCTTGGTCAAGTGGTCTTTGGTCAAAAAAAGGTTGGGAACCACTGATTTAGGAGCTTCCAGTTTGGTATAGTGATATAAAATTGGATCTAACTTCCCATCTAACGTACACAGGTCCCCAAGAATAGAGTGCTTTAGGTGTATATTTTGGCATGGCATTAGGTTGAACTAGATGGCACTTGCAGTTTTCTCCAGTACATTTAATTTTTCCTGCCTGGGCATAGTAACTTGGATTGATTCCTGCTGAAAATTTCCAAGGTTTGACTCAGATCTTCCAACATCTTAAGGCCAGTTTGAATTCCAATTCTGTCTATTGAGTTATTGTTTACCTCCCCACACACTATTTGATGTCATCTGCAAATTTGATAAGCATGCTTTCCAGCCCATCATTGTTGTTTCAAAAGATGATGAGCAATACCTCTATATTTTAATGAAATTACCAATATCTGCTACCTAAATAAAGTACAATTTTCTTTTCTTAGTTTGCTTCTTTTTGAGACAACACTTCTACGCACCTTCAATTTAACTTGTTTCATTTGGGTAATCTTTTCACACACTGCTTCAGTTTGTAATCCTCTTCATTCCTTGTCACATGCATATTAAACCTTCTATAAATCAGAGATTTAAAATTCTAAAACAAACTTTCCCCTTTCCTCTGTAAATGCCTGAGACCCTCACCATGAATTACTAATAGCTCTTTTGTCCTCTGCCAGTCTGGAATGTCTTGTGCCAACCTTTTACATTCATATCGACACTTGACACTTGACTCTCCCTCCCACATTGTATAGTGTTAATAGAGGCATAAGCTGCATTACAAATTTATTATTTATCTAGAGAAAAAGTAATAGCTTGAAAAAATATCCATAGTGTAATGTTATAGAAGGCCTTGTTCAATGTGTTGTGTTTTTCTTCCTTAAGCCCTGTGCTAATATAACTTTCTTGACTTTGTTTAAACATGGTAAAACTTATGCAGTTGGGAATGACTGGAATAGCCTATCATGGCGTAACCAAAACTGAACTGGAATTATTAATTATTGTTTAGACCAGGGCTTCTTAAACTTTTCCACTCACGACCTCTATTTGACTGTGACCCAGGTATTTTGTGGTTGTTTATTCATTCAGTCACTTTCGACTCTTCCTGACTTCATGGACCATGCCAGAACTCCCTGTCAGTCATTGCCACCCCCCCCCCCCCTTCAAGGTCAATACCATCCATCCATCTTGCCCTTGGTCAGCCCCTCTTCCTTTTTCTCCAGTATCATTCTCTTCTCCAAGCTTTCCTGTCTTTTCCTTATGTGGGCAAAGTCCTTCATCTTTGCCTCTAATAGCCTTCCCTCTAGTGAGCAATCAGGCATTATTTCCTGGAATATGGGCTGGTTTGATCTTCTCGCAGTCCAAAACACTCTTAGAATTTTTCTCCAACACCACAATTTGAAAGCATCTATCTTCCTTCACTCAGTCTTCCTTATGGTCCAGCTCTCACATCCATAGGTTACTCCAGGGAATGCAATTGCTTTAACTATTTGGATCTTTGTTGCCAGTGTGATGTCTCTACTCTTTACTATTTTATCGAGATTGGTCATTGCTCTCCTCCCAAGAAGTAAACATATTCTGATTTCCTGGCCACAGTCTGCGCCTGCAGTAATCCTTGCGACTAGAAATACAAAGTCTGTCACTGCTTCCATGTTTTCTCCCTCTATTTGCCAGTTGTCAATCAGTCTGGTTGCCATAATCTTGGGTTTTTTTATGTTTAACTGCAACCCAGCTTTTGCACTTTTTCTTTCACCTTGGTTAGAAGGCCCTTCAGGTCCTCCTCACTTTTGCCCATCAAAGTGGTATCAACTGCATATCTAAGGTTGTTAATGTTTGTGCTAGCAATTTTAACTCTAGCCTTAGATTTGTCAAGCCCCGCACATCGCATGATGTGTTCTGCATACAAGTTGAATAGGTCAGGAGAGAGTATACAGCCCTGCTGTACTCCTTTCCCAATCTTGAACCAGTCAGTTGTTCCGTGGTCTGTTCTTACTGTTGCTACTTGGTGATTATACCAATTCCTCAGGAGACAGACAAGGTGATTTGGTGATACCACCATTAACTTGCTACTATTTATTGTGATCCACACAGTCAAAGGCTTTAAAGAGAAATAGATGCTTTTCCGAAACTCCCTGCTTTTTCCCATTATCCAGCAGATATTGGCAATTTGGTCTGTCATTCCTCTGCCTCTAAACCCAGCTTGAACATCTGGCAACTCTTGCTCCATGTATTGCTGGAGTCTTCCTTGCAGGATCTTTAGCATTACCTTACTGGCATGTGAAATAAGTGCCACTGTAAGAAAGTTTGAGCATTCTTTAGCATTTCCCTTTTTTGGTATGGGGATGTAAGTTGATTTTTTCCCAATCTGATGGCCAGTCTTGTATTTTCCATATTTACTGGTATATAGATATATGGCATACTTCTAAAAATTACTCATTTACTGATAATCAATCAGCAGAGGCAAGACTTGCTAAATAGGCTGACCAGTAATGATGAGTAATCTATTTGTGGTTTCTAGACCTTGGTGGCACAGTGGATTAAACCACTGAGCTGTTGAACTTCCTGACCAAAAGATCTGCTGTTCGAAGCCAGGGAGTGGGATGAGCTCCCTCTGTTAGCCTCAGCTTCTGCCAATGTAGCAGTTTGAAACATGCAAATGTGAGTAGATCAATAGTTTCCTGTCGTAGTCCCTGTGAATCGCACATATGATATCTCTGCGCTTGCGCAATAGCTTTCGGAACCTTCTAGAAATAAGAAAAAACACTTGACTCCCGGTTGGCCCCACCCACCTCGCCCCGAGTATAAGTAGCCCGTGGGAGGGGCCAGCCGTCAGTTCTCTTTTCCGCTTCGGATAGCTTGGGAACCCTTTGCTTGTTATCTCTACCTTGACTCCTTCTATCGGACTGATTATCTCCTTAACGGACTTTACTTGTTTGGCTTGACGAAGGTATTGGTTAGTGTTTTGGACTGCTTTGTTACCGGCTTGACTCGGACTGCTTGACTATTCTGACTTCTCCAGCCCTTGACCCGGTCCGTTCTTCGACGATCCATCATGTCTACTACCTCCTTCAAGAGGTGTTCCAATCCCTCTTGCCCCAATACCTTCCCGGACACTGACGGCCACTCCCTATGCCTGGCCTGTCTGGGCGAGGGTCATCTGGCCCAATCCTGTGCTGTCTGCTTGGCTTTCACTGCCCAAACGAGGAAGAATAGAGAAGTGCGCCTTAAGGCCGCTTTATATGAAAAAGCCCTTCTTCCTCCACCACCCCCCGGACATGCTGGGCCCTCTCCCGGCCCCAACTTACCTTTCTCCCTTTGGGACGATCCTCGGGCCAAGAAGAAGGCCAAGAAGCCTAAGGAGAAGGGCAGCCAAGATGGCGGCCACCCTGTCCTGCCGAAAAAAGCGGTTGCAAAAAGAGCGGGAACCGCGGCCAAGGCCTCCGCCCCCCCCCCCCCGCCTCTCGCTGAGAGGGCTCTGGGCGGCCTTGTGCGACCTCTGCCGGCTGCAGATGCTACGGCAACCTCTCCTGTTGCGGCGCCTTCCGCGTCGCAGGCGAGGGAACTCCTCGCACCGGATTCTCCGATGCCCGTGCTTCTGCCTCCCGATTCCGCCTTCCCTCCAGCTCTAGGAGGAACTCCTCTGATGCCTACGTCCCTCTCTCCAGGGCCGAATGCGGCCTCGATCCCGGCTGGGATCCAGAGCTCGAGAAACCCAGCCGCGAGCCCTGAACAGATGGGGGCTCCGCCCCCTCAAGAGGCCGGCAGGGACACTCCGCCCATCCATGCTGCTGCTGAAGCCCTGCCCACTCAGGGTCCTAGCGTCCCGGCGCTGGCTGGGACGAGCGCCGCAATGGGATCGATGCCGGTACGGAGCCTTGCGGTACCGGAAGGGAGCCACGGACCCGCGATGCTGCCTCCGCCTGCGGATCCTCCCTCCCCCGAGGCGAGGTCGTGCAGATCAGGCCGATCCATGCGCCACTCCAGCAGGCGCAGGCGGCGCTCCCGATCGCCTTCTCGGAGGAGTGGAAGATCTCGGCACCACCGACGCCGCTCCCACACTAGCAGCAGAGCGCGTTTCCTCGTCCTCTTCCTCCTCCTCCTCCTCCTCCTCCTCCTCCCCTCCGCGCAGGAGGCGTCGGCGCAGCTCGAGACTCTCGCGCTCCCCATCCCGCCGCAGAGGAATCTACACGCCAGCCCACGCGCCACCACCGGGGTGCTGGCAGCTGGGCCCGACGGGACAGCTTATCTACGTGCCTGTGCCCTCACATCTGGCGATGCCTCCTCCAACAGCACCCCAGCACCTGTCGACGGCGCTGATGGCAGGGATGGTTCCCGCGACGCCTGCCAGGCCAGTGGCCTCTGTATCCGTTATGGACCCCGCTCCCCCAAGTGGAGCCTTAGACACCAACCCAAACCACACATCTACTGTGGCTCCTCGTCGGGCAGAGCTGGGAATATCGGATGGGCCCAGCCCTGCTGGCGCACTGTCCATAATGGACCAACCTGTTGTTCCTTTGGCTGCACCTCCGCACGTACTGCAGGCTGCGACTACTCCACTGATGGCACCCAGTACGGACCTCGCTGACCCAGTGACCCACGACGACGTAGAACCACCAGACACTGACTCGGACGCTGAGCCACATGAGGCTCCTCAGCCGCTGGGGGGTGAGGACAATGTTTTGCCCGCAGACTTTAATAAATTCGCTGCTTTAGTGGAACGAATGATTAAGGCCTTGGAGATCCCCGCTCCGAAACCCCCGGAGCACGTGGAGGACCCAATGTTCCCTTCGGAGGAACAGAATGTGGTTGTGTCCTCCACCCTTCCACATCTCCCATACCTACTAAAGCTGGCCAAAATAATTGATATGCCCCCCTCGTCGGTACCGGCGGTGCCTAGACGCTTAGACTCTATGTATAAGATAGATATGGCCACCGCTAAATGGGTTTTAGCGCCTCCCAAAGCCAACACGGTGGTGGCCGAGGTGTCGAAATCGAAGCGCTCCAAGCCTTCCCAGACTGCCCCCCCTGACAGAGAGGGTAGGAAGCTGGACACGCTAGGGAGGAAGGCCTATCTTTCTGCGGGCCTCTTCACGCGTATGGCCCACTACGCAACCTATATGTCAGGGTACCAGACCCTCCTCTGGAATCGGCTGCTACCCTACATAGAGGTCTTACCACCCGAAGACCAGCGCTTCACTAGAGCACTGCAAACCGAAGCTCTGGCCCTCGCGAAGCTCCAGAAGGACTTCGCAAAACACATGGCGGAGGCCTCTGGTAATTTGTTCGCCACCGCCACCTCCATCAGGCGGCACGCCTGGTTACGGGCCGCAAACCTTTCGGAGGAAGGGAAGGCCCTCGCTGAGGACCTTCCCTTCCACGAGGAGGGGTTGTTCAATCCCAACACCGATGACCGGCTTAAGCAAAAGCAAGATGTAAGGCAGTCCGCATCCAAATTCGGCTACACATGGCAGCCATACACTCAACAGAAGGGGAGGTGGCAACCAGGTACCCCCTCCTACCGGAGGCCTTTTGGTAACTCCTATTCTACACCCTTTAGGAGCAGATTCGGGGGCCAGTCTAGGTTCCAAGGGGGGAGGAGAACCCCCTACTCACAGAAACCAAGGGCACAACCTTTCCAGGGAAAGTCCAAGGCTCCTGGTGCCTCAAAGAAGCGTCTTTGACGCCCCCCTGCCCAACTCTGAAGTGGTTACAACCTCAGTTGCATGCCCCTCCATGGTCTCGCTACCCAAGTTACCCTTCCCTCTCTGTTTGGAGGTTGAAGTTCAGGGGATTCCTTCAGGGCCGTTGCCCTTTTTCACTGACCGTCTCTTTGGGTTCTACTCTGAGTGGGAGAAGATTACCTCAGATCGTTGGGTGTTAGCTATTGTTTCAGGAGGTTACTCTATAGAGTTTGTTGATACTCCCAGGGTTGGTTTGTTCAGAGACACCCAGTTTTCTATGCAACTCATGCAGGAGATTAAAATGTTACTAGACAAAGGGGCCATTTCCATGGTTGATCCCGCTTCCGCTCCCTTCTGTTTTTACTCTCGTTATTTTTTGGTGACTAAGAAAGGCGGTGGGCTGCGTCCCATTTTGGACTTGCGAGAGCTCAATAAACATATCAAACCGAAAAGGTTTCGAATGGTGACTCTTGCTTCCATTACCCCGCTTCTTCCTAAACGCGCCTGGTTCGCTACCGTCGACCTCAAGGACGCGTATTTCCATATATCCATCGCCCCACACCACCGAAGGTTCCTATCCTTTAGGATTAACGGTCAGTCCTACTGTTTTAATGTCCTCCCGTTTGGCCTTTCTACGGCCCCGAGGGTCTTCACCAAGTGTATGGCCGTGGTGATGGCCCACCTTAGGACCAGGGGAGTCACGGTCTACCCCTACATTGACGACTGGCTGATTGTGGCAGACACTTACCGTAAGCTCCAGACACATGTCTCCATGGTCTTGTCTCTCCTCCAGTCCCTAGGTCTCGTCCTCAACCGGGAGAAGTCCGTCCTGGTGCCGACGCAGCAGATCCGGTTCATCGGAGTGCTCCTGGACTCGGTCCGCGAGAAGGCCTACCTCCCAGAGGACCGCTTCGTCACCATCGCAGGCCTGGTGGAACAGATTCGGGTCGAGCCCAACGTGACAGCCAGACAGCTTCAAGTGCTACTGGGACACATGGCGTCGACTACATCGGCCATCCCGTATGCCAGGCTTCGCATGCGCCCGCTACAGTCCTGGTTCCTGTCCGCCTTCAATCCTTTGCTGGACAGCCCGTCGACCAAACTATCGGTCCCACCCTGGGTTCGTTCGTCACTCCAGTGCTGGTTGGACCCTGCATGGGCTTGCTCGGGCCTGTCCTTCCACATCCCCTCTGCTACGAGAGCCGTCACCACAGATTCTTCCCTGACAGGGTGGGGGGCACACTCTCAAGGTTTGGTAGCTCACGGCATGTGGACAGGCCAAGAAAACGAGCTCCACATAAACGTTCTAGAGCTCATGGCAGTCGACAGAGCTCTAAAATCCTTCGAGAGGGTGGTCACGGGTCAGGTAGTACAGATACTCACCGACAATACGACGGTAATGTACTACCTGAACAAGCAGGGCGGCACTCACTCCCCGAACCTACTGACATTGTCCATTCAGATTTGGGAGTGGTGTATAGACAGGGGGATTCATCTCTTAGCGACGCACGTGCCCGGGGAGCAGAACGTGCTGGCGGATTCCCTCAGCCGCAATCCGTTGGCACACCACGAGTGGTCCCTGAACGGAGAGGAGGTCCACAGACTCTTCCGAGCGTGGGGGACTCCGGATGTCGACCTCTTCGCGTCGAAGTTCAACGCTAAGTGCCCTCTCTTTTGTGCGAGGGCTCACCCCTCCACGGAGGAGGGTTGCCTGGGGGACGCCTTCCTCCACACTTGGACAGGGTGGACAACGTATGCCTTTCCCCCCTTTCCCATGCTGCTCCGCACTGTAGCAAAGATACAGAGGGACGTAACCTGCTGCATCTTAGTAACACCCTGGTGGCCGAGGCAGCCATGGTTCTCCCCCCTCCGCCATCTGGCGCGGGGAATATTTGTTCGGCTCCCCCACAGACCCGACCTGCTGACATGCCAACAGGACCAAGTACTGTACCCAGAGGTACACAAACTGAAACTCACGGCATGGCGGATCCTTCCCATCACATAAGTACTTTCTCCGACCTCCCCGACACAGTGCTTAGAAGTATTGAGGCGGCCCATAGGCCCTCTACTAAACGTTCCTATCTGTACAAATGGTCCAGGTTTACATCCTTTTCTAGGTCTCGCGGCTTGAACCCTAGCTCAGCACCGGTCTCTGTTATACTTGACTTCTTGGCTTCCCTTATGGACGCAGGCCTCTCACATCCCTCTATTAAATGTTATCTAGCCGCCATTTCCTGGTTCCGTAGGAAATCAGGTATGCCTTCCTGCTTTGCAGATCCGTTAGTAAAGACGTTCCTGAGAGGGATTTTGAACATCAGACCCCCCATCACCCCCGTAGTTCCCTCGTGGAGCCTGGACCTAGTGCTTAAGGTACTGATGAGACCTCCGTTTGAACCGATGGCGACCGTCAATTTGTCTTATCTTTCGTGGAAGACTGCATTTTTAGTAGCGGTCACATCGGCTCGCCGGGCTAGCGAGCTCTGTGCCCTCAGAGCAGACCCACCTTATCTGAAATTCCATTCTGACAAGGTTGTTCTGAGGACTGATATAGCCTTTCTTCCTAAAGTTTCTACGTCCTTTCATCTGTCACAGGACTTGATTTTACCCTCCTTCTTTCAGAACCCTACTTCCTCCCTGGAACAGAATCTACATCTTTTGGATGTCCGCAGGGCTTTGGCCTTCTATGTAGATAGGACCGCCCATATCAGGAAGACTCCTAGACTTTTCATTAAATATCGCCCTGATGTTCTGGGAGACCCGGTTTCTTCTCAACGACTGTCTTCATGGATCGTTTCCACGATCCAACTGGCCTACCGCATATCGCGCACACATCTGCCTCTTCCGGTGAGAGGCCACTCGACGAGGTCTGTCTCGACATCAACGGCTCACTGGAGGGGCGTCCCGCTGGATGTAGTCTGCCGGGCGGCCTTATGGTCGTCCCCCCTCTCCTTCGTTACCCACTACAAGATGGACGTTGTATCCAGAAGGGACGCACAGTTCGGCAGAGCTGTCTTATTCTCCGCGGTGGCATGACGCCCACCATCCAAGGTGAAGAGCTCGCTAATCTATCATATGTGCGATTCACAGGGACTACGACAGGAAACTATAGGTTGCTCACCTGTAACCATGGTTTCCTGAGTAGTCACCTGTGAATTCGCACATCCCCACCCGTCCTCCCCTCGAGTGTCATGCCCGCGTTCTGACTGCTTTGGGGCGGAAAAGAACTGACGGCTGGCCCCTCCCACGGGCTACTTATACTCGGGGCGAGGTGGGTGGGGCCAACCGGGAGTCAAGTGTTTTTTCTTATTTCTAGAAGGTTCCGAAAGCTATTGCGCAAGCGCAGAGATATCATATGTGCGAATTCACAGGTGACTACTCAGGAAACCATGGTTACAGGTGAGCAACCTATAGTTACTGCTTCTGCGGGAAGGTAACTGCACTCCATGCAGTCATGCTGGCCACATGCCCTAGGAGCTATCTAAGTATCTATGGACACCGCTGGCTCTTTGGCTTAGAAATTGAGATGATCCCCCCCCCCCCTCCCCGAGTTGGACACGACTAGACTTAATGTCAAGGGGAAACCTTTACTTTACCTAGCTCCTGCATTTTCAGCTATTAAGCCATACTGGCACTCTGAGCCATATTGGCACTCTATATGTGGAAATAGCAACATTTTTGTTCTTTACAGTGAGTTTGTTTCTCTAAACATTCAACTAGGAACAGCTTAGTTTGGTCAGCTTTGTACAGTTAGTTACGTATGCTATTAAATTCCTGCTGACCTTTTGTTTTGCCTATTCTTACAGCTTTAGCCGCTGTGTAATTATAGTTTTTGTTTTATGCCTTTCCCCATTCCATTAAGAAGGGCACTTTCCGAAATACAAAATAAATTTAGTTTAAAGGAAATGCTAATAAAAGGACCTATATGGCCAAAGCAAAAGAGTTCGAATGAAAGAAGGTTAGACAGAGTCAGCATTTACAAAGACCACATTTCCATTGTGGTCCTAGGTACGGTTACACCATCTTTAGACCATTTCAGTTGATTTTAACTTGAAATCAAATTGGGTGACTCACTTTATGGGTTCCTGCTAGGCTAGATACATAACCTTGGCCAACACGTATTTTGGTGCTTCAAATGTTAGCCCTGTTTCTGGGTGTATTTGATCTGCTGATTCTAAAAATGGCACCAATTTCCCCCATCAGCTCTAGTTCTTGAGATACAGAATCTATGCCATCTACCAACTGTTATCTGCTCATTCATAGAGGGGGGTGACTAAAATGATCAAGGGTGTGGAGAACAAGCCCTATGAGGAAGGGCTTAAAGAGCTGGGCATGTTTAGCCCAAAGAAGATAAGGCTAGAGAACACAGGATGACCATGTATGCTGCCCTGGAGACTAGGATGCGGAACAATGGCTTCATACTACAGGAAAGGAGATTCCACCTGAACATGAGAAAGAACTTCCTGACTGTGAGAGCTGTTCATCAGTGGAACTCTCTACCCCGGAGTGTAGTGGAAGCTCCTTGTTTGGAGGCTTTTAAACAAAGGCTGGATGGCCATCTGTCAGGGGTGCTTTTAATGCAATTTTCCTGCTTCTTGGCAGGGGGTTGGACTGGATGGCCCACAAGGTGTATTCCAACTCTATGATTCTAAATCACGATAACCATGTCTAAGGAACTAGAGCTGATTTAGTCTATCCAATGCAATTTTCTAAATCAGCACCCCAAATAAATCCCTGGAACAGGCAAAAATCAGGACACAAAGATTGACCTTGGATTGGCCTTGGATTGTACCCTTAGATGTCATAGTTCCCTTCTGTTGCCTGTTCTACCCGTTTCTAGCTAAATGGTTGCCATTCTCATTGAAACCTCCCTTCAAAAAAGGAAGTTCAGGTGTATTCTGAAAAGCTAGTGAAAATTATGCTAAATATTGTGCAATGCCAGTTTTCAGCTCCCATTCTAGAAAGTAAACAATCACACTTCCTCCAGTTCTGAAAGCAAGGTCATTGTTTAACATCAAGCAATGGGTCAGAATATCAAAGAGGGGGAGGGGGCGTTGTTTAGCTATGTGGAAGCATGGGATGGTGGTACTCAAATTTAGAATTTGATCTGTGTGTAATGTCTGAAAGTCTTTCCTGGGGCATGCAGCATTTTTTCTCCTTAGGGAATCAAAAACTGGAATGAACTTAACGTGTTGACTAGGGTTGGAAATGGGTGTATCTACACCAGTAGTTCCCAACCTTTTTTTGACCAGGAACCAATTTGACCAAGGAACACTCTCCGACATTAGTACCCAAAGGGTTATGAATCAGTTTTTGTTCAAATTTAGATTTGGTTTGGTTATTTGGGGTGCCGATTCAGAAAATTGCGTTGAATTGACCACATCAGCTCAAGTTTCTGATACAGCACATATGCCATCCAGTAGTTGGCATTTGCAGAAAGCCATATTTAATAAGCCTCAGCACTATAAGAGGGCTTCGCAAGATCAGTCACTCCCGTTGCAATGGTGTAGTAACTGAGAGTCCATATTTTCGCTCTTGGGGACCACTGATGGTCCACATGGCCCACAGGTTGGAAACCACTAATCTACACTGTCAACTTAATTCAGATTGACGCCACTTTATCTGCCATGGCTCAGTGTGATGTAATCCTAGAAATAATTGTACATCTTTCTTACTTTTTTCTTCCTAGAGTGCTGGTACCTCACCAAACTACAAATCCCAGGATTCCATAGCTTTGAGCCGTGGCAGCTAAAGTGGGGTCAACCTACATGAAATGCATTGTGTAAATGATGCACCCTCACTCAGCATGGGATTGCAAGCTCAGCTTTTTAGCTCCAACCATTTTGTTGGAAGGGGTGTGATAATATGGAATTAAGGGAGAGAAAAGTATACTTCATATAATTGAGTATTGCCATTTATTTTAAATTAACGATCTCATATTGTTTTGGCTCTAATCTCATGAATGTGTAGGGGAAAGTGTTTCTTTTAAAAAAAGTACATTCACCAGCCGCAGCAGACAAAAGCAGCTGCCCAGTTCATTTGGTCTGCTGGCTGTTTTTTCTGCCCTTGTGATCACTTGGTCAAATGATAATGAAATCTGAAGTCCCCCAACAGCCTCCCGTTGTTTCTGATGATGTCAAAGGAAGGTGGGAAAAACTGGAAAGAGAGAAAGAGGAATCAATACTTTACCAACTGTTTGCCCAAGTGTAAATCATTTCTGTTCAGGGAAGATTAAAGGCAGGGCTACAAAATCAAGGGCCATTTAAAAAACTTTTAAAAGTATATAATTGCGTTATATGAATACTATATCTAAAAATGACCAAAGTTTTGTTCCATCGTATATCTAACCCTAACCACCACCCCCTCCCCACACACAACTTGCTGCAACTCTTTATTTTGCAATATGCAACTGAGGGTGCATCTAGGTAAAGGTAAAGGTTGTCCCCTGACATTAAGTCCAGTTGCGTCCGACTCTGTGGGTTGGTGCTCATCTCCATTTCTAAGCCAAAGAGCCAGCGTTGTCTGTAGACACCTCCAAGGTCATGTGGCCAGCATGACTGCATGGAGCACTGTTACCTTTCTGCTAGAGTGCTACCTATTGATCTATTCACAGTTGCATGCTAGCTTGACAGAAGCTGGGGCTAAGAGCAGGATCTCGTGGATTCGAACTTGTGACCTTTTGGTTGGCAAGTTCAGCAGCTCAGCAGTTTAACCCACTACACCACTGGGGGGTTCTATAGGGTGCATCTACACCAGGAACCCTCAAACGACAGCCTTCCGGCTGTTTCTGCCTCCATCACAAAGAATTCCTGACCATTGAACAAGTTGACAAGGGCTTCTGGAGGCCCAAACAGCTGGAGGGCCACAGAATGAGGATGCCTGATCTACACTAGAATTAATCCAGTTTTGATACCACTTAACTGCAATGGCTCACGACTACGAAAGCCTGGGATATGTAGTTTGGCAGAAAAGGGTAAAGACCTTGTAAAACTACAAGTTTCCATAGTATTGAGTCATGGCCAGTAATGTGGTACCCAACGGCATTTATTCTACAGTGTTTGATGTTTTATAGGGAGTAATCTAGACCAAGGGTTCCCAACTTTTTTTTTTGATCTGGGACTACTGTGATCAGGGACCACTCTTCGACATTAGTACCAAAAGGGTTATGAATCAGTTTTTAGTCAACTTTAGATTGAGTTTGGTTATTTGGGTACTGATTCAGAAAATTGCATTGGAGAGACCACATCAGCTCTAGTTTCTGATATGGAACATATGCCATCCACAGAAAATCATATTTAATAATCTAGAGCTGATGTGGTAGTAATCTTTTGTGTGTAGCCAGCCTCTCGCCTCCTCCTCCTCCTCTACCTCATCCTAGTTTTCCTCCCCTCCTTTTCTTCTTCTTCCTCCTCCTCCTCTTCTTCTTCCTCCTTTCATTTCCTCTTCTTTCCCCTTCTTCTCTTCCACTATTTTTTCCTCTTCTACTTCATTCTATAGTCTTCCCTCCTTTTCCTCTTCTTCCTCCTCTTCTTCCCCTTGCTACTCTTCCCCGTCTCCCTCTACTTCTTCTACCTCTTCTTCTTTCCCTCTTCTTCCTCCTCCCTTTCCCCCTGTTTCCTTGGCACTATATGAGGGTTTCGCGAGACCAATTGCTCTCATTGCCTTGTGGTTTCAAGGCAACGTTGTAGTAATGGTGAGGCTGCAGACCATATTTTCATTCTTGTGGACCACTGGTGGTCCATGGACTACAGGTTGGGAACCACTGATGTAGACTGTCGAATGAATGCAGATTGACACCACTTTAACTGCCATGGCTCAATGCTATGGAATCCTGGGATTCTTAGTTTGGTGAGGCACCAGCCTTCTTTGGCAGAGCAGGCAGAAGATCTTGTCAAACTACAACTCCCAGGATTCCCTGTTGTTGAGCAATGGCAGGTAAAATAGTGTCGAAGTGCAGTCATTTAACAGTATAGAGGCAACCTCTGAAAGGGGTTAAAGCAGTCTGACAAACATTGAATGGCTTACATAAAACACTCCAAAAAATCTGTTCCAAAGCACTACAGAAATTGCACTGGAGTCAATAACTACTGAACTGACACAGATACTGAATTTATGAAAAAACTGCTTGTGCGGTATGTTTTTTATTGTCCTTTTCAAGCACAGCACACAAAACTACATCAAGAACAGCTACAATATTACAAAAAGTGTTCTCCATTGCAGGCATCTGTGTTTATTTTATTTTATTTTATTTATTTAGATGGTCCCCATCTCATCCACCCTCAATGTCCTGGGTCAACATTAATTGTGTTTCTCCAGATAAAGGGAGACAAGGGTTGGCTCTCTAGGGCGAAGAGGCCACACTGGGGGCATCCATTGTGTGATACTCCCCCTGTTCCTTTGAGAGAACAAGGAGGATTTCTCTCACAAGGAGAAGAGAGGAGGGGAGGGGCCATTAAAAGCGCCTCGTCATAGCCAGGGTGATTATTTCAAGGCTAAATAAATTCATTGATATTGAAGAGGCAATGTTATAATAATGGCCTGATCAGAGTTACAAAGTCCATCTGAAATCATAGTTCGAAGTAAAGTGTTCACATTGCCCTGCTGCAGTCATATACTCCTTGCATTGTGAAAGCACACAGTTGGCAATCTCTCAGAGAAGTTATCTCTTGGGATTCCAGGCCACTTCTCTATTACTAGATTTAAAAATGCTGTTAAAGATTGATAATAGGCCACCCCACAGTGCCCAATGTTTTATTTGCAGTGCCCCTCTCCTCACTGCAGCTTGGGAAGGGGCTGTTTTGCTCTTCCAGAGGTACATCTATGTTGTAGAATTAATGGAGTGTCACTCCACTTGAACAGCCATGGCTCTGTGCTGTGGAGCCATGGAAGTTGTAGCATCACAAGATGCTGGTTCCTCAACAAACTTACTTAGACGAGTCCGAGGCCAAACTAAAACTCCCAGGATTGAATAGCACTGACAAAGTGGTGTTAAACTGCATTAGTTCTGCAGTTTAGTAGATACACCCACTAGGGCTGAGGGGGAGATCTGCTTTCCTCTCAGAGGCCACCTTTGAACTTGACCATCCCATTTTGGAAACCCTCCTTCACACCATCTTATTTTCCCCCTTCTCTTCTTCTTCATCTCCTACTTCTCTTCATCATACTATTCACTTTCTTCTTTCTACTCCTCTTCCTCCTCTTTTTCTTCTTCCCTGTTCTTTTCCTCCCCTCCTTTTCTTTCCCCTCCTCCTCCTCCTCCTGGGTCCTTTCCTCCTCTTCCTCATCTTCTTCCTCTCCCTCTACTTCCTCCTCTTCTACCTAGTCTTCATCTTCCCCCCTCCTTTTTATCTTCTTCTTCATCTCTTCTTTCTCTTCCTCTTGTTCCTACCTTTCTTCCCACTCCTTCTCTTTTTCTTCTTCCTGGTTCCCTTCCTCCTCTTCCCCTTACTCCTCTACTTCCTCCCCTCTACCTCTTCCCCTTTTTCTTCTTCTTCCTCCTTCTCCCCTTTCCTTTCCTCATCTCCTCCTTGCTTCTCTTTCTCTTCTTATTCCTCTCCCTCTACTTCTTCCTCCTCTTCTACCTCATCCTAGTCTTCTTCCCCCTCCTTTTCCTTTTCCTCCTCCTTCCTTTTTTCTTATTGGCCTTGCTTCTCTTCCTCTTTTTCCTCTCCCTTTACTTCCTCCTCTTCTACCTCATCCTAGTTTTCCTCCCCTCCTTTTCTTCTTCCTCCTCTTTTTCTTCCTCTTCTTCCCCTTGCTTCTCTTCATCTTCTTCTACTTCTTCTGCTTCTACTTCATCCTAGTCTTCCCTCCTCTTCCTCCTCCTCCCCTTGCTTCTCTTCCCCCTCTCCCTCTACTTCTTCCTCCTCTTTTCTTCTTTCCCTCTTCTTCCTTTACTCCTTCCACTTGCTTCTTTTCCTCCTCTCCCTCTACTTCTTCCTCCTCTTCTTTCCCTCTTCCCTCTCTCCTCTACTTCTTCCCGTCTTCTTCTTCCTCCTCCCTTTCCTCTTCTTCCCCTTGCTTCCCTTCCTCTATTTTTTCCTCTCCCTCTACTACTTCCTCCTCTTCTACTTCATCCTATAGTCTTCCTCCCCTTCCTTTTCCTCTTCTTCCCTACCTCGTTCCAGTCTTCGTCCTCTCCTCCTCCTCCCCCTCTTCTTCCTCCTCCTCCTCCTCTCCCATGCTACGCCTCCAGGGTTTCCCCTCCCTTGGGTCCCGGCTGCTGCCATAGTGATGCGTGGAAGCGGATTAGCCTCCCAAGTTCCAGTGAATGGTAAGGGAGGGAGAGAGAGAGAAAGGAGGGGAGGGGAAGAGAGAGAGAGAGGGAGAGGCACCGCTTGGCCAAAGCAAGAGCAGCAGCAGGAGCGACTCCCGAAGCCAAAGCAAAGGGCTGCTGGTCCTGGGTGAGTTTCCAGGGCTTCTCTTCTTCCTCGCTGCATCCACCGGTGGGGAGTTTGGGTGGACTTGGCGCTTCCGATTGGGATCTGCTGCTTGGTGAGTGGAGACCTTCCCAAGAGCATCTCTCTCTCTCTCTCTCTCCAGGAAACTTTTGTATCTCAGGATTGGAGGGGACAGAGTAGAGTTTTCCCCTTGCTTTCCTAGGAAGCGCATGGCTTTCTTTCCTTTCCACTGACTCATGTGGGAGTAGCTTTTTGGCCAAGCTCCAGTCTCTTGAGCAAAGAAAGCTCAAGAGCTTGCAAAACTACAATCCCTAGAACTATATCGCACTGAGCCACGGCAGTTGCCAATCTGCTTTGATTGAACTGTGTAGGTGCATTTTCCTAGCAGCAGGTGCCTTTGTCACAAAGAGTCATTGTAGAAACTCAAAGCAAACTGGGAAAGTTTGAAAAGTTGAAGGGAAGAGAGGAGGAGGAGGAATACGTCATCCTTTCCCAGCCAATGAGAAAAGAGTTCACTCAAAGTATTTCATTCAAAGCAAGACTTTTGTGTTGTTGTATATTATTATTATTATTATTATTATTATTATTATTATTATTAAATAATATTTATTTATTATGTATATTATTATTTAATAATAATGTATATTATTATTCAATAATATTTATTATTATTTAATAATAATAAACATAATTTATTATTATTATTTAATAATAATATGCAACACAAAGCAAGACTTTTGTGTTGTATATTATTATTATTAAATAATATTTATTTATTATGTATATTATTATTTAATAATAATGTATATTACTATTGAATAATATTTATTATTATTATTTAATAATAATATACCACTACTTTTGAGTATACCTGCCATAGATGTGGGTGAAACGTCAGGAGAGAATGCTATTTATGGAACATGGCCACACAGCCCGAAAAACTCACAGCAATCCAGTATCTTTAAGTTGGGTTGTTGTGTGTTTTCTCGGCTGTATGGCCATGTTCCATAGATATTCTGTCCTCAAAACTCCATTTTCCTAGTTTCTAACAGACCTCACAACCTCTGAGGATGCCTGCCATAGATGCAGGTGAAAGGTCAGGAGAGAATGCTTCCGGAACATGGCCATACAGCCCAGGAAACACACAACAACCCAGTGATTCCAGCCATGGAAGCCTTTAACAATACAAGACTTTTGTGCCTGTTGTGCCACACAGTCCTATAACCCAGAATATCAAGGCAGAAAATCCCACAATATCTGCTTTGAACTGAGTTATCTGAGTCCACACTGCCATATATTCCAGTTTCTTGAAGTTATATGGCTGTGTGGAAGGACCCTTGTTTTGTCCACTCACCTTTTTCCAGGCAGGTTGAGTATTCCCTTATCTGAAATGCTTGGGGCCAAAAATGTTTTGGACATCAGGTTTCCCCCACTAATTTTGAAATATCTGTATTTGCTTGTATATTCATAACGACAAATCTTGGAAGTGGACATGAAATTCATTTATGCTTCATAATACGCTTTATACTCAGCCTGAATTCATTTATGTTTCACTTGCACCTTGTTTTAAATCATTTTGTGCATGAAACAAAGTTTTATGTACACTGAGTGATTGCGAAACAAAGATGCCACCGTTTCAGCCATCAGTTTTGAATTTGGGAGTATTTTGGATTTCTGATATAATATAATACAATATAATAATAATACAATAATATATAATTGTATATTATATATTGCTAATAATGTTGCAGTATAGTGGTATAGTACAATATAATACTAATATTTTGATCAATATTATATGATTATTATATATATATTTATATATATATATATATTATAATTATTAGCTATACAATATAATATATTGTATATACATATAATATTGATCATAATATTATAATGTAAAACAATATAATACCACTGATAATATAATATAATAATAATAATTTATTATATATTATTTCTAATGTATTGTTTGTAAAATGCTTTTAAACTGTTTTAATATTATGCTATGCCATGGTGTTGCAGCGGGCTAAACCACAGAGCTGCTGAACTTGCTGACCGAACGGTTGGCGGTTCAAATCTGAGGAGCGGGGTGAGCTCCCGCTGTTAGGCCCCGCTTCTGCCAACCTAGCAGTTCGGAAATATGCAAATGTGATTAGATCAATAGGTACCGTTTCTGCGGGAAGGTAACAGCGCTTCATGCAGTCATGCTGGCCACATGACCTTGGAGGTGTCTATGGACAATGTTGGCTTTTTGGCTTAGAAATGGAGGTGAGCACCACCTCCCAGAACTGGACACAACTAGAGTTAATGTCAGGGGAAAACTTTACCTTTGCTAATAATATAATATATAGATATAATATTGATCATAATATTATAATGTAATACAGTATAATACTAATAATACAATACAATAATACAATAATTTTATATTATACTAAATATAAAATTTTATATTACACGAGTTGCTGTGACCCACATGGGGGTTTTGTGTAGGAGGTTTGGCACAATTCGATTGTTGGTGGGGTTCAGAATGCTCTGTGATTGTAGGGGAACTATTAATCCCAGCAACTACAACTCCCAAATGTCAAAATTCTATTTTCCCCAAACTCCACCAGTATTCACATTTGGGCATATTGAATATTCTTGTAGAGTTTGGTCCAGATCCATCATTGTTTGAGTCCACAGTGATCTCTGGGTGTAGGTGAACTACAGCTTCCAAACTCAATGTCAATGCCCACCAAACTCTTCTAGTGTTTTCTGTTGATCATGGGAGTTCTGTGTCCCAAGATTGGTTCAGTTCCATCATTGGTGGAGTTCAGAATGTTCTTTGATTGTGGGTGTACTATAAATCCCAGCAACTACAACTCCCAAATGACAAAATCAATTTTGAGTGAAGGACATACATTGGGTTGTTAGGTGCATTGTGTCCAAATTTGGTGTCAATTCGTCCAGTTGTTTTCGAGTTCTGTTAATCCCACAAACGAACATTACATTTTTATTTATATAGATATTACATGTAATATTACTAATAATATTGCAGTATAGTGATATAGTACAATATAGTAATACTAATATTGTGCTATGCTAATAATATAATATATTGCATGTACATATATTGGTCATAATATTATAATGTAATACAGTATAATATAAAAATGAATACCTTATAGTGGTTGTATATTATATATTGCATGTGATACTGCTGGTGATATTGCAGTGTGGTGTTGTGGTATAGTGTAGTAACGTATAGTACTAGTGTTCTGCTGTATTGTGCTGGTAATGTAGTGTATTGGTTTACCGCCTGAAAGAGAAAAGGAAAGGACCTGAGGTTGTTAGGAACTGAGGGAGTTGAATTCCAAAACACCTGAAGAGCCCAAGTTTGCCCGTGCCTGATCTAAAGCTACTGGATGTTACCTGAGGTACTATTCCAGACTCATTTCAAGGAGCTCTGTGTGAATGTTTTAAATCTAAGCCCATGCTTTGGTATCAACTGAATTATTGCCTCTGTTTGATTATGTTGTGGTTTTAACTGTGGTCATTGAAACAAGGTCGTAGGGGAGATGCATTTACAAGGGGGTGTTGCAAACCCTCTGCAAGGCAGACTTCACTTGAAAACAATAAAACCCCCTTTGAGAAGAGTCCTCCCATGTGCTGAATCTGTTAGCTAAATGTAGTAATTATTTTATGATTTTAAGACTTTATACTCCCCAAGTTTAGCAAAGTGCTTCTGGTTATCGTTGGTTATTGTTGTGTGTCTTTAAGTTGTGTTGTCGAAAACTTTCATGGCCGTAATCACTGGGTTGCTGTGTGTTTTCTGGGCTGTATGGCCATGTTTCAGAAGCATTCTCTCCTGATGTTTTGCCCACATCTATGGCAGGTATCCTCAGAGATGTGAGATTCAATGGAAACTAGGCATGGGTGAATGTTGCAATTTATATATTTGTGGAATGTCCAGGTGGGAGAAAGAACTCATATCTGCTTGAGGCAAGTGTGAATGTTACAATTGGCCAGATAGATTAGCATTGAATAGCCTTGCAGCTTCAAAGCCTTGCTGCATCCTGCCTGGCGGTATCCTCTGTTAGGAAGTGTTAGCTGGCCCTAATTGTTTCCTTTCTGGAATTCCCCAGTTTTCTGAATATTGCTCTTTATTTACTGTCCTGATTTTAGAGTCTTTTTTAATACTGGTAGCCACATTTATATATCTGTGGGCATTCCACAGATATAGAAACTCCACTTGCCTAGTTTCCAACAGACCCCACAAGTGTCCTCCTAAATATACACTAATAAAGCAGTATATCATTAGATATTATTAGATATTATCAGGTACTGCTAATGCATTCATTACAATAAATACATTAGCCACTACCTCACCACAATATTATTATTATAGATTATATTGCACTACTATTAGTACTGTATTCTATTACACCACAACATCACCATCAATATTATATGTACTAGCCGTCCCCTGCCACGCGTTGCTGTGGCCCACATGGAGGTTCTGTGTGGGAGGTTTGGCCCAATTCTATCGTTGGTGGGGTTCAGAATGCTCTGTGGTTGTAGGTGAACTATAAATCCCAGCAACTACAACTGTCAAATGACAAAATCAATTTTTTTAAATGAAGGACATACATTGGGTTTTTAGGTGTCTTGTGTCCAAATTTGGTGTCAATTCGTCAAGTGGTTTTTGAGTTCTGTTAATCCCACAAACAAACATTACATTTTTATTTATATAGATATACACTATACTACATTACCAGCACAGCACAACACCAGTATTGTACATTACTACACTGTACCACATTACCACATATAGGTGTGGATGAAACGTCAGGAGAGAATGCTACTGGAACATGGCCATATAGCCTAAAAAACCTCAAAGCAATCCAGTATTTTTAAGTTGAGTTGTAGGCTTTTTGGGCTGTATGGCCATGTTCTAGAAGCATTCTCTCCTGGTGTTTCGCCTGCATCTGTGGCAAGCATCCTCAGAGGTTGCGAGGTTGCGAGGTAAGTTGTTTCTCACTTATTGCAACCCCAAGAGGGTCTTCTTGGCAAGAACTGTTCAGAACAGGTTTGCTTTTGCCTCCACCTGGGGCCGTGAGAGTGTGATTTGCCCATGGTTATCCAGTGGGTTTCCATGGCCAAGCATAGATGCAAACCTGGTCTCCAGAGTTGTAGCCAAATCAGTGCTCAATCCACTATGCCAAGCTGGCTCTCAGGATGGGTTATAGGAGATTAAAAGCTGTGAATGGGATTGCTTTCTGTCCTTTTGTTTTCTTTAGGCTGTCTCTCTTCCCAGCTTCTATGGTTGCTAAGGGGGGATTTACTTCCTGTTTATAAATTCGCTCAGAAAGTTCATATGATCAAAGGATTGCCTTCCAATAAGGGGCAACAGATCCAGCCGGGATGATCAAAGCATTTTATGCAAAAACTGCATCCTCCACCATGCATTCAGGGAATGTTTGCTGGATCTGGTATACAGATCAGATTGCATCATCAAGAACACATTTGATGATCAGTGGATTTGGCTTTGATAATTCTGTGTGCAGTCCCTGTTCTCTACCTCTCTCCCCCTTCAAATATGATTGATGTTGTCAAATTTGTCAGCAGAAAATATTATTTCACCAGACATAAAGATTGAGTCCCCTCCGGGGTAGAGGAAGATGGGATAGAAATGCAGTAAATAAATAAATAAATACAGCAAGGAATTCTGCAAACAAAAAGAAACCATACATATAATTGTCCTGCAAAGGTGGTTCCAAATTTTTGGCACAGGATAAGGAGATTTGTTAGCTATTTCAGTATGGACAAGACAGAGGTACTCCTAGTCAGTCGAAAGGCCAAACAGGGTATAGGGTTACAGCCT